>NC_138864.1:53524329-54092774 GCF_965194805.1 Balaenoptera borealis
CAAAGAAATAATGGCTGAAATTTTCTCAAATTTGGTGAAAGAGGTAAACATACAGATTCAAGAACCTAAGTGGATCACCGAGTATATCCAAAGAAATACATGCCACAGCACATTATAATTAAACTTTTTAGAAATAAAGACAGAGAAAATGTTGAAAAGTAGCCAGAGGGAAATGATACCTTGTCTATAAGGGAAAAACAATTTGAATGATAACAGATTTCTCATCAGAAACCATGGAAGCATTTCTGTCAAGTGCTGAAAGTAAAATGTCCACACAGAATCCTATATCCAGCAGAATTAACCTTCAGTAATGAAGGGAATATCTAGACATTCTCAGATGATGGAAAACTAAGGGAATGTATCGCCAACAGACTTATTCTAAAACTGTGGCTAAAGAACCCTCTTTAAGCAGAAGTGAGTCATAAAAGAATGAACTTTTAAAAGGAAGGAAGAACATGGTAAACAAGAATGTGGGTAAATACAATAGGCTTTCCATTTTATTTTGTAGTTTTCTGTTTGTTTCCTCTGTTTTTGGCTTCTCCGTTCCCTTTTTCCTATTTTCCTGTGAGTTACTTGAAAATTTTTTCGAATTCCATTTTTATTCATCTCTAGTCTTTTTGAATGTATCTCTTTGTGTATATTTTTTAGTGGTTGTTCTAGGTATTACATTATATATACATAACTTGTCACAGTCTGTTAGTGTCATCATTTTCCAGTCTGAAATTTAAAAACCTTACCTTTCTTCATAGACATTACTCTCCCCCATTTATAATTGTTTTAGATATTTCCCGTACATACATTTAGAATTAGTGTTATAATTTTTGTTTCCACCATCAAATTTAATTTAGAAAACTCAAGAGGAGAAGGCAAGTCTGTTGTTTCAGGTTGCTGCTTTGTCCAGCACACAGTCTGGGATAGACAAGGCAAAGGGACTTAACTGCTGTGTCATTTCTTGAGTTCCAAGGTCCCTAGCCAATCTTCCTTTTATTCTCCACCTTCAGAATCTTCTTACGGTTTTTTTTTGCATGTAATATCCAGGGTTTTTGGTTGTATTTAACCGGAGGAGAGTACATCTGCTTTATCTTTTCCGGAACCAGCAGTCTCCTTTAATTTTGTAATGTGAAGAATTGCATCAACAGTTTTTCTAATGTTAATTCATCCATGTATACTTGGGAAAAATCTAACTTGAACCTCATGTATTGTTTTAGTATACTTTATTTAGGATTTAGTTTTGATTCTGAGTTTATGAGCAAAATTTGTCATTTTTCTGTTTGGTACTTGTTTTGGTTTTTGTTATCAAGATTATATCACCTCATTAAATAAATGAAGGTGTTTTATCTTTTATTATTCTTTGGAAGAATTTTGCATGAGCTTGGAATCGTCTGTTAGGGAGAATTTGCCAGTAAAAACTCTGGGTCAAGCAGCACGGGGTGGTGTGCATGCACAAGTGCACTTTAACGGCTAATTTACCTTCTTTAATGCTTATAGGTCTGTTTAGGTTGTTGATTTCTCTATTCTATGTTCTGTTCTACAGTTGTCAATTTCTTCTGTATCCTCTTCATTATTTACTTTCTAGTTAGTTGCCATTTTTCATTTCAGTGTGACACACTTAAAGTAGATGAATTCAACTGTGAATGGTTTAAAAAAGTCAAAGCTCACTGAAGAGATCTAAAGATAAGTCACATATTCATTCTTATGGCATTGTTAAAAGCTAAGATTCTGCTTTTTAAAAAAAACCCGCTCCCTACCCTCATCGTTTGCCAGCTGTCCCCCTCCTCTGAAGGATATGGTATACAGTTGTTCTTCAATATCCATGGAGGATTGGTTCCAGGACCCCCTGGATACCAAAATCCGCAGATGTGCAAGTCCCTTATATAAAATGGTGTAACCTTTGCATATAACTTACGCACGTCCTCCCGTATAGTTTGAATCATCTCTAGATTACTAGTAATACTTAATACAATGTAAATGCTATGTAGATAATTGCCAGCACCTGGCAAATTCAAGTTTTGCTTTTTGGAACTGTCTGGAATTAAAAAAATTTTTTTCCATGCATGGTTGGTTGAATCCATGGATGCAGAGGGCCATCTGCATTTAATTCAGTCTGCTGTTAAAGAACGAAACAAAAGCTCCATTAGTGAATACCTGGTATTATTTTCTACACAGATGTCCCCTTTTGCATCCCTAATATTGATTATTAGTTATTTTTCTCTTTTTTCATGAGCACTATTGCCAGAGATTTGTTCATTTTTTCAGTCTTTCAAATAATTAATTTTTGGCTTTGTTGATTTCCTCCTCTCCAAATACTGCTTTGGCTACATTTACAAGTTTGGATATGTATTATGTTTACTAATATTCATTTTTAAGTAATTTCTACTTTTCATTATTCATTTTCATTATTATTTCTTCTTTGGCTTATGTGTTATTTGGAAGTTTAGTTTTAATGTTTCTGAAAATAGGAGCTTTTAGCTTTTCATTTTTACTTCTATGTTAATTGAATTATGGTCAGAGAATTTGGTCTGTATGGCAGATTTTTTGAAATTTGTAAGATTTGCTTAATGGCCTAGTTTATGATTAGTTTTAAATAATGTTCCATATTGAGAAGAATGTTTATTCTCTAACTGTTGATTATGTTTTTCAAATGCTAGTCACATTTTTGTCAGTTTGATCTGTTAATAACTTAGAAATTTTAAACTATTTTATTATTCTGATGGATTTATCAAGTTATTCTGGTAGATATGTCTATTTTTGCTGTCTGTATTTTGAGTCTATTTGATGCCAGTTTTAGGGTTTTTGTAAATTCCCTTATTTTCTGTTTATTTTTCATTTTTAGCCTCTTAAGTATTTCTGTGGGTTTCTTCATGTGCTTGCTGTGTTTAAAAGCGTATCTATTATATTTTATCCAGCATTTCTAATTTTCTTTTGTTTTGTGTTGGGAGGAAAGATTTTCCTAAAATTCCATGTTTCCCACTTGAAAGACCAATTCTTGCTATCGCTAAAGAGAGTTCTAAAACTTTCTCTTCTTTTCTTTGAAAATTATCATTGCCCTTTGTTGTTGATTTGAGTGAGCAGTTAAACTTAATGGTCAAAGTGTATAATGTTGAGGTAAAACAAGTCTGGCACCAATAGTAAGTATTCATTAGTTCCTTTTAGATAGTTTCTATTGTCATGTAATTAAAAAATTTTTTAATTAAAAACTCAGGTGTATATATCTGTATATTATATATCACAATGCTATAGTAATATATAATCACTACATTATATATATTCATATTTAGGTAATACAGTATATAATGTATTATATATTTTTTTACATTTAGATCCTACCTTTTTCCTATTTCCCTTTTTATACATAAATTCACCCATTTCCATCCTCTAGCCCTGGCTTTTAAATACTTTTTTGTTCCTGTAGATATAAGGTTTTTTTCTACTTGACAATGAGGTCTATTCCTGGTTATTACCCCCTGAAACTATTACTTGAGTAACCATTTCAATTTCCACTTCAGTTGCACTCTTCTGTTTCCTCTTTATTCCCTTCTAGCCAGTTCTTAATAAGCTTTTCCTACAGGTGGTTTTTCTCCTTCCTCTTCTATGTATTACTGCATTCTAAACTCTCTATTTCGTTTTTCTTAGCTCTGGAAATCTTCCTAAGAAAACTTGCCTTATTTTTCTACTGTATCCTTTTTCAGACAGCATGGGTTCTGTTTATCTTATGTCTTTTAGTATGCCGTACACTTTAGCATACTATAGCCTTCAAAAAGTTACAATTCAAAAAGTTAACTCAACTTATGATGCTAGAGAAGGTGGAGTAAGTCCACTACTACCCTAACTCTCTGTCTTAGCATGCTTGGGCTGACAGGACAAAATACCACAGACTGGGTGGCTTAAACCACATAAATTTAGTTCTCACAGTTCTGGAGCTTGGGAAGTCCAAGACCAAGGTGCTGGTTGATTGAGATTCTGGTGAGAACTCTTTTCCTGGCTTGTAGATGGCTGCCTTCTTGCTGTGTCCTCAGATGGCAGAGAGAAAGAGAGAATGAGAGTGCTTTCTGGTGTCCCTTCTTATAAGGACACTAACCCTACAGGATCAGGACCCTACCCTTATGACCTCATTTAACATTAATTACCTCTTTATAGGCCCTATCTCCAAATATAGTCACATTGGGTATTAGGGTTTCAACATAAGACTTCGGGGGGAATCAGTTCAGCCCACAGCACTCTTCTACCGACTACAGCTAAAAACTCTGGACAGAATACAAAAAGCAACTACTTATATACTTTGGAAAGTAAACAATAGCAGCCAGCTTGGGGAGAGAGATCAAAATTTGAAGAAGAACCATCATAGGAATGAGTGTCCTTTGTATTTTTTTCCCTCCTATGTCCTCAGCCTTGACCTGAGTGAGGGGCCCTTTGTCTTTAATTGTGCTATGGCTGCAGACAGCAAAAACTCCAACAGTAACCTTCTCTTCCTGGCCAGAGTATCCGGAAGAGGTCCCTCTGTGAGCCAGAGAGTATGAGGCTTCCCATTTTTTCTCTTTTTTCTTGCTGCTTTCCCCCAAGAGCAGCTTGAGTTGCCGAGGATTGTGCCATTGCGTGAGAGGTTAAACCTCTAAAACTTTTTATTAGGCTAGAGTAATCAGGAAGAGGAAGGATCTGGGGGCTGGAGAGTCTATCAGGGAAGAGAGCACTGGAAAGGGGAATGCCCTAATTCTGTATGTAATGATCAGCAGAAGTTCTGGCCTCACACCCAAGAATGTGAGGACTGAGCTAGGATACAAACCACCACCCAAATCCCAGAGCGGCATATGTATCAGTAAGGCCCAAAGAAGCATAGCTAAGGCTTTACAAACTGAACTTACATTGTAACCACTGCCCACATAAAGCAAGAAAGAACTTGGTTATCTGAATCTAGCTGGGTCGATTGCCTACCAAAACAAAACAAAACAAAAATCAATGTATTTTAGGGATTTTAATAGGATTTAGAGTCTAAAGATAATATTTAAAACATCCAGTGTAAAACTTAAAGTTACTTCATATACAAAGAACCAGGAAAATATGACCAATTGTCAGAGGAAAAGACAATCAAAGATGCCAATCCCGAGATGAGTTATCAGGCAAAGACGTTAAATCAACCATTAAAACCATGCTCCATGATGTAAGGTAAATATCCTTGAAATGAATAGAAAAATAGAAGTTCTGAATTGAGAAATAAAAACCTCATAAAGGACCACATGGAAATTTCAGAACATAAAAGTAAAATATCTGAAATAAAACATTTACTAGGTGGGGTTCTATAGCAGAGTGGAGATAACAGAGCTGTGTATGAATTTGAAAATAGATCAATAGAAATTATCCAAACTGAAGAACCAGAGCCTCAGGGACCTGTTGGACAATAGCAGAAGATACAATGTTTGCATCATTGGAATCCCAGAAGGAGAGGGGCAAGAGATTGGTGCAGAAAATACGTTTAAAAAAAAAAAAAAAGCTATAAGTTCCTGGATCTGGGAAAGGCATAAACTTATTCGTCCAAGAAGCTTAGCAAACCTCTGAAAAGGTAAACTCAAAGTTAAGCACTCCCAGATACATCATAACTAAACTTCTGAAAATAAAAGATAAAAAATCTCTAAAGCAGACAGAGAAATATAGTACATTATGTACAGGGAGCAACAATTCAAATGACTATAGGTTTTTCATCAGGAACCACAGAAGAGAGGGGAAGAACATCTTAAAATTCTGAAAGCAAAGAACTGCCAACTCAGAATTCTGTATGCAGTGAAAACATACCTCAGAGATGAAGGCAAAATAAAGAAATACTCAGATGAAGGAAAAGTAAGAATTGTTACCAGTAGACCTGGTCTAAAAGAAGTGCTAGTGAAAGTTCTTCAGACTAAAAGGAGATGATACCAAGGAAACTTAGAACTTTGTGAATGAAGAAAGAGCAACAGAAATGGTAAATGTCTGAGAAAATATAGCAGTTTTTTTTCCTTCAAGATTTTTAAAATATAACTGTTGAAAGCAAAAATTACAACATTTCTTGAGAGGTTTCAATGTTTGCATATATAATGTAAATGACATTTAAAACAAAGAGGGGAAAGTAAAGGGACCTATGTGGTCATATATTATACTTGAAATGGTAAAATATTAACTCTAAGTAGACTGTTAAAAGTTAGTTTTTTTTTAGATTGGAATATAGTTGATTTACAGTGTTGTGTTAGTTTCAGGTGTACAGCAAAGTGAATCAGTTATACATATACATATATCCATTCTTTTCCCATATAGGTTATTACAGAATATTGAGTCGAGTTCCCTGCACTATACAGTAGGTCCTTATTATCTATTTTATATATAGTAGTGTGTTTATGTTAATCCCAATCTCCTCATTTATCCCTTCCCCCCACATTTCCCCTTTTGTACCATAAGTTTGATTTCAAGATCTGTGAGTCTGTTTCTGTTTTGTGAATAAGCTCATTGGTATTTTTTATTAGATTCCACATATATGTGATATCATATGATATTTGTCTTTCTCTGTCTGATTTACTTCACATAGTATGATAATCTCTAGGTCCGTCCATGTTGCTGCAAATGGCGTTATTTTGTTCTTTTTTATGGCTGAGTAATATTCCATTGTATATATGTACTACATCTTCTTTATCCGTTTCTCTGTCAGTGGACATTTAGGTTACTTCCATGTCTTGGCTCTTGTAAATAGGGCTGCAGTGAACACTGGGGTGCATGTATCTTTTCGAATTACAGTTTTCTCTGGGTATATGCCCAGGAGTGGGATTGCTGGATCATATGGTAGTTCTATTTTTAGTTTTTTAAGGAGCCCCCATACTGTTCTCCATAGTGATTGTACCAACTTACATTCCCACCAACAGTGTAGAGGGTTCTCTTTTCTCCACACCCTCTCCAGCATTTATTGTTTGCAGATTTTTTGATGATGGCCATTCTGTCTGGTGTGAGGTGATACCTCATTGTAGTTTTTTTTTTTTAAGGTATTTTAAAATTTTTATTTATTTTATTTATTTATTATTTTCGGCTGCATTGGGTCTTTGTTGCTGTGCACGGACTTTCTCTAGTTGTGGTGAGCAGGGGCTACTCTTCATTGCGGTGCACGGGCTTCTCATTGCGGTGGCTTCTCTTGTTGTAGAGCATGGGCTCTAGGCGCCCGGGCTTCAGGAGTTGTGGCTCCTGGGCTCTAGAGCACAGTCTCAGTAGTTGTGGCGCATGGGCTTAGTTGCTCCGTGGCATGTGGGATCTTCCCAGACCAGGGCTCAAACCTGTGTCCCCTGCATTGGCAGGCGGATTCTTAACCACTGCGCCACCAGGGAAGCCCCTCATTGTAGTTTTGATTTGCATTTCTCTGATAATTAGTGATGTTGAGCATCTTTTCATGTGCTTTTTGGCCATGTGTATGTCTTCTTTGGAGAAACGTCTATTTAGATTTTCCACCTACTTTTTGATTGAGTTGTTGTTTGTTTTTATATTGAGCTGCATGAACTGTTTGTATATTTTGGAGATTAATCCCTTGTGGGTCGCTTTATTTGCAAATATTTTCTCCCATTTTGTGGGTTGTCTTTTCGTTTTGTTTATGGTTTCCTTTGCTGTGCAAAAGTTCTTAAGTTTAATTAGGTCACATTTGTTTTTTTATTGTTTTTATTATAAAAGTCAGTTTATTTTCCCTTTCTGTGTTTTGTATTTTCCCTTTTTGTCAGTAATGAGCAATTAACTGATTGGGAATCGGCTTGATTAAATAAATTAGCAAGTTCATAAACACACCACATTTAAGAGTATAAAGCAAGAGGTTGAAAAATATTCCATAACCCAATGCAAATTAGGCAGCCCTCAAAACTGCACATTTTTCGCCTGTTAATTTCCATAATTTAAAATATATATACAGTATGACCTTAAAATATTGATAATTAGTATAGAATTCACAGCCTTGAAGACATATATTCTACAAACTTCTAAAGAATAGATACCTAGAGATGCCTCAGGCCCTAGTAATCCATTAATGTGATTCAGTGTCACATACTTAATGCTTATAGGGCCAAAAGATCTTTCTTCTTTCTCTAATTCTAGTCTCCAGCTGAGGTAACGCAAGGAACCCGGTTGTGACAGAGATCAATCCTCTGAAAACAGCGCTAAGCCGGTTACCTTCCTAGTGGATCCTAAAGTTCCCAGAGAACAAATCTGGGGTTGAGTACTTTGGTTGTAAATTACACACTGGAATGTTCACAATTGAGGTATCTTATGGTCCTTGAAAGGAAGACTAAAGACTTCCAGGAGTCAAAGGGAATTCTGAATGAAGAAGACGGAGGAGAGCAAGTTGGCAATCATTTGAAGGTATTTCTGCTTCTGGAGCTGAATGACTTCAGAGCAGATACAGAGTGAGAGCCAATCAGCATGTAGTGTGATTTTTTCCCACCGTGGTTAACAAAGGGATTATCTGTCCAAGGCAGGCTTACACTGGGCCTGGCTGGAGTGCTTTATCCGGATTTGATGCGTCAGAGATGAGCCACTCTCTGCAAACTCGTGACCAAGCAAAATGCAACGATCCTTTCTGTTTGTGGAGCATGTCGTTGATACAAACCATGCATGAATGCCTCGTGGTCACTCAGCTTTCCAGGCTGGAGAACTAGGGTCCAAGTCCAATACAGCATTTACGTTTAAAAGGATAAACCTCCACAGGCCAACAAAGACGCTGGCAGATTCATAGGCCATTCAGTACATTCATGAAACAACAGCGATAAAATTCATTAACAATAATTGCTGTCGTGTAGAAAAGCAGCCCAGCCTTCACTCTGGTCAGCATCTCTGGTGGCTGACACTGTTGAAAGAGGCTTGACAGTCTGAGGTTATGTTGGAGCTCTTAAGACAACCCCAAAATAAGGTGAATGAAAAGAAATAGTCCTGATGTGTCTCCTATTTTTCTTGCTCTTTTGTGGGCACTGGTCACTCACTCAATATGCGAGCTTGTCGTCCTTGCATAAGATAGCATATTTCCCTCACTATTAATGGTGAAATAAATAGAATTGTGCAAATAGTCGTAAGAATGAAAAAGTAGAAAACCCACATCCATCCTGGGTTGTCCTGGATCAAAGACACTAAATACTGCCTCACCGCAGCTCCAGTGCTCCCGGTTCCATCAACTATTCTGTGATGATCGCCAAAGCCTCACTGCTCCCTTGGATCAGCTCTTGATGACCCAGGTCCTCAGAAATAGCAGAGCTAATCATATTAGAAGGTCCACCAATAAAAAAATCCTGTGACAACCATCAGAAGTGCATTGATAGATTTATTGTTTGGAGAATGACTACATCCGAGGGACCTGACTGCCAGAAGCAGACTGAGAGCTAACACTGGGGCTCTCTTCTGTAGCACATCGGAGATGAAGCCTTGCAGAGTTCCACCAATAATTCCTCCAACATTGTATCAAATGGACAGCTTGTCGGCTTCAGGCTCCTTCCATCTGAAGTTATTACTCAGATAAAAGGGCAACCAGAAGAAGAAGGAGTATTTCACTAACTTGAAGCAGGCACAGGCCAGTGAATATGCTATAACTCCGGGAAGGCAACAAGCCTGGTAAAAGCTTATCGCCTTGACTTTGGTAACACTCTTGCCTTCTTGGATTGAATAATTAGGATCAGCTTCGTCTTCATTTTCAGCACCATTAATTAATGGCCTGTGCAAGTCTTCTTCAAAATCTTCTGCCTCAATACCTGGGAGACCAATTTCTTTGGGTGACACCAGGAGTCTAAAGAAGATGATGATCCCACCAGCAAACTGCACAGCCACTGTCACCACAAAGGCATACTCATAACCATACTGCAGAACAGAAGAAGCTAGACACGCTCCCAAAATATTGCCCACTGAGGCACAGGCACTCCACCGACCAAAAACAACTCCTCGTCTGGCTTTCCCAAACCATTTGCTCATAACAGTAACCACACAGGGCCAACCAGTGGACTGCAGCAGGCCATTCACGATCCACAGGCTGCAGTACAGCCCCTTGTTGTAGAAATGCAGCCATTCTGTGAGAGTACCAGAGACAAACACCACTAATGCAGAGGAGCACATGCCAGAAGACAGAACCCATCACAAGTTAAGCTGATCCCTGACGATACCGCTGATGAAAAGGCCCACAGCGCAGGAGAGGAAAAGAGTGGCTTCCTCTGCACTGGGAAACAAAAGGTTGCTGCTCCAGACCTCTACAGGCAGTTCAGTTGACTTGTTAAAGGCACTTGGGGTCCACTGCTTAGAGATACTGACTTTGACATTGCTAAGTGTTTTTCTTGATGCATGGAGCAACGAGTAACTGAAGAAGGTGAGCAGGAACATGAGCACATGATGATGGCTGAACCGGGAGAGAAAAGTTCCTCTTTGAAAAATATTTGGCCAGGCCATGTTCCTCCTGACCTTCCTTCTCACCTTGACCTTAAAGGCTGGATAATGAATCGTTTACATCATTTCTTCTTTCTGAGTCCTGCAGTAGTCGTTGTGCTCCAGCCGGCTGCTCCGCTCACTCCACTGCGCCTGCAACCTCGCCACTCACATTTGTTTGTTTTTGTTTTTATTTTCATTACTCTAGGAGGTAGATTCAAAAAGATATTGCTGTGATCTATGTCAAAGAGTGTTCCGACTGATTTCCTCTAAGAGTTTTATAGTATCTGGACTTACATTTAGGTCTTTGATCCATTTTGAGTTTATTTTTGTATATTGTGTTAGAGAATGTTCTAACTTCATTCTTTTACATGTAGCTGTCTAGTTTTCCCAGCACCACTTATTGAAGAGACTGTCTTTTCTCCATTATAAATTCTTGACTCCTTTATCAAAGATAAGGTGACCATAGGTGTGTGGATTTATCTTTGGACTTCCTATCATTGTACATTGATCTATATTTCTGTTTTTGTGCCAGTACCTTACTGTGTTGATTACTGTAGGTTTGTAGTATAGTCTGAAGTTAGTTAGCTGATTCCTCTAGCTCCGTTTTTCTTTCTCAAGGTTGCTTTGGCTATTCAGGGTCTTTTGTGTTTCCATACAAACTGTAAAATTTTTAGTTCTAGTTCTGTGAACAATACCATTGGTAATTTGATACAGATTGCATTGCATCTGTAGATTGCTTAAGGTAATATAGTCATTTTCACAATATTGATTCTTCCAATCCAAGAACATGGTATATCTTTCCATCTGTTTGTGTCATCTTTGATTTCTTTCATCAGCATCTTATAGTTTTCTGAATATAAGTCTTTTGCCTCCTTAGGTAGGTTTATTACTAGGTATTTTATTCTTCTTGATGCAATGGTATACGATATTTGTTTTTCTCTTTCTGACTTCAGATGCAATGGTAAATGGGATTGTTTCCTTAATTTCTCTTTCAGATCTTTCATTGTTAGTGTATAGGAATGCAGGAGATTTCTGTGTATTAATTTTGTATCCTGCAACTTTACCAAATTCATTGATGAGCTCTAGTAGTGTTCTGGTAGCATCTTTAGGATTTTCTACTTAAAGTATCATGTCATCTGCAGACACTGACAGTTTTACTTCTTCTTTCCCAATGTGGATTCCTTTTATTTCTTTTTCTTCTCTGATTGCTGTGGCTAGGACTTCCAAAACTATGTTGAATAAAAGTGACAAGAGTGGACGTTGTTGTCTTGTTGCTGATCTTAGAGGAAATGCTTTCAGTTTTTCACCATTGAGAATGATGTTAGCTGTGAGTTTGTCGTATATGGCCTTTATTATGTTGAGGTAGGTTCCCTCTATGCCCACTTTCTGGAGAGCTTTTATCATAAATGGATGTTGAATTTTGTCAAAAGCTTTTTCCGCACCTATTGAGATGATCATATGGTTTTTATTCTTCAGTTTGTTAATGTGGTGTATCGCATTGTTTGATTTGTGTATATTGAAAAATCCTTCCATCCCTGGGATAAATCCCACTTGACCATGGTGTATGATCCTTTTAGTGTATTGTTGGATTTGGTTTGCTAGTATTTTGTTGAGGATTTTTGCATCTATGTTCATCAGTGATATTGGCCTGTAATTTTCTCTTTTTGTGGTATCTTTGTCTGGTTTTGGTATCAGCGTGATGGTGGACTCATAGAATGAGCTTGGGAGTGTTCCTTCCTCTGCAATTTTTTGGATGAGTTTGAGAAGGATGGGTGTTAGCTCTTCTCTAAATGTTTGATAGAATTCACCTGTGAAGCCTGGACTTTTGTTTGTTGGAAGATTTTTAATCACAGTTTCAATTTCATTACTTGTGATTGATCTGTTCATATTTTCTATTTCTTCCTGGCTCAATCTTGGAAGGTTGTATGTTTCTAAGAATTTGTCCATGTCTTCTAGGCTGTCTGTTGTATTGGTATATAGTTGCTTGTAGTAGTCTTTTAATGATCCTTTGTATTTCTGCGGTGTCAGTTGTAACTTCTCCTTTTTCATTTCTAATTTTGTTGATTTGAGCCCCCTCCTTTGTTTTCCTTGATGAGTCTGGCTAAAGGTTTATCAATTTTGTTTATCTTTTCGAAGAATGAGCTTTTAGTTTCATTGATCTTTTCTATTGTTTTCTGTGTCTCTATTTCATTTATTTCTGCTCTGTTCTTTTTGATTTCTTCCAGTAACTTTGGGTTTTGTTTGTTCTTCTTTCTCTAGTTGCTTTAGGTGTAAGTTTAGGTTGTTTGTTTGAGATTTTTCTTGTTTCCTGAGGTAAGACTTTATTGCTATAAACTTCCCTCTTAGAACTGCTTTTGCCAGGTCCCATAAGTTTTGGATCGTTGTGTGTTCATTGTCATTTGTCTCTAGGTATTTTTTAAAATTTATTTATTTTATTTATTTTATTTTTGTCTGTGTTGGGTCTTTGTTGTTGCATGCGGGCTTTCTCTAGTTGTGGCAGGCGGGGGCTGCTCTTTGTTGTGGTGCATGGGCTTCTCATTGCAGTGGCTTCTCTTGTTGCAGAGCATGGGCTGTAGGCACACGGGCTTCAGTAGTTGTGGCATGTGGGCTCAGTAGCTGTGGCTCGTGGGCTCTAGAGCGCAGGCTCAGTAGTTGTGGCGCATGGGCTTAGTTGCTCCGCAGCATGTGGTATCTTCCTGGACCAGGGCTCAAACCCATGTCCTCTTCATTGGTAGGTGGATTCTTAACCACTGCACCACCAGAGGAGCCCTCTCTAGGTATTTTTTAATTTCCTCTTTGATTTCTTCAGTGATCCATTGGTTGTTTAGTAACATACTGTTTAGCCTCCATGTGTTTGTGTTTTTTATAGTTTTTTTCTTGTAATTGATTTCTAATTTCACAGCATTGTGGTCGGAAAAGATGCTTGATATGATTTCAATTTTCTTAAATTTACCAAGCCTTGATTTGTGACCCAAGATGTGATCTATCCTGGAGAATGTTCCATGTGCACTTGAGAAGAAAGTGTATTCTGCTTTTGGATGGAATGTTCCATAAATATCAGTTAAGTCCATTGGTGTAATGTGTCATTTAAGGCCTATGTTTCTGTATTGATTTTCTGTCTGGATGATCTGTCCATTGGTATAAGTGGGTTGTTAAAGTCCCCCACTATTGTTGTGTTACTGGTGATTTCCCCTTTTATGGCTGTTAGCATTTGCCTTATATATTGAGGTGCTCCTATGTTGGTTGCATATATATACAATTGTTATAACTTCTTCTTGGATTGATCCCATCACCATTATATAGCGTCCTTCCTTGTCTCTTGTAACACCTTTATTTTAATATTTTAAAGTCTATTTTGTCTGATATGAGTATTGCTACTCCATCCTTTATGTGATTTCCATTAACATGGAATACCTTTTTCCATCCCCTCACTTTCAGTCTGTATGTGTCTCTAGATATGAAGTGGGTGGCTTGATACAGCATATATACAGGTCTTGTTTTTGTATCCATTCAGCCAGTCTGTGTATTTTGGTTGAAGCATTTAATCCATTTACATTTAAGGTAATTATTGATAGGTATGTTGCTATTGCCATTTTCTTAATTGTTTTGGATTTGTTTTTGTAGGTTTTTTTTCTTCTGTTCCTCTTTTTGTCCTCTTGTGATTTGATGATGGTCTTTAGTGTTGTGTTTGGGTGGGTTTTTCTTTTTTGTGTAAGTATCTATTGTGGTTTTTTGGTTTGCAGTTCCTGTGAGGTTTTGATATAGCAGTCTCTATATATACAAGGTTGTTTTAAGTTGCTGGTCCCTTAATTTCAAATGCATTTCCCATTTCCTGCATTTGTACTCTCCTCTTATCATGGTTGTTGGTTTTGATATCATATTTGTGTGTGGATAATTTCCTACCTTTACTGTATGGCTGCCTTTACTGGTGAGCTTTCACATTTGTGATTTTCTTGTTTCTAGTTGTGGCCTCTTTTTTTATTTTCCTGCCTACAGAAGTTCCTTTAGCATTTGTTCTAAAGCTGGTTTGGTGGTGCTGAATTCTCTTAGCTTTTGCTTGTCTATAAAGCTTTTGATTTCTCTATCGAATCTGAATGAGACCTTGCTGGGTAGAGTATTCTTGGTTGTAGGTTTTTCCCTTTCATCACTTTAAATATAGCGTGCCACTTCCTTCTGGCCTGCAGAGTTTCTGCTGAAAAATAAGCTGTTAACTTTATGGGGATTCCCTTGTATGTTATTTGTTGCTTTTCCCATGTTGCTTTTAATATTTTTCTTTGTGTTTAATTTTTGTCAGTTTCATTAATATGTGTCCTGGCATGTTCCTCCTTGGGTTTATCCTGTATGGGACTCTCTGCACTTCCTGGACCTGAGTGTTTCCTTTCTCATGTTAGGCAAGTTTTTGGCTATAATCTCTTCAAATATTTTCTCAGGCCCATTCTCTTTCTCTTCTCCTTTTGGGACCCCTATAATGCAAATGTTGGTGCATTTAATGTTGTCCCAAAAGTCTCAAAGGTTAGGTTTTACATTGTAATCCCTAAAGCAATGACTATAGAACAGCTAAGAGATCCAGCAAAAATCCAATAGATAAATTAATATGGAATGCTGAAAATATTAAAATTATCCAAAGAAGGCAGGGGGAAAAAAGGATAAATGGAAAACAATGAAATGGTAGACCTAAATCCAATTGTATTATTAATTACATTGAATATAAATCATCTAGACACACCAATTAAAAGAGATTGTTTGGATAAAAAAAAATGTTAATTTTTTTAAAAACCTTTAATATAGTGATACAGATAGTTTAAAAGTAAAAGATATAAAAAGATATTTTTATAAAACAGAGCTTCAAAAAGCAAAAGCTGGTAGAACTGACTGGAGATTAAAGACAGAAAAATTCACAGTTGTACTTATCAACTACAGCACTCTTCTCATAATAATCAGTAGGTCAAGTAGACAGGGTATCAATAATATAAAAGATCTGAACAGCATTATTAACCAACTGACTTAATTGACATTAATAAAACACTCCACCCAGTAACAGCAGGTTGTATGTTCTTTTCAAGGGCAAATGGGACATTCAAAAAGATCTTATTCTGAGCCATAACACAAACCTTAGCACATTTAAAAGAATTAAAATCGGGCTTCCCTGGTGGCACAGTGGTTGAGAATCTGCCTGCTAATGCAGGGGACACGGGTTCGAGCCCTGGTCTGGGAAGATCCCACATGCTGCGGAGCAACTAGGCCTGTGAGCCACAACTACTGAGCCTGCGCATCTGGAGCCTGTGCTCCGCAACAATAGAGGCCACGATAGTGAGAGGCCTGTGCACCGCGATGAAGAGTGGCCCCCGCTTGCCGCAACTAGAGAAAGCTCTCGCACAGAAACGAAGACCCAACACAGCCAAAAATAAACAAATTAAATTTAAAAAAAAAAAAGCTGTATAATTACTATAAAAAAAAAGAAAAAAAGAATTAAAATCATTCAAAATATGTTCTCTGACTGTAACAGACTTAAACTAGAAATTAAGAACAGAAAGATCTGAAAAATCACCAAATATTTGGGAATTTAAAAAAACTGTAAGTAACTCATGGGTCAAAGAGGAAGTCTCAAGGAAAATTAGCAAGTATTTTGAACTGAATGAAAAATGAAATGCATCATATCAAAGTTTATGGGATGCAGTTAAAGCAGTGCTTAGAGGGATATTTAAGTCATTAAAAGCTTATATTAGAGAAGAAGAAAGGTTTAAAGTTAATAATCTAAGATTCCACCTTAGGAAACTAGAAAAATGAGAAAATTAAACCCAAAGCAAGTGGAAAGAATAAAACAATAAAGATAAAAGCAGAAATTGATAAAATTAAAAACAATAGATAAAACCAATCACGTGAAAGGCTGGGTTTTTTTTAAAACATCAATAAAATTCATAAACCTCTAGTTAGAGTGACCAAGAAAAAGAGAAGACGCAAATTACCAGTATCAGGAAGGAAAGTGGACATATCGTTATAGACCCTATATTCAAAGGATAAGTAAATTCTATGAACAGCTCTTAACATAAATTTGACTTGGATGAAATGGACCAATTTCTTCAAAGACAAATCCTAACAAGAGTTACAAAGAAATAGATAAGTTGACTAGTCCTATATCTATTAAAGAGATTGAATAGGTAGTTGAAAACCTTCCAACGAATGAAACTCCAGGCCTACATGGTTTTACTGTTGATTGTGACCAACAACTTAAAGAAATAATAATAATCCCACTCAATCTTTACCAGAAAATAGGAAGGGAGAGAATATTTCCCACTTCATCTTATGAGGTCAGCATTAGCCTGATGCAAAACTAGACAAAATATTACAAGGAAAGGAAACTATATATCACAACCCCTCATGGAAATAGATACTGGAATCCTCAATTAAATATTAACAAATCAAGCCCTGGAATGCAAGGACATTTCAGTATTTGAAAATCAATTCATGTATTTCATTTCATGAACAGACTAAAAACATTAATTTATGATACAACTACTCCATAAACTAGGTATGAGAAGAGAACTTCCTTAAATGGTATAGTGCATTTGGATTACATTAACAGAATACCATAGACTGGATGGCTTATAAACAACAGAAAGTTGCTGTGTCTTCACATGGTGGAAGGAGTGAGGGCTCTTTCTTGGTCTCTTTTATAAGGCCCTAATCCCATTCGTGAGGGCTTATGATGTGATAACCTCCTCAAGGCCCCACTTCCAAATACCATCATATTGGGGATTAGGTTTCAATATTGGGGAGACACAAACATTCAGTTAGACACAAACATTCAGTAGCAGGCATCTACAGATGTCTACAGCAGGGTTTCTCAACCTTAGTACTATTGACATTTTAGACGAGATAATTCCTCTAAAACTCAACATTGTTAACATGTCAGTTCTGTCTGTATTGATCAATAGATTCAATGCACTTTCATAATCTTAGCAGGTTTTTTTGTAGATATCAAGCAGATTCTATAAATGGCTAAACAAAGTAAGTAGAAAAGGCAAAACAATTTCACAAGGGAAGAACAAAGTTGGACACTGAAGCTCTCTGATTTCAAGACTGTCAGGATACAGTGATTAAAAGAGTGTGTTATTGGTGAAAGCTTTTACATATAGATCAGTGGAATGGAACAGAGTCCAGAAACAGAGGCACACAAATATGCTTGATTGGTTTTGGCTAAGATGAAAAGACAATTCATTGGTGAATTGATAATCTTTTTCAACAAATGGTGCTGGAACAATGGGATTACTGTATGCAAAAAGTGAACTATGAGTCATACGTCACACCACATACAAGAATTAATTCAAAATGGATCATAGACTAAATGTAAAAGTATAAAAACCTTAAGAATATGAAACATCTTTGTTACATTCAATTAGGCAAACAGATTTTAGATAAAACAATAGAAGCATGATCCATAAAAGCAAAAAACAATGAAGTGTTGACCTCATCAAAATTAATAACTTTTGTCCTCCAGAAGACATTGTTAAGAGAGTAAGACAAGCCATAGGCTGGGAGAAAATAGTTGCGAATCACATATTTGACAAAGGGCTTGTGTCCAGGATATCCCAAGAACTATAAACACGTAATATGAAAAGAACTAACCCAATTTAAAAATGGGCAAAAGGGGACTTCCCTGGTGGTTAAGACTCCAAGCTCCCAAAGCAGGGGGCCTCGGTTCAATCCCTGGTCAGGGAACTAGATCCCATATGGCACAACTAAGAGTTAGCATGCTGCAACGAGGATCCTGCACGCAGCAATGAAGATCCCGTGTGCTGCAACTAAGACCCAGCACAGCCAAATAAATAAATAAATAAATATTAAAAAAATAAAAATAAAAATGGGCAAAAGATTTGAACAGATACTTTACCCCTGAAAATAAACGATGGTGGGCTTCCCTGGTGGCGCAGTGGCTGAGAATCTGCCTGCCAATGCAGGGGTCACGGGTTCGAGCCCTGGTCTGGGAAGATCCCACATGCCGCGGAGCAACTAGGCCCGTGAGCCACAATTACTGAGCCTGCGCGTCTGGAGCCTGTGCTCCGCAACGGGAGAGGCCGCGATAATGAGAGGCCCGCGCACCGCGATGAAGAGTGGCCCCCACTTGCCACAACTGGAGAAAGCCCTCGCACAGAAATGAAGACCCAACACAGCCATAAATAAATAAATAAATAAATAAATGAATGAATGAACGAACGAACGAAGGCAAGGAAACACATGAAAAGGAGCTCAATATCATTAGGCACTTGGGAAGTGCAGTTAAAACCACAATCAGGCACTACTGCGCACCTATACCAAGTTCTAGTGGGGATGTGGAGAAATTGGAACTCTCATGTGTTACTGGTGGGAATGCAGAATAGTTTCCCAGAAATCTCACTCCTTTACTCAAGAGAAATGGAAACTTATCTTTACACAAAGACCTGTTCATAGCAGCCTTATTCATAATCACTAAAAACTGGAAACAGCCCAAATGTCCTTTATGTGATGACTAGATAAACCAACTGTTATATATCCACACAATGGACAAACTGAGCGATAAAGGAAAAAACTTCTTTCTACACACAACAACCTGCTTGAATCTCAAATGTATTATGCTAAGTGAGAGAAGTGAAACTCTTAAGGTTAGATACTGTATGCTTCCATTTATATGACATTCTAGAAGAAGCTGAACTATTGTGTTGGAGAAGAGGTTCAGTGGTTATCAGGGGTTAGAGTTTGGGGGTGTTGATTATATAGTGTCAGCATGAAGGAGTTTTTTTGGGTGGTGGAACTGTTACGTATCTTACGGACATGGTCACATGACTGCTTGCATTTAAAAAAAATCATAGAACTGTATACCAACAGTAAATTTACTGTAGGTTAAAATATATATTTATAACTCCCTCAAATTTTATCGCTTTCCATTAAAACATTTTAAAATGGCGAGGATCCCACTCTTTCATTGTAATACTTAAAATTACCACTCCTTGATCCCGAGTTACTTTAGGAAGTTGAGTAGTTTTTCATAGAGCACAGTAGAAGGAAACCCCAAGGAAAATCCCTTTACCATCAGCCCTTCACGTGTTTCTTGGCTAAATGTAACTCACTTTTCCTCTGCTTTGGAAATGAGTCATAGTGTGAGTTCTCTATACTTTTTCTGGAGCAGATGCTTTAAATTTGACATTGTACGAATGCCTTCCTCTTTTTTCCCTTTTCCCCTAATCTTTTCCACACATACACACCCTATTCTCTTTATCCCATTCATTCTCTTATTTAGCAGTCCATCTAGGCCCTGTGCTAGGGAATGGGATACGAAGATTAATCAGGCATGCTTTCACGTGAAACTCAGTTTTGGAGGGCAAAGGGAGGATACATTAACAAATAATGATGTATATTAGTGTCGTTGAGTCATAGTAGAAGTGTTAATGAGCGTGATGTAGCGCAAAAAGATGAATAATCCTTTCTGCCTGGATGGGTCAGGGAAGGCTCCACACAAGAAAGGGGCATAAAAGTGACTCAAATAAAAATTAAAATTTCCTTTTTTATGGGAGATTGAAAAAAATAAAAAATAAAAATAAATTAAAAAAAAAAGAACGACATAATGGCATTTGCAGCAACATGGATGCAGCTAGAGATTACCATACTAAATGAAGTAAGTCAGAAAGAGAAAGACAAATACCATATGATATCACTTATGTGTGGAATTTAAACTATGACACAAATGAACTTATCTATGAATCAGAAACAGACTCACAGACATAGAGAACAGACTTGTGGTTGCCAAGGGGGAGGGGGATTGGGGAGGAATGGAGTGGGAGGTTGGGGTTAGCAGTTGTAAGCTTTTATATACACAGTGGATACACAGCAAGGTCCTACTGCATAGCACAGGGAACTGTATTCAATATCCTGTGATAAACCATGATAGAAAAGAATATTAAAAAAAAGAATGTATGTATGTATAACTGAATCACTTTGCTGTACAGCAGAAATTAACACAACATTGTAAATCAACTATACTTCAATTTAAAAAAAACTCGTTAATCATTCTTTTTAAAAATTTGTTAAACTTATTTTCAAGGAAAATGTTATATTTATGTCTATTCACCATCTCTGGACGCTAGGAGAATGTTATATTTATGTCTATTCACCATCTCTGGATGCTACTTTGGTAAATGCTATGAAATAAAGTCTGCTTCTTGTAAAAAATAAAAAAATAAAAAAATAAATCTTGCCCAAACATACTGAATTCTTTGTTGATTAAATTACTCTAATCTCCCTTAACAATGTTAAGCACAAGATATATGTAAATATCAAGAAGGATATCACTTTTCTAGAAGAAAGAACATTTGAAATATTCCAGTTCACCAAAAAACTAGTCAAGGTAAGAAACTCAAAAATGGACAAGTCGTGGTATAAAATATCTCAACAGTCATTTACACATAGAGTTAACAGTCATTAAAATGTTTATAAAATATAGCAGATTTCTAAAAATACAAAAATTTCATTTTTTAAAATGTCATCTGTGACTTTGATTATAGTCGTATATTGTATACCAGACAGTTTAAGAAAAATATGTCAGAAAAAATCTTGAAAAAAAAAAAAAAAGAAACAATCTTATAAACTTCAGCTAGGTGGTGTGGGGATGGGATACAGTAGTGAATTTCATAAAGGTTATAGGGAAAATAACTGATTAAAATGAAAAATCTTCTGAGTATCATAGAGGACTAAAGCCCATCAATTAGCAATACACTACTAATTGAAGAAAAAATGACCAAATATAATGAGATACTATTGAATATATCAAATTTCCTATGAATTAATCTGCTAATTATGCTTATTAACATTGGGCTTGCTGACTCACATTCAGTTTAGATGTTTGTCTTGATTCTAAATATTGTTTCCCCATTATACTTATGTACAGAGAATCCTTTTTTTGTTTTTAAATTGGTGTGCTCTAGCCTCATGGGTCTTTTCCTTTTTCTTGACTATACCAGACACATTGCTGTCATAGAGCACCACTGCACTTCTCCTAGATATCCAAATGGTTAACTCCCCATCTGTTTCAAAACTGCTCATTGAAGCCTAAATCCTTCCAGCATATTTTATTTTATTTTATTTTTTTAACATCTTTACTGCAGTATAATTGCTTTAGCAGCATATTTTAAATTATAACTCACCTTTCCTCCTTTCACCCCAAGCGCTCCTGACCTCTTTTCCCTGTCCTACTTTTTTTTTTAATTAATTTATTTGTTTTTATTTTTGGCTGTGTTGGGTCTTTGTTGCTGCGTGCAGGCTTTCTCTGGTTGTGGTGAGCAGGGCCTACTCTTCATTGCGGTCTGCGGGCTTCTCTTTGTTGTGGCTTCTCTTGTTGCAGAGCACGGGCTCTGGAGCGCAGGCTCAGCAGCTGTGGCGCACGGGCCCAGTTGCTCCGCAGCATGTGGGATCCTCCCAGGCCAGGGCTCGAACCCATGTCCCCTGCATTGGCAGGCGGATTCTTAACTGCTACATCACCAGGGAAGCCCCTGTCCTACTTTTTTTTTAAGTCTTAGCTTCTAACATATTATGAGATTTACTCATTATGATCATTGTTTATTATATTCCTTTACCTCTGCTAAAATGTAAGCTTCGTTAGGGTAAAGATCTTTGTCTGTTTTGTTCTTTGATGTATCCCACATTTCTATAACAGTGCCTGGGATATGGTAGGCACATAGTGAATATTTGCTGGAAAACAGAACTGAGAAATTCCTACTTCTTGATCCCCAGAGTACTAAACTCTGGGTTGGTTTTTTTTGGGTTTTTTGTTTTTGTTTTTTTCTCTGATAGTATCTGGATTCAGACTCTTAAAATAAGGTAGAACGCCTGTGACTTGACATTTTAGAATTTCTCCAATCCAGTTGAACTGTTATGATACCTAAGCATTGTTCAGGAACACTGGCTTGAACCTCAAAGCTCTTCCTGACTTAAATGATAAACAGTTACCTCCCCATGAGGCCACCTTTTGAAGTGTAGTAATAACACTTTTAGAAACAATGGGTAAAGATAAACCTATCCATTTGGCTTTTGAATTTTCTTTGTTCATTTTTGAAGGTTTTCCAACTTTTGATTCTTGGTGTGCACACAAAATGAAACTTGAATTGTTTCTGTTGTAACATAAGAACACAACTCACCCAATAAAACCCACCTACTCAGGCCAAAAAAACATGATACAGTAGATAAGAAAGTGGCTCCGAAGGTTACCAAAGTTTGGCTTTTAGACAGTGGACAAGGCCACTTTGTACTTGGAATGTACTTCCATTATACACTTGGAAATGTAGGAAACCTTCAGCAGATTTTGTATCTCTGGAAATCATAATATTCAAAAAATTCTTGAAACATCCAGGGTTATATGTAGTATGGTAAATTTGGTTCAGTGTCTTAAATTGTATAGGAAATAAAATTAACCTCTATATAATATAGTAAATTTAAGGTTCGGTAGTAAATAAACAACTATGTAGATTCTAAAAACAGAGAGCTTTAGTCTCTGTTTAACCATACTCTGCAAGTATGGTTAAAACAAAAACGGTAACTGAAAAAATTTGTGTCACTCAGATTTCCATGTTCCTCATGTAGCTTTTTTGATTAAAATCATATTCCTAAACTTTTATTTACTTCTAAGCTTATAGCCCTTATCATTTCTTGTTTTTCTGATGCCTTTTGAAAAACCTCTTTCTTCATTTTAAGATTTTGTCCCATACTGGCCATGTAGACTACTTGACTTTGCATTCTTGTTAATGTTCTACTGTGTTTTTTAAAAAAGAAGGAAAGAAAGAAAATCATAAAGCTCTAGCATGATTCCTTAATTTAACCCCTTTCTGTATATATATACTTTTTGTCTTCTTGGACTGCCAGTCATTTTTTGCCTTCCCTCTTACCCCTACTCCATGTAAAAATAACAAGAAGTTCAAATATAAAGCCATAGGAAGTATTAATAAAAGCTTCCAGAAATACCAGATATAATTGCAGCTGGCAACTTTTTGTATATCTGTCATGTAAATTATCTGTGTATATACATATGAATGTATATACATAGACAATATGTGTATTTTCTTTGTTATGACCTGTATTTTGCCCTTAGTATTGGCCATACTATATTTTTCCATTTCATTTTGTTTTATTAGTATTTTGACTTGAAATTAAATTCACATAACATAAAGTTCACCATTTTAACTACTTTAAAGTGTACAATTCATTGGATTTTCGTATATTCACAGTGTTGTAAAACTATCACTACTGTCAGTTCCAGAACATTTTCATTACATTGAAAAGAAACTCTAGGGAGTTCCCTGGTGGTGCAGAGGTTAAGAAACCGCCTTACCATTCAGGGGACGTGGGTTTCATCCCTGGTCGGGGAACTAAGATCCCACATGCTGCTGGGCGACTAAGCCCGCACTCCGCAACTCCTGAGCCCTCGCGCTCTGGAGCCCGCGCTTCGCAACCAGAGAAGCCCACACACGGCAATGAAGAACCTGCACGCCACAACGTAGACCCAGCGCGCCGCAACGAAGACCCAGCGCAGCCAAAGTAAAAAAAAATAAAATAAAACGGAAAAGAAAATAAAGCCCAGTTTTTATTAAATCCCTCTATTTCAAATTCTTAGAATAAAATTAAATTTCTTTAAAAAAAAAATCTATATCCACTAAGCAGTCACTTCCTCTGCTCTCCTCCCCACCATTTCCTGGAAGCCACTAATACACTTTTGGTCCTTATGGATTTACTTATTCTAGACATTTCATGTAAATGAAATCATAAAATATGTGGCTTTTATGTTTGGCTTCTTTCATTTAGCATGTTTTCAAGGTTCGTCCATGTTGTACAGGTACCAGTACTTCATTCCTTTTTATGACTAATATTTCGTTATATAGACACACCACATTTTGTGTATCCATTAATCATTTTAATTAATTTATTATTAATATTATTTATTTATTTTTGGCTGCATTGGGTCTTCGTGGCTGCATGCAGGCTTTCCCTAGTTGCGGTGAGCGGGGCCTACTCTTCCTTGCGGTGCGCGGGCTTCACATTGCAGTGGCTTGTCTTGTGGAGCACGGGCTCAGTTGCTCCACGGCTTGTGGGATCTTCCCGGACCAGGGATCAAACCTGTGTCCCCTGCATTGGCAGGCGGATTCTTAACCACTGAGCCACCAGGGATGTCCCTCCATTAATCATTTAATGGACATTTAGATTGTTTCCATTTTTTATCTTATAACTAGTACTGTTGTAACATTCATGTACAAGTTTTTGAGCATCTGTTTTCTATTCCCCTGTGTATATTTCCATTTCATTTTTAAACAAATATATAATATTCCATTGTATGAATGAACCATAATTTATATCCTTTTTACTTACCAAAGTTTTTTACCAAATTTCCCTTTCATAAACATGCTGTCATATATCACTGAAAAAATTTTTTGCATAGTTTTCTAATTTCTTTAAAATTATTTTATATTAATGATAATAGCTAATGAATTCTTAGAACTGTAATTACTGAAATTAAAGGGTATGCACATTATGATATATGTGCTATGTTATATTTAATATATGTTGCTATATTGTCTATCAGAAAGGTTGTACCAACAGTAATATATGTGGTTATTTTTCTCATATCCTCATTATATTATTATATTAATATTTTTAAGTTTTAATTTGGTAAGGGGAAAACATCTTTTTTTGGTCTTCTATTAATATGAAATATATAAAACATTCTGTTATTTTAATTTGTTTTTATTTACAAATGAGATTGAATGTAAGTTCATGTTTATTAATCTTTTTTCCTAATATTTTGATTATGACCTTTGCCTGCTTCTTTTGTGGAGTTCTTTTAATTTTTCTAGAATAGAAAAGAACTAATTATTTACATCATGTGGAACTAGTTTTTATATAACCCATTTTGATCAGTGACCTTTTTCTCCCTTGATATTAGTCTTCTTACGTGATTATTATTGGTAGTTTATTATTTTACTCTTATTTTTCATTTGAGAGTTTATTTCTGTTTTGAAACGTCTGAAATATTTTTCTTATCTTAGTTTCATAATACTTTATATGGTTTTGAATGTCTAAAATTCTAAAACAGACTATTCCCACATACTTGGTTATTTGCTTCTTTTTGGAGCTATGTGATTGTCATAGTACTCTTAATAACTGTATTTGTTGTAGGCATTTTTGGGTGAAGAGCAAGAAAAGTATCTCAAATATTTGTACTTATTAGGAGATATAGACTAAACAGTTTTTATATTTTGTAACCAAACCATAATTTTCAAGGAGTCATTTTAACCTCCAAATTTAAATATTTTCTTATTTATAGAAGGAGAGATTTATTGATGGTTTTAAACTTTGTTATCCCTGGAGAATTTTTCAAGTTTACTTTACATGAACTTCACTTTCAAAACCCCTTCAACTTAAAGAATTCCAATTTAGATTTGGCTTCTGAGAGGGAGTAATACATAGAAAGAAAGTATTATGAAAAGATTAATTAAATAATAGCTACTATTGATAAAATTGCCTAGGATATTTTTAGTGTTTTTTTTTAATATATGAGAGAGTTAAAACAATTTATGATTCTACCAGGTAATCCAAATTCTTGGATTTAGCAGGAATTGATGGTCTCTGATGGTAGTTTATGTTTGTTTATCTGTGTTTGTAGCCCTTTGAGTTTCTGCCAGAAGAATAATGGGACATTTCCAGTTTGACCTTATGATTTTTGCAAATTAGCATAGAGCAACTTACAGTACTTGTAATAATCAAATCATAGTTTGTTTATTTTCAGTAATGGAAAGTTGTTTTCTTGAGAAAATTTTTTGTTACATAATTTCAGCAACAGTTTTGATCACTTTTAATGCTCAAATATTGCTCATTTAAAGGAAGTAAATATTTCTCATTTTATAGAACATGGAAAATATTGCACAATATAATGTACTTTAATTCATCTTTGGAGAACATCATAATTTCAGTTCCTACACCTTTCTGATTTTCTAATCTCAATGAGTTGTTGATGCATATAATCTAATATTTTTATTCTTTGTACATTCCTTTTCTTTCAAGTCACTATGACTTTTCAAATGTAAAATATTTGCATGATTTTGGTGCTCAGTTTTTAAAAATTGTTGAATCAAATAGCCAAATACTTTTTCTAATGTACCTAGCATCTACCTGTAAATGGCATTTTAAAGTAAACTTTTAAAAAGTTTAAGATAAGTCATATATAATATTAAATTTTAATTTCAGAAGCTATTAAAAAATGGAAAATGGCTACATAGAAAAGAAGATAATATTGTTTCCTTGTTAGCTTAATTACAGTGCATATTGCAGTTGTAAATATTGCTTCACTGAATGATTTTTCTCTTAATATAAATACATGGTTGAAGATTCAAAATGTCAAACAATAAGAACTTGCACATTATTATTATCAATGACAGAAGAGACTATATGCTATCTGGTATTGCCAGTTTAAAAAGAAAACTTGTGAAAATTCTGACTTACTATTTGATCATTTATAATCAGTTTTGTTATTTGCCTTATAAATAGCAATCAGTTTACAACTCAGTCCATCTAGGGATCTTTTCAGGAATCCATCTTGAATCACATAAAAATAAAGTCATCTACCTGTAGCCTTATTAGCAGAGTATATACACAGAGAGAAAGAAAATTAGACCAAGTACAGCAAAGGCAAAAGGCTCACCTTCTACATAGTTGTCAAATTTTATCAATCATGATAATGTAGCACAGTCGTCAAAGAAATCAAAATAATTAGAAAGCTGAAGTTGTAACAAGGGCTAACATGAAAAAATGGAAGAATAAGTATCATATTTATGGATTAGAATTATATTCAGTCTTATCACCAAGGCTGATTCATGTGTTTAAAGCCATGGTCAGTAATCTTTTCTGTATGATGGCCATTTTCCACCTTAATACAAAGATTATAAAGTTGATTTACTTTCATTTATTTGTTTTTGAAAAGTATATACTTTTTGAGTCAGAAAACACGGTATCTTCAGTATGATTAAGCATTCTTTTATTGCATATCTATTTCTTTTTTTTAAAAAATATTTATTTATTTATTTATTTTGGCTGTGCTGGGTGTTGCGGTGTGTGGGATCGTTGCATGCAGGATCTTTAGTTGTGGCTTGTGGACTTCTTAGTTGTGGCATGCATGTGGGATCTAGTTCCCCAACCAGGGATTGAACCCAGGCCCCTTGCATTGGGAGCGTGGAGTCTTACCCACTGGACCACCAGCAAAGTCCCCGCATATCTATTTCTGAGTAGATTCTTCTTTTGGCTGAAATTTCAGAAACTTAACACCTAATATCACAATATATTATATAATTATAATGGTACATTTCAGTGAATTTTGTTCTTGAACAAAACACTTTCAGTTTATTTGGTCTTGTCTCAACTGTCTTAACATTATATATTTTAAATATGTAAATAAATTTTATGTATTTTATATATTAATATACCTATATTTTATATGTGATATTATATGTATTTTATGTTATAAATATTTAATATTGTATACTTTAACAAAAGTTTTAATTTCAACTACAAATGAGAACGTTTTCTACTAACAAGCACTCCTTGAGCCACTTTGAAATAATGTAAGCTTTGTCGTTCATTTATATATATATTTTGGGGAGCAACTAAACTAAGGCTTTAAATTTTATATGAAAAATATTTACCTCATTCACAGTGCATGTTTACTGCCCCATTATTTTTCCTATTTCTTAGGCTGTAGTGAGAACTCATATCCAACCAGAAAAGCCAGCTGACTGATTCTCTCCATCTGTCAGATCTTGTCTGTAGCCAACGAGTAGATCAGTATGAGGCTGCAGGGAACAGGGGTGTGCTTGGGTCTAGGCAGGCTCTCTCTGGGCCTCTCCTTTCCCATCTACAAAACAAGAGTGGTGTTGAAATTTGACTACAGATAATTTGGAATCTTGTGGATTGTCATTTGGTCTGGATGCTTCTGGTTGCTTATAACTGAGCTAGAGTGAGATATTAAATTATAATTAAAGCAATTAATGCCTACAAATAAGTGAAAATGTTTTAATTGTTAAAATTTTTACATGGTGTCCTATAGCCAGGATCAAAATAACATGCATAACCAGGGCATAAAGGCTAACATATTAACAGCTTAAAAAAATCCCTAAACTATAAATTGAGCTTCATAATAGATTCAGTAGTTGTTTCCCATTTTGTACCAAGGATTGATTAAGCCATGACATAAATCTGGACATGATACATTTTACTTGATACATTTTTTGAAGTGAAATTACTTTAAGTACGGTTTTCCTGGAAATTGTTTTTACTTTGATAACTTTTTGATTACGTAAATGACTACAAATAAGATACATTACTTTCAAGGCAGAGCTAGTAAATATGGTTTAAACATTAAGAATTGGTATTCTTAATATTTTCAATGAAAAGCATTCTGTTCTGATTTACATTTAATGCAGAGAGATTTTCATTTTGTTTGTTGTAGTTGTAGAAAGAGCATTATGTTTTAACATGGGCTTCAACTAGGGTACCTTCTGGTTATAGATCCTTTTGGATATGTGTTTCCAAATTTAATATTCATTTACAGTGATACAAATGGACATAGGAGGATAGAGGTGAATAGTAGAGACATAGAAGTGACCAATAGCACAACTATATATATCTCCTTCCTTTCACTTTTTTAACACTACTGACTGTGTTTGGTTGGTTGGTTTTTGTTTAGTTTCATAAAAGGTCTAAGTATTTGGAAAGGTGTGGAACCATGTCCTATTGGAGATTTCAGTGTTTGCTTATGAAACAAAAAGATATCATCTGTTGGGAATATGACTTCAGAAATTTGGCTTTGGAGTTTTCCTGTATAGGAATTGCCAAACAACATAGGCAAGAATTTATAGTACTTTTCCAGATGGTGATTGTTAAACAATAATTGGAAGCTGTAGGAAAAAACAGTATTTTGCATGAAGTAGGCATTTAGTCAACATTGGTTAAACTGAAGAACATTTTACTAGATATTTAAGTGCTGTTCTCATAATTCTGAAAAAAAAAAAACCATACAAACTTTAACTCTGGTTAGACCAAAAAAAGAAAGAACTACTCTTCAAAATGAATTTTATAACTTTCAGAAAAGTTAACAGTAAAAAAGGTATATTTATTTTTAAAGTTGAAACCTTTCTAAGCCATATAGTTCAATAAGTGAGTAATTTTTCTAACCAATTATATGAATTCTGAGGTGCAAAGCTAGCAAATTCAGTCAGGCTTCTTTATGTTTGGGTAAGAATAATGGAGGTGAAAGTAGACAGGGAAAAATAGCTTCTCATTTATTTCTGTGACTTAAAGACATCCTAGCCTCTCCAACAGAATAGGCTACAAGGGACCAGCTTGATTTCCGTGCTGAGTAGAGCATGAGCTCAATTCATCTTAACTGAGTTCATTTTATTTATTAGGTAAAAGTGGTGTTTACTGCATCAAGATTATGTGTAGCCATCTTATTGGGGCCGTTCAGCTTGCTATTGTAAACTTGATGTCAGGTTTCTTAAATATCTGTGTGTTGTTGTTGTTGTTTATTTTTTTTAAAGAGATTTCCCAAAGTTGCCGATGGCTGGCTCATCTCCAAATACCTCTTCAAGGTACTCTATGCTGGTGATGCCTCCCGCCACTGAGCTGCGCGGGAGCATGGAATTGACTTACTGGGGAGGGCTGTATCAGTTAAGTGATCTTTCTTAGTACATTGCATGGGTTTTGCAAAGCTTTCTATTTTTGTTTTTGTTAATCCAGAGGGCAGAACTATGCTTTATGCTAATTTTTAAATTAAAAGCTTTTTGTGAATCCACACAATATAATAATCCATTTGCTCTCCTCCTTCTCCTACATGACCCCTCTATATTTCTATTAAGTTTCATGGTTTTAAGCACAATTTTATTAATCATGCATCTCTGTGTTATTTATATTTTATTATAATGATAATATAAGACTTATTGGTTATTTTGTCAGTTTTGTAAGTGCTGTGTAGTAATATTTGTATTACATGCAAACTGGGTCTCAGGGCAGCTGTGTGAATTTCCAGAGTTACTCAGTAAAACATACATGGGCGCTGTCAACAGTAACTGCTTCACTGTTCTTGAACCACTAGTGGGAATATATTCCTTAGTTTCCTTTCTTCCAGGTAGAATATATGCCTTTATTCACTTATTCAAAACTTTTTTATTGAGTTCCTGTTGTATGCAAAGCACTGCTAGGCCTCTGTGCTAATGACCTAGCCTTTTATTATATTTTTCACTTAGAAAAGTAATACATAGTTATTATTTTTAAAGATTACTTATAATAAGAAAGGTAGAAAGTAGAAAACAAATGTCTTCTCATTTCCTCAACCCTGATCCCCACAAACAATCACTTTAAACAATTTAATGTCCCCTATGTATAACCTTAATCACTACTGAAACACATTATGCTTGATTTCTTCAGGGCTACACATTTATGCGTGGCTCTCTGTGTGGACGTCAGCCCTCGGTACTCCAGTTCAGTCTACTGGTATTCTAAGCTTTATGTTAAAAAATGCTGGTGGAAGAAAAAAACAAAACCTTTGTACTCTGCTTAGAAAGATGGTAAAATTACTGGGATAAAAAAGCCTATTAAGTAAAATTCAGTTTTCAGATTTTGGGTGAACCTGGTTATCTTAAGTTTTTTTTGTTTTGGAAGATTAAGAATTGACTTAATTTTTATGGTATAGATACATACTTGAGATGCTTGTTTGTGATAAATTCCTTACCAGTGAACAAGACATTAATTGTCAGTACCAAAGGGTAGTAATTACATTTTATAGATTAGTGACTGTGATTCATAGTCGCTAAATGATTTACTTGAGGCATCTTGTAACATACAGAGCTAGCAGTATAAGTACAGTTGAGTATCTAATCTAGACTCAGACTTCTTCAGATCAGCTGAAAGTGTAATTAAAGTTTTTTTTAAAAGTGTTTATATTTGTTCTTTTTTTTAAAACATTAACATGAGACTTTATCTGGAAAATTAATCAAGGTCGTAATTTTACTTTCAAAGCTGGGTGATCTAATAAGTATAAGCTTCAACTAATAGTAGTACTTTTTTAAAAGGAAAAGATTCTGACCTTTTGTTGAAATGGGAATTTTCTCTATTCAGTAAAAAGATAGTAGAAAATATTAAACTAATTTTCATAAATTAGCAGTAAGAAATTTAGGATTGCTGCTATAAAATTTACAGTGAAAAGTTAAATACTGAAATATTAATATATTGGCAACAATAAATCCATAAGTAACCAGTTTCAAGTATCTGAAACTTTTGCAATATCAGAGTAGTTTATTAAAATTAAAATGGGACTGTCTTTTATTGCTTGTCTAGATGAATAGCAGCTCCAAGGTAATAGACTTTGTTGTTATCATCTAGGTGATATATTGTAGCACTAACAAAACTTCAGCTTGTGAGACCAGTCTTACACTGGCTCTTTACATAGCGAAGTACTAATACAAAGGGTGGAGAAAGGAAGTCACTTAACAGATTCATTTATATTTTATATTATCAAAAGATGATGTGTCATTAGCCACTACTAAATAGAGAACCACTTTGGAAAGTTTAGTTCTTGTTTTTAGAAGGTCTCATCTTGCCATAAAATAAGATAAAAGCAAAACGCGAGTATATTGCATGATGTGACTGTATTATTTAAGTTAGATACCTTAAATAATATTAAGGTAGGTATCTAAAGTAATATTAAGTTAGGTGTCTAAGTTAAATAATGTAGAAGAGTAATTTTAGAATAACATTGGATCTTAGAGATCACAGGCCATTTTAAGTTGCTGAAAATGAGGCAGTTTAGTGGGAAAGACATCACATGGCTAGTTAGTAGCAGATCTCCTTTTAGTCTAGCAAACTTTCACCATTTATTTCTGTGCCCTAAAATGAATTAGAGTTGGATTGATGGGTTGGGAATAAGTTTTGAAAAGCTTGTTTAACTTTGTCTTTGGTAAAAAGTCAACTACTAAAAACATGTAAAATTGAAAGCACTTTATACACTTACACTTGTCAGCAACATTAAAAAGAGAATTGTTAGTGACAGCATAATTCTTCTCCTGAATAAAATTTCTTCAAAATGTAGGCTAGTCAGTTTCTTGCTATGTGATTTGCTTTTGTGGTTCTTTTTAAAGGAAATGAGAATATCTTTGGAGTGATTATTTATTACCTCAATAATTATTTTTAAAGGCATGATCAGCCTGTAGCTTTGTTTTTTAATTTTCCTGTTGAATATTGGTTGCAGACTAATAGCCCAAGTACATCTTTTGCTAGCAGTTAGTCTGTGTTTAAGTAAAAGTGATGTTCAAGTAATAATATCTCAAATAACCAGTTGAACACTTCTGTTATTTTTAATTAACTTCAACCTTTTTCATAGATGCAGAAATTATTTAATTATTTAAATAAAACCCTAGGATACATGAACAATTTACATGAGAGTTCATTTGGAGGTTCTAACAAGGGACTCCACCTTCTCTTAACCCACATCCTTCTGAATGTGAAAAATTCAGGGTCTTGATTTAAAAACTTCATTTTGGAAATGATGCACATGAAAGAGAAGGGAAGGCAGAATCAAGCCAAGTCATCTTCTCATCTCGTTTGTTGAGTAGGTAGCAGTGTTGTGAAGATACTACTGGTATACTTAAGGCCCTGCAAGTCATGGCAACATGTCATTTTGCTAATTGTTTAGTTTCTCAGTTTGTTAGCTAGGAAATCTTGTCATTATCTCTTGGGTGAAAGTCTTGTAGACAGCATATCCTACACATAGCAGGAATCCTAAGGATTTAGCGCCCATTCCTTCTCTGTTTAACCTAAGCCTAGATATTTAGTTTCTCTATATCTTTGTTTCCTCTCCTCCAAAAGGGGGCTTTGTTATATTCTTTTGGTTTTCAACAGCTCTACTTTGAAACTTCTCATAAATTAATTTCCTCAGCCATGTCAAACTCATGAGAAAATTTAAAATAAAGTCACCAGAGAAATCTTGTGATTCTCCTTTTGAGGTCCCTGGCAGTGTGTGGTACTCCATTTCTTGAGGGAAGTGTGGTAGCTATTCCTCATTTTTAAATTGCAGGACAATCCCAATTAATAGAAGCCAAGGAAAATTAGTCAAGACTAGATTTTAGGGAGGTAAATTTAGAATGGTTGATATGGTAAAAGGTTGGATTAGGGAGTAAATTTTAAAGATTTTTCTAGATTCTAAGCAAGTTATGGGAAAAACTTCACTGTGCATCTCATTCCCACTTTGCAATGCAAGGGGACCTTGGGTCTCTTGACTATTTGTATGATAATAGTAATAACAGTAGTAATCATTGTTAATATTTGTATTAGGCTGTGTACTAATTGCTGCACATACATTATTTAATCCTCACAACAGTGTTATCATGTAGATACCACCATTATTGTCAATTTATAGAAGAAACTCAGATTGGTAGAGTGCAGTTAAGTCATTTGCTTAAGATTGCACGTCTAGAAAGTGATATAATTCTGGTCCACCAGGCTCAAAAGCTCATATTCTTACCATTAGGCATCGTGTTTCCTCTCCAAATGGCTAACAAATTGATAACATGAAAATTGCCCCAAAGACAGACTATACTGAGATCCTGTTCTAGGAACTTTTTTTAACTAAAAAGAGAGGGGGCAAAGAAAAGTGATGGGGAGAGATTGAGAAAAAGAAGGAAGATTATAAACATTCCTATAGATTTCTATTTTTTGGTAGTAAGATTTAATTATTAAGGAGACATTTGAGTTATATAGATGTTTGAGTAAAGATTTCTAGATGCTTTTGTAGTTTTAGTTATTTGTAGACAAAGCTAAATGTATTTGTCCAGAATATTTGATATCTGTGATCTAGCATGCAGACATCTTGATACCAGCTTGTCATTGAGCTGTTTCTGTAAAAAGATACTAATTAGATTTCTTAAATTCAAATTTCTATATGCATTGCTATTAAGATCTTGTTTTGTGCTGATTAACCAGTTGATTTGTTTAGTAAATATTTATTAAATGCCTGCTATGAGCCAAGCACTGTGTCAAGTGCTGGAGATAGAATTGAGGACAAATAAGATACAGTCCTTGCCTTAGTGATCTTACCACCTAATATGTGAGACAATCAAGTAAGCAGATAATTATAAGGGTAAGTAAGCTCAGGGTGATACGCCAGCACGTAGGGAGGAGTAACTTACTGCAGAGATCACACGTGGCTTACCAGAAGAGGAGCCCTTGGAAATGTCCTGCATGATGAATAGGGGTTACCTATCATGATATGTGAGCTTTCTGTTGGTTGAGTAACCATACTATTAGAAATACCAGGGGGATCTTTTAAAAAATACCAGTGTGTAGGCCCACCCCGCAAGATTCTGATTATTTAGTTTGGGTGGAGCCCAGACATGAGTACTTTTTAAAAGAAGCCCCGTCATTCTTATGGGCTGCCATGGTTGGACACCACTCAAATATTTCAGGCATTGTTCCTAAAATACTGCTTGTGGACAAGAACACTTTAACTCTTTTTGATGTTGCTTAGAGAGAACGTGTAACTGGGGAAAAGAAGATTGAGATAAATATTAATTGAAAACAAAGAAGCAGAGATTTTAAAATATAAAAGCTAATCTTTCTTCATTAAGATTGAACAACTTCCCTAGGTAAGAATAATTATTCCAGACACCTGAAGAAATATTAAGATGTCTCTCATGTCCCATTTAAAAATATTCAGAGTAAAAAATTGTTCTCCTGGACCTACTACTACTCAAAGTCCTGCAAAGAAATATTAATACTAATATAAGATACACACAAAAGAACATTTGTTCTTGAACAATACATAATTACCCAAATCTGGAAGATTAGAATAGTAAATGCCTGAAGGACTTGTCACAGGTTGGTGACTAGAAGAGAGCAGATGAATGACAGTTAGATGAAGGCTTGGGTAGAATGGTAGTGAATGGGTGGGAATGATTAGTGAATGTAGGAGTCTCACTGATTATAGGTACTTACAGACCACACATTGTTTCATTTCTTTGAAGTGTCCCTCTGAAGAGGAGAAAAAGTGTTGCCTTTTAATTTTTTTCTGTTATTCCAAGAAGAGGAAGCTTTAGGATGCAACTGGTGACATTTAAATTAATGCTTAACTAGAACCACGAGGAGGCATACCTGCGTGCTCTCTGAAAGACTGTGTTAGAATAACAGGATATTAACCTATAAGAGATTTTTTAGCGTCTAGACCCTTTTTGCTTCATTTAATTTAATTTTATTGTTGAGAAAACTATGATCCAGATACATTAAATAAATTGCCCAAAGTAACACAACTAGGTAAAGGTAGAACGGGACCAGACTTAAGGCTTTTTGACCCCGGGTGCCCTTTCCACAATCGCACACTCTACTGACATTTATTTCTCAGAGTTTTATTGTTCTTGCATTTTGAATTTCTAGTCTAGTTTTATTTTGTATTACAATTTGTCTCCTGAAGGTCAAGTAACCTGGTTTGGTTATGAAAGTCCTCGTAGCTTCTGGGACTATATCAGAGTGGCTTGCCGGAAAGTTTCACAGAACTGTATCTGCAGCATTGAAAGTATGGAAAATGTCAGTTCCTCTAGAGCTAAGGTAAGACATAAATAATAATGTGCAGTATGTGTAATCTAATCCTAAGCAGTTTTGACCCAAATAGAAGATTTTGAGCTCTTTGCTATATAAAGTCTTTCTTTTCTTTGTTGGAATTAAGCACTTGACCAAATTTAACATCTTTCAGAGGCTTGTTTCATTTTTTATTTCTGGTAGCATGTAATTATTTTAGAATGCCCTTGAATCTTCACTGTTGCCTTATAAATAGCAGGAAGGTATGAAGCTAGTAACTATGAATTTCTTTTTTGAGAAGCACAGTCAAATATTTCCTAGTCTGTGAAGTTTCTACATTTCTTGAATTACCTAAATCAGTGACTCTTAGTGTCCTGCGCTGGCAGTCCATAATGTCAAAACTATTTTCACATAGTACCAAAATGTTATTTGCCTTTTGCACCGGGTTGATATTTGCACTGCTGATGCAGAAGCAATGGTGGGTAAAATTAACTGGTGCCTTAGCATAAATTAAAGCAGTAGCATCAAACTATACTAGTAGTCATTGAGTTCTTCCTCACCATACATTCAGTCTTAGAAACAAAAACCAAAACCAGTTTCACTTAGTGTCCATGATGGTGAAGTAAACATTATTAATTTAATTAAATCTCAACCTTTGAGAATCTGTCTTTTTAATATCTTGAGTGACAAAATGGGAAGTATGTATAAAACATTTCTGCAGCGTATGGAAATGTGATGGTTGTCTCAAGGAAACGTACTCATGCAGTAGTTTGAATTGTTAACTGAACTAGACACTTGTGTCATGTAATACTATTTTTACTTGAAAGAAAAACATTCAAACTATAGCCTTTTTAGACGTAGGCATTTTGTAGACATTTCATAAGTAAAGATGAATGAAGTAAACCTGTTCCTTCAAGAAAAACAGCTTGACAGTATTTGTTGCCAATGGTAAAATTAAAGCTTTCCGGTAAAAATTAGAATTTTGGAAAACTTGTAGTGTACTCACCATCTTAAGCTCGATAACTTCCTAGTACTTAAATGCTTTTCTGATAACGTTGATGTTGATATTAACAAAAATATATTTATATTATTTAATGGAATGTGTCAGTATTTTGTAGACCTGCATAACTTATATTTTTTAAATGACTGATGTGTGGAATAATAAAATCATGCATGGGTAAAAGATCCATTCAAAGTGTAAGAATGTAATACAGTATGAAACATTCATTGATATGGTTATAGAGTCCATGTTGCAATTAACCTTTAAGAAATTATCACTTACTGACTTTTGATTAGAACCAAAGGAGAATATCGTCCACAATTATCTGAAAAGGCTATTAAATGATTCCTTTTTCCAATTATGTGTCTATGTGAGGGTAGATTTTCTTCACATGCTTCAACCAGAACGACCCATTGTAACAGATAGAATGCTGAAGCAGATATCTAGTTCTCTTTTATTAAGCCGTACATTAAAGAGATTTGTAAAAATGTAAAACAGAGCTCCTTTTCTCTCTAATTTTTTTTTAGGGAAAGATAGTTATTTTTTCATAAAAATATGGTTTTCAGTGTTAACATATAATGAGTTCATTATTTTTTAAATTACTATATATTTTTAAAGTTTCCAGTTTTGACTTGTAGTGCAGTAAATATAGATAGATATAACCTATGTAAAAACCCTTTGGAGTCCTCAAAATTTTTAAGATTGTAAAGGTCTGAGCTGGTGACATAAGCTATATCAGCTTTAGTATAGTAGTTTATTTATTTTTATTGGTTTGTCATAGTAACTTTCCTTACCATTTTTGACACTTAAGAGTTACAGAATGAAATAAAAATGAAGTAGAAAATAAAGGTTGAAAATACTAGATATGTACAGTTTTAAGATCGACATAATTTAATTCAATTCATTATTTGACAATCATAACCTTATAAATTACATGTCTGTATAATAAACAAAAGTATAACAATCATCTTTCAACAGTGTAGTTTCTAAGTTTATTGTTCCTGTATCCATTTTTATTTAGAAATTTTTTTTTCTTATGGAAAATTTTTGGTTAGCAAAATTGACACATATATTGAAATTAAATATTTTGTAAAACATGGACCAAGTACCTAAAGTTTTAAAAATTTATTTTTACTTTTTTTAATATAATTTTTAAAGGTTACTTTCCATTTACAGTTATTACAATATATTGGCTCTATTCCCTGTGTTGTATAGTGCATCCTTGTAGCCTATCTTACACCCAGTAGTTTGTACCTTCCACTCTCCTACCCCTATACTGCCCCCCCCACCCCAGTGGGGGGGGGGGATAACATTATCCTATTGTTAGGATAAGCAACCTTATCCCTTGTTCCTTCTATAATGTAAATTTAACATATTAGACCAATTTCTGAATATACTACTCACATCAACCATTCATACATCCATGCATCCTTCCACCTGATAAATTTTTACTGAGCTCCTATACCATGACAGAACTGTGAGTGTAGTCTTTAATACATCCTTATGACTTATGTCCCTAATCCTTCCTAGTTATTCCTGGTCTCATCTTCTTGTTTACTTTTTCCTTGTTCAGAAGCTGGCCTTGTCAGTGCTTTGTCCCAGAGGCTGGTTAGCCAAATTTGCTACTGAAAGAGGCAGAGGCAGAGAGAGGGTGTTAATTACAGATACACCAGAATTACCAAATACTAGAACTTTGCAAGAAGATACAATATTGCAAAGAGGCCATTTTTATGTTCATTTTCTATTACTGATTCACAAATCTACCTCCTCTTTTAACTACCACTCGACTTTTCCTATCCCTAGTTCTTTAGTGTGATGGCCCCAAACCTGGAAGTCAAACAAATTGGAGGGGCCCTATAAACACTCCAGGCTTTTATTTGTGACGCCAGAAAGGCTATACCTTGGGAGTAAGGGAAATTCAGATGAAGACCAGCCCCCAAAAGACCTAAAAGTGGTGTCCTTAAGTGGTACAAGGTGATTTTCAAGTACACTGTCTACCAGAAGAAAAGTAAATCTACTCTAGAGAAAGGTAGCATTAGAGTTGCTACAAATTTTCCTCCACAATGTCCATTATTTAATCAGAAATCACCAGGTATATCAGGAAACAAGATTAAATGAACAAAACTAAGAAATATAAAAAAGGCAATTGAAACAGACCTATGGGAGATGCAGATAATGGACTTTTAAGTAATTATGATATAAATAAAGAAAATATAGAGATGAATAATACTAGAGAAGTGGAGTATATAAGAAAATCAAAATAGGAAACTACAGGATATTCATTCTTATAGAACTTGTACAAAAATCGGTCGTTTGCTAAGTTGTAATTCACCTCAATGAATTTCAGAGGATTGAAATATAAAGTATGTTCTCTAACCACAGTAGAATCAATAATAAAAAGATAACTAGAAAATGCTTATATAAGTTGAATTTGAGAAGAATTTCTAAATAACTCATGGATGAAAGAAGAAATTGCACATGAAATTGAAAAATATTTGGTAAGTAATGATAATGAAAATATATAAAAAATTGTGCTTAGAGGAGAATAGATAGGCTTAAACAGGCTTTTATGTATTTTTTTTAAAGAAAGGCTGAAAAATCAGTGATCAAAGCTTTCATCTCAAGAAGCTTAAAAAAAAGTAATAAACCCAAAGTAGAAGGAAAGAAATAATGAAGAGCAAAAATTCAATTAAATTGAAACAAATGTACACTAGAAGAATATCAACAAAACCAAAAGTTGGTGTTTTTTGGTTTTGTTTTTTTTAATTTATTTATTTATTTATTTTTGGCTGCGTTGGGTCTACGTTGCTGTGTGCTGGCTTTCTCTAGTTTCGGCCAGCAGGGGCTACTCTTCGTTGTGGTGCGCAGGCTTCTTGTGGCGGTGGCTTCTCTTGTTGCAGAGCGTGGGCTCTAGGTGCGTGAGCTTCAGTACTTGTGGCATGCGGGCTCAGTAGATGTGTCTCACAGGCTCTAGAGTGCAGGCTCAGTAGTTGTGGCACATGGGCTTAGTTGCTCCGTGGCATGTGGGATCCTCCTAGACCACGGCTCGAACCCGTGTCCCCTGCATTGGCAGGCAGATTCTCAACCACTGCGCCACCAGGGAAGCCCAGGATGGATTATTAATAGCTTACAATTTACTTTTAGACACCTGAAGTGAAAAATTTGTGTATGTGTATCTCAGGGGAGATTATTTAGCATATCTGATAAAGTCTAAAATCTTAAACCTAATTTTCAGCTTTTCCCCCTTTATGGTCCCAACAAGCTTTATATCTTCTGTTTCTTTTCTTGAAAGAAAAGAAACTGTTAAAATCAGCACCATTTATTATGACAATATAACAAAGAATTCCACAAACGTCTAAGGACAGGAAACTAGGTGCAGCCCAGTTTTGTGTGGATTGAAATTAATAAATCAGGAAGCAGGACTTTCCCCCATATTTCTTATCTTAACAATAGCACAGTCTCCTGTGTCTAACTTTCTCTGGAGAGTAGCTTTTCCCGCTTCTGTTTAAGAATGTAGCTTTTTGATTCAAGCCACTACTACTAGTCTCTGTGTCTTTTAGATGAAATTTTAAGAAACTTGAGACTGGGAGCTGGTGCTTGCCTCTTCCTTCCTCTGTTCCAATCCGCTACAACTAACTGTAGGTTCCCCTGGGCTGACTCAGCAGAAACAATAGACTGAGCACAGGGCAAGCTAAAGAATTTTTAGGTTAAAAAAAGGTGGGCAAATTGGTGGGCAAACTGACTGGCATGCTAACCACACCCATATCATTCCTTTATTTCCCAACAATACTGCTGCTTGTGGCCTGCTAGGTTTGTTTTTTTTTAATTTATTGTAATTTATTTTTGGCTGCATTGGGTCTTTGTTGCTGCGCATGGGCTTTCCCTAGTTGTGGCGAGCAGGGGCTACTCTTTGTTGCGGTGCGCCGGCTTGTCATTGCGGTGGCTTCTCGTGGAGCACAGGCTCTAGGTGCACGGGCTCAGTAGTTGTGGCTCACGGGCTCTAGAGCACAAGCTCAGTAGTTGTGGCACACGGGCTTAGTTGCTCCGCGGCATGTGGAATCTTCCCGGACCAGGGCTCAAACCTGTGTCCCCTGCATTGGCAGGCGGATTCTTAACCACTGCACCACCAGGGAAGTCCTAGCCTGCTAGGTTTTTCCACGTCTGGATTAACTCCGTTTTGATCCTTCTGTCTGACAGTTTTGGTGAATTCACTAGAGTTGTAGACATTTCTACAACTGTAGACATTTCAGTGCTCTTTTTTCTATACTGGTAGTCGACCATCATATATATTGGTTAGTGACACCTTTATTCTTAGCTGCCATTGCAGTGTTTTGAATTTCTATATAGTTAATCTTCATAGATTTTCTGGAGATGTGTGAAAGGGTTGAGTGAAAAGGAAAGTAATTGAATTATAAAATTCTCACTAAAAAATATAATCTTTATAGTCTTTCATTCTAAACAAAGAATCCAGAAGAAATGCTTTGGATTATAAAAAAACTTAACTGGCTAGTCCCGACTATTGAATGATGTTACCTCTTTTCAAAAGTAAAATTAAATTTTTCATATTTTGTTAGAATTGTGTGTTTTCTGTGATTTTGTACTAGAGTATGCTTCTGGGTGTTTTTGTTGTGTGTTTGTTTTTTCTGGTTTAAATTTTTGGTAATAGTCTTCAGAATGCTGTGGAGGCACCAAATTCAGTAACTCATGATTTGGATGCATGATAAATAATGAAATTTGGTTGTCTGAAACCTTCCTCTGGAAAGACTAAGCAAGTGGTATGAGGGTGATTATTTTTATTAATGAGAACGGACTCTTTTCTTCATGTTTTATAAGGGAACTCATTTTAATTGGCATGTTGATTTGGGCATTGAAGTAAAGAGGTATGTCTTGTGATTTCCTTATATAATTCACAAGAAGTCTCTAACCCAAGTTAAGTCAATATTAATGGTTATGTCCCTTCTGAAGCTAGAAAGTTAATCTGACATGATCTACCCTGCACCTTCAGAGAACAAAGTATATACTATATATAATTAAAATTTACCTCATCTTATCTACTTAAATATTTTTTAGTCTTTATCAAATGCATATTTTGAGTGAGTTATTCTTTGCATATTAAAATGTTTATATTTTTATGACATAGCAGGCAAAATATATTTTAACTTCTAATTTTTTTTTTTCGTGTTTGATTCTTTCTTCTTCCTTTTAGGGTAGAGCCTGGATCAGAGTAGCACTCATGGAAAAACATTTATCTGAATACATCTCTACAGCTCTGAGAGACTTCAAAACAACCAGGTTTAAAAGTCCTTTTAATTTTCAATATATATTTAAAAGATTTACCTGAAGACTTAGAAGTAAGAATAGATGAAGACACATTTGTTTTTAAAGTCCTCGCCTATTTTATTTCCTCCTTTTTGTACTTCTCAGATAAATCCACTGTCTTCTCAGGAAAATGCAATTTCTCAACTAAACATACATCTACCTTGGTTTATCTTTTCAGGACTCACATTATGCCTGGAATATCTTTTTTCTGAACAATTTCTGATTCTTACTTTTTCAACACGTGAAGTTTCATTCTCTCCACAGACTTTTTTCTAACTAATTTGAAGAAAAATCTGTGAAATTCCTATAGCATTCTTTCTCTTTCCACACCACAATATTTATTTCATTGCTTTTAAAGAATATAAATGAATCACTCACTTCTTTAATTCTTATATAATATAATTAATGATTGTTCAATTGTCTTTTTAGGGCAGTCTGTACCAATGTTCTTCTTGGGTTGTAAGATGGTACATTGTGCAAAACAGGACTTTAATAATTTTTTATGATGGTCGAGAAAAGGTTCATATTAGGACAACAGTCATTCCTACTCAGCTGTGGTCTGCTAATCTATATTTATAGCTTTTGTTAAAGAAACCACTTTTTTTCCATTTCAATAGTATTTGTAAATGAAAATATTCAATATTTTCAATATCCTAGATATGTACTATTCAATACAGTCGCCACTAACCACATGCCACTGTGTAAATTAAAATTGAAATTAAGTAAAATTACTGGGCTTCCCTGGTGACGCAGTGGTTAAGAATCCACCTGCCAGTGCAGGGGGCACGAGTTTGAGCCCTGGTCCAGGAAGATCCCACATGCCGCGGAACAGTGAAGCCTGTGGGCCACAACTACTGAGCCTGCGCTCTAGAGCCCACGTGCCACAACTTCTGAAGCCCACGCACCTAGAGCTCATGCTCTGCAACAAGAGAAGCCACCTCAGTGAGAAGCCCGTGCACTGCAATGAAGAGTAGCCCCCGCTCGCCGCAACTAGAGAAAGCCCGCGCACAGTAACGAAGACCCAGCACAGCCAAAAATAAATAAGTAAAATAAATAAATTTATTTTAAAAAAAAGTAAAATTACTGATTCAGTTCTTCAGTTGCTTTATCACATTTTAGGTGTTCACTGGCCTTGTGTGGTTAATGGCAACCAAATTGGACAGCACAGATATAGAACAGTGCTTCATAGCAGAAAGTTCTATCAGACAGCACTGCCTTAGACACTTCTGAATTACCATACTTATTTCTACCTTGTTAATCATATATCTTAAAGAAGAGAGTGACTGTAAACCAGTTTTGACAGAAAGTTAGGAGTATACATACAGAAGTAATGTATCTGGAATCTTAATTTCATGTCCTGATGCCATATTTGACATTTTGGATTTTGAGAAAATCTGGGCCTTTATTATGACACATTCTTTTAGCTAACTAGCTGATACAAATTACAATATCTTTACTTAGGTGTCTCTATGTTTTTAGGTAATAAAACAATAAATTTTTTATTTGGAAGATACAAAGAAAAAATTATCATTATAAATTTGACCAGGATACAAAGACTTTTAACTCCAAGAAGTATTTGCATAAAGTAAATCTGATATATGTGTATTGAATTCTTTTAAAGCAATATGATACTCTTGAGATATTTCTAAAGATAGACAGTGAGATGATGATAAACTCTTAGACATTTGAAATAAATCTTATGTAATCAAACATTTGTTTTATTTATCATCACTAGTAAATACATTTAATTATGAAAGATACTAAATATTGAAGATAATAAGGCTTCAAAAATAAAAGTAGTATCAGAATCTCATAGATCAAACCTAAAAATCCTAAATTAATGAAATCAAAACCAAGTTTATACCATAATTATCTCCTATACAATAACAAGATAGTCTTTTCTAAATAGAAATTAAAGCATTAATAATCTCTCTAGGGTTTCCCTGGTGGCGCAGTGGTTAAGAATCCGCCTGCCAATGCAGGGGACACGGGTTCGAGCCCTGGTCAGGGAAGATCCCACATGCCGTGGAGCAACTAAGCCCGTGTGCCTCAACTACTGAGCCTGCTCTCTGGAGCCCACGAGCCACAACTACTGAGCCCACGTGCCACAACTACTGAAGCCCATGTGCCTAGAGCCCGTGCTCTGCAACAAGAGAAGCCACTGCAATGAGAAGGCTGTGTACCACAATGAAGAGTAGCCCCTGCTCGCCGCAACGCAACGAAGCCCGTGTGCAGCAACGAAGACCCAGTGCAGCCACAAATAAATAAATAAAATAAATAAATTTAAGAAAAAAAAATCTCTCTAAGTTGTTAGTCTTGTTTCTTAGTTTACACAGTTGGGTGGGGTAGAAATAGTACTTGAATAGACAATTTTTAGAGTGAGTAGCTTACATTTTTTAAGGGAAATCCTTTTTGCCTTGTTTTTAGGTATTAGCTGGGTTTTTTTGAAAAAAGGAAGTGATTCAGCTGTAAAAAGTTCATGAAGTAAAAACATTCTTGTAACAATATATAAACATATTATTCAAATAGAAACATGGCTTAGTATATGTTTATACACACACAGAAATACATCATATTTATATACACACATACATGCACAGTATTTAAATGTGACTATGATGGCTCTGTAATTATCAAGAAATGAAGTAAGTAGTTACTTCAGAACTCTCATCCTAAAAGTTAACTAAAAAAATGCAGTTGCAAAAAGACAGTCTTTTTTTTTTAACTATTTACACTACTTTTTTTTTTTTTAACTGAAATCAAACCAGAGAAACTTCTTAATTATAAATAAATTTGATTGTGAACCCCTAGCGAAAACATATGTATTTGGAAGATTAGGTTTGTAAAATAACATGCGTACTTTTGGCAAGAATAGTTATCTCTTACCTTTTTGTCTGGATGCTTCCTGACATAAGTGCTTGTAGAACAATGAGAAGTGATCTCTAATCCTTTAGGAATCTTGAGAGTATCTGAATCAAGTGATTTCTTCTTGTTCTACTCTTCACAGATAAAGAGTAATGAGGTCTTTTAAAATGGGGATACAAGTGTTTACCCCAGTACAGGAGGAGCTACATGAGCTAAGACAGGCAGCTTGAAAGTACTAATCAGTGAAAATCCAAGGATAAGATTGGGTAGAGGAACTGTGGGGCCCACAACTACAATAAATCTTCTGAAGTACGTGACGATCGCTCCAAAGTATTAGAGAAATTCATGTGATCTTTTTGCTACCGTGGAGTATATCTTGGTGAGCAATTGAAAAAATCCTTGGAGAGTTTCACGGTTTAGAGATTGGGGTGTTATTGGGAAAGAGCCAGAGGTGGGAAGTTGGCAGACTCAAGAAGAGAATCCAAGCTAAAAAAAAAAAAAAAAAAAAAGGAATTATTTTGGTAGGTTACTGGGAAAACCTAGAGATAGAGAAGTAAGGTAGAAACTGAATAATTTGCTCAAAGTTTTACTTTCTCCTCACCGGCAGCCTGAAAAATAAAAAGTTAAGCTAAAGAATACAAATGTGACATTTGAAACAAGATCGAAAATATTCTGGTTAAGATTTTGAAGTAACAACTGTGGAAAGGATAAAGTAGAGAAAAAATTACTGTGCGGAATCCTGTTTATTACTTTGCAGTTGCACCACAATACTTCATTTATGATGACAAAAGTAGTGTTCAAAGAACCGTTAATCTTCTCGATATGATAGTAGTAAGAGAAGAGTAAAGTATAAAGTAAAACTTCAAAATTACTGAGCTGTCACAAAGGGGGAAAAAAAGGTGTGGATGAACAGTTTTCTAAAGGATAGAAGAGTAGATAGGGTAGTGATAAATTACCACACCTTTCAAGAACTAAGGAGGCCTTTAGGAATTTGAATCTGTTTAAACGTTTTACATTATTAAGATGAAAAAAATAAACGTTATTAAAAGGTGCTTATGGACTGCTGCCACACAGCACATATAAAGTTAACTCAAAATGGCTCAGACCTAAAAGTAAAGCTCTTAGAAGAGAACATAGATGTAAATCTGCATGACCTGGGATTAGATAGTAGTTTCCTAGACATGTTACTAAACACCCAAGCAGCAAAAGGAAAATAGATAAATTGGACAGAATCAAAATGTAAAGCTTATTGCTTTGAAGAATATCTTCAAGAAAGTGAAAAAAAAATCCACAGAACTGGAGAAAATATTTGCAAAGCCTATATCTGGTAAGAGGCTTGATTGTGAAATATATATAAAGAACTCTTACAACTCAGTAATAAAATATTTTTAAATTTTAAAATGGGCAAAGAATCTGAATAGACATTTTTCCAAAGAAGGTACACAAATGACCAAGAAACACATGAAAGATGTGTAACATCAGTAGCCATCAGGGAAATGCAAATCCAAACTGCAAGATACCACTGCACACCTGCTAGGATGGCTACGATCAAAAGAACATATAACAAGTGTTGGCAAGGATGTGGAAACATTGCAACAGTTATACATTGATTGTGGGAAAGTAAAATGATGCAACCGCTTTGCAAAACAGCCTGGCAATTCCTCATAAGGTTAAACGTAGAGTTACTATATGTCCCAGCACATGACTCCTAGATAAATAGATACAGATATCCAAGAGAATTAAAACCATATGTTCACAAAAAAAACATGGACACAAATGTTCATAGCAGCATAATCCATAATTAGCCAAAAAAGGCGAGAGAACCCAAATATCCATCAACTGATGAATGAATAAGCAAAATGTACATTCCATGCAGTGGCATGTTATTCAGCCATAAAAAGGAATGAAAAGCTTCTGCCGCTGCTCCTGGTGCTTGCTTATGTGCTTGTTCTGTGGGACCTGGGACCTCATTTGTGAAGTGGTAGCTGAGGGGGCTCTGGAGCTCGCCACGGCCGTTGAAAAGCCCAAGGAGTCAAGACTGAAGACAACAATCATATTAACAATCAAGACGATCATTTTTGTTGTGATGGAATGTCTCTCCTGTCAGAGGCTGCTTTCTTCTAGATCCTATCCCCATTCACCTCTTCCTTTAGTTATCACCTCTCTCTTTCCTCATCCTCAATCTCTTTCCCATTGCTGGATCCTTCCCACCCATGTAGAAGCATATACTGGTATCTCCTACCTTAAAAGCAAAAACTTCTCCCTTGAACCTGTGTTTCCCTCTCATACTGCTCATTTCCATGTTCTGCTTCATCACCAGACTTCTCAAAAATCTTGACACACTTTCATCTCCTTACCTGAGAGTCGCTCTTTATTCTCGTCCAGCTTCTGCCTCTCACCACTCCACCAAGGATAATTTTAAAAGAATACCAATAATCCCCAAGCTACCCAAACGTAATGGACATTCCTCTGTCCACATTGTACTTCATTGTACAGCTAAAATAGTTGAAAACTTCCTCTTTCTTGAAAAACCTCTCTGCTTTTAACTTATATAGCGTTCCCTGGCTTTTCTTTCTCCCTCTATAATTGCTCTTTCTCAGGCTTCTTTTACGCTTCACAGCTTCTTAGTGTCAGTATTCTCCGGGCTCAGTCCTCTATTGTCTGCCCTTCTTTCTCTTCTCAGAATTTCATCCATCTCCCTGGAACTTTAAATACCACCTGTATGGTGGTGGCACCACATTTAAACCTCTAGCCAGATAGTTCAGATTTCTTGATTCCCTGCCCCACCCCGTCCTGCAACCCTGTTCATCCACTTCTTGGCAAATGGTTTCGCTGCCCTACTTACATGGCTGATGAAGTCAGAATCTGAAATTCATATTTGATTCCTTTTTCTCCTTCATTCTTTTTTTATATATAAATTTATTTTATTTCTTTCTGGCTTCATTGGGTCTTCGTTGCTGCACGCGGGCTTTCTCTAGTTGCGGTCAGTGGGAGCTACTCTTCGTTGCTGTGCGTGGGCTTCTCATTGTGGTGGCTTCTCTTGTTGCGGAGCACAGGCTCTAGGCACATAGGCTTCAGTAGTTGTGGCACAAGTGCTCAGTAGTTGTGGCTCACGGGCTCTAGAGCGCAGGCTCAGCCATTGTGGCGCACGGGCTTAGTTGCTCCGCGGCATGTGGGATCTTCCCGGACCAGAGATCGAACCCGTGTTCCCTGCATTGTCAGGCGGATTCTTAAGCACTGCGCCACCAGGGAAGCCCCTCTCCTTCGTTCTTTGCAGTCATTCCAGTAGCAAGTCTTTTCGATCCTATCTCCAAAATCTATCTCGAATCTACCCATTTACCTTTATCGCCATGGCTGCAAGAGTAATGCGTACCTCTCTCACCTCTTGCTTATACTCCCCTATTGGCCTCCCAACTGAGATTCCAGTTTGCCCCCTCCCAGTAGCCACCCAGCTTCCAGCCAGTCTTCTTAAAAGTAAAAGGGATCCTGTCAATTCCCACTTTAAACATTGAAATGGTTTCTCATTACTATAGCCAGCAGGCTCTGCAGATATATTCCCTGGAGTCAGACCCTGGATTCGCCACTTTCTGGCTGTGGCATCTTGGGTAAATTGCTTACTCCCTCCATGGCATAGTATTTCGTGGAAAAGTTTAAACAAGATAATTCATGTAAAGCACTTATAAGTGTGCCTGGCACTCAGTAAATGTTTACAATTATTGTTAATGTTATATGGCCTACAGAACCCTGTGTGATCAAACTTCTCTGGGCCTAAGGTCTCAGACTAAACACTTGAGAATGTCTTTCCTAATGACTTTCTTCAAAGTTGGGTTCTCCTTTAATTTTTCTCTACCTCAACAACTTATTTATTTACTTTATACTACTTACCATCTCTGATTATCTTTTTTCAGCCTGTCCTCTCGCCTAGACTATAAGCTCCATAAAGAGGGGTCATGTTTACCTTATTCACCATTTTATCTATAGTGTATAACACAGTTCTTGCTATATTATGTATTTATTGATAAAAATAATTAAAGAATCTCACATTCTTTTGGAGATTTATTTTTTGGCCAGTTTTTCATTCTGATTCCGTTTGACTTAGAATAGAACATTTCTTTATAATGCTGTAATTTGTTTTGTATGTCATGAGGGAGAATCTTCTTTATCTCCTCCCTTCAAGTTTCTTATGTAAGGACTAAACTGGGGAAGAGAACAAGATGTTGATAAAGAAATTTCTTTGGTTTATAAGATAAGCTTTCTCATATTTTAATATTGTACTTTTAGCGTGTGGAATAACTTATGACTCAAAAAAGGAAATTTTGAAGCATGATATTGTGCAGTATCAACATAATCTATTCTGGTTGTTCACTTTGGATCCCACCCAAAGGATATTTGTTATTGAAGTACCTGAAAGGCCTTAAAATAATCTTTCAGAATGAACACTAAGGATGGCATTATAGAGACATATTTCAACTAAAATTAAATTATATGTGTTAATAAAAAGAGTATTATTCTTATTATGGTATTATTTTAAATACTTTTCTAGTTTCTAATATATTTCTAGTCAACATACAAATAATTGGAAAGAGTATACCTAATAGAAAGTGGGAGCTTTTCTTCCAGACCACAGTAATATCAAATAGTTGCTCACAGTTTTCCTTTGCTTCTAAAATACAAAACTTCTTTAAAGATATAGTCTACTACATAAATCTTTAAACAGAAGTTTTTAATATATTTTTCACCTTGGTACTTTCAATATTTATAATACATTTTTGCAAGTCAGTATGCTCTTTTGGTTAGATCCTGCTCATAAAAATATTTTCTTTAGAACAAAAAATATTTTCAACAAAAAAAAGGGAATTTTTTTAGTATATACCTTACTATTATTGGATTAGTCATCTTAGACTTTGCTCTTGGCTCATTGGTTACATAATCTTGGTTATATAAGCAAACTTTTTTAATGTTCCAGTTTTTCTATGAGATAAAATGAAGAAGTTGAAAGCTTACAGTCTTTAGAAGTCTTTGAAAATATTGATAACAGGAATCAGATTTTCAGTCAAAATTATTGATATGTTGGTTTGATTAAGGGAATATAAAATTAATTTTTCCTAATAGCTTCTGCCTCTCTAATATACATGAATGAGTGTGTTGTCTTTGATTAAATGATAGAAATATAATCTTTTTCAGATCACTTCAATTCAGTATTCTTTTAAATATTGTTATTTTTAAAATTTGTTATCTCAAACTTAGAAGTGCATTTACTGAAGATTTTTTGTTTTTTTAACCAGGACTAATAATGAAAAGTTCAGCATACAATGGACAATTCTCTTAACTAGCCTTTCCTCTTCCATTTGTCCTCCCTTCCCCTCTGGTGCAGTGAAGACTGTTAAATTAAATCAGGTCTATGCAGCATTATGCTTCATGCTTGGTTTTATTTGAGTGGAATTATTGATTTCACATATAGCAAGCACTTCACTTATATGGGTTAGCTTAAAAAAATCAGTAGTAAAACAAAAGCCAAAAAACCTCAGTAAATCAATATGATATACACACATATAAATGACCTTTAGGCTTAAAAATTTTTCTAAAAACCAGTTAGTTTTTATTTGTTTCAGGTATTTTTCATTAGTTCCTAATATAATATTAACATTAGGAAACAAGCAAGAATAGTTTTGATCTGACTCCTAGAATGTACTTTAAAACATGGTGGGCTCAAGGTGGCAAATAAAAGTAGACCTTTTCTTATATAGGGAAGTACTAGGAATAATGGGTGATTGCCAGTGTCAAAAGCCAGAACAAACACATGTGTCCCATAGAATGTGGTGGTCTAGAACCATTGGAATCACAGTTCTTCCAGGAGTTGATAAAATATTCTGCCAACAGCCAATTTAGCCATTGGGGCAGGGACAAGATCTCAGATGTATAGATTTGTCTAAATATCTTTTAGACAAATCTGTATATCTTAGATTACCTTTTTGTGGAACACCTCAGTTGAATATGTAGAAATTACTTCCCTTTATTTTACTAATCTTTGTTAGGCTGGAACTTTTAGTTTTTCTCCTTTTATGTAAATGAATAAAAACAATTCCCATATTTCCGAGGAAACAGAAAACATCTAATCCAAGCTAGTCTTCCCACCATGTTTGTTGGCAGCCTTACATCTGTCAGAGGGTAAATAGTTGTCTCTTATTTTTCTTTGTACTTTTTATTCATATAAAATTCCTTAAGGTCCATAACAGAGGTTAAATTCTCTTTAAATATTTTTGTTTTAAAAGAAGTATTATGGTTTAATAGAAAATATGTAGAACTTAAAGTAAGAAGGATTGGTTTTCCTCCTTGATAAGTTTATCAGCATAAGCTTGGGCAAATTGTTTTAACCTGACTCAGTTCTTGATGGTGCATTTGAAATGAATGACAATTCCTTCAGCATTTACTTCATGGGCTTTGCAATTATTAAATAGTATGATTGTAAAAGTATTTGGTAAACTGTGGACTATTCAGTATTGATGATAGTATTATAAACTTTACATGCAGCCTTTATAAACTCATGAATATGGAAAAGAGCAAGACAAATTTCATTTAATAAGAAACTTTCCTTTTAGTTAGTGGGGTGTTATAGAGTGGTGTTCACTGTGTGTAATATAAATAGTTATAACAATTTAATTATCCCTGTTACTGAACATAAACCAGTTTTTGCATACTATTATTTTTAAAAAGAAGTAAATTCAATGATCTTACATTCTTTTGTGGAAAAATACCTTAAGCCCATATTAAATAATATTTTTTTCAAAATATTTATTTTAAATATTTTAAAATAAAACTTTAGTATTTTAAAAATTAACATTAACCAAAACAGAAGGCTTTCCAGGAATTAGCACAGATAGATTCATATTCACTTTTTGTCAAAGATATGATGAATACTTTTTTTTCATAGGCAGCCACCTTGCTAGCCCATCTGCCCTATTAGTATTGTAGTGTTAAAGGTTAGCATAAATTACTATTAATCACACCTTCCTAGTTCTTAATTTAGTTAATAACCGTTGGAATTACAGAAAAACAGAATGTATGTTTGTTTTTGTTCTATGTATAGAATAATAATCTACATAGTATTGAAAATAGACCAGTATAAATGACTGTGAATTTACCACCTTTCAGTTTACATTTATATTGCTTCACTCTTAGAGAAAAATGCTAGACACTGTAGACCCCTTGAATGCGTCACTTTGGGGATTCTTTTTAAGAGAGGTTTAAGCACTTAGAATGATTTTCTTTGTTACGGTGGCAGCTTTTTTTTTCTAAATATCTGCAAGACTTGAGTGATCCAAGTATGTTCTTGTTGTGACAAATTAAATAAAATTTAGTTCTTTCTACTTTCGCTTGGGCTCTAAGTGATTTCTGTAGATGAAACTTCAGTCAGTTTTTAATATTTATGTGTTCACCCATTTCACTTTTTAGGAGATTTTATGAAGATGGAGCAATTGTCTTGGGTGAGGAAGCAAATATGCTTGCTGGCATGCTGCTTGGACTCAATGCTATTGATTTCAGGTATTTCATCTAACTACATGCATTATGACTTAAAGTTTTTCTACCTCATAATAGTTTCTACTTATGATTCTTTTCCTTCAGTTTTCTAAGTAAAGCACACAGTTGGATATTGATTTGATTTATGTTGTTCCCTTTCGAATGAGATCAGTTTTCTAAATAGGTTTGCTCTCAAAAAAGAGGCTGTCTCAAACTTAGGGAATTAACTGACAACCTTGCTCTCTAGTTCGGGTAAAAAGAAAGCTTGGACCACATCCTGCCAAGCAGAGAAGTCATGCACTCTGGTAGCACTGAAGGAAGGTTTTGGATCTCATCTCTTAGTATTTTTCAACTACTGCTTTAAAATGAAAAAGAAATACACTAAAAGAAAATTCAAAACCAGAAAGATTTTCATTGTCTCATGTGGTGAGATAACGAGGATATTGACAGACTATCTTAGGTATGTTATGTTTCTTGTTTTGTATCTAGACTATTAAAAATTTTGTTAATATTTGCTTTTATTATCAACAAGATGAATTGATTTCAGAATAAGATTACAAGTACTAAAAATGGACATTGTAAGTTCTTTTTAGGTTGATGGCAGTATCCTTTTGCATTTCTTTAATTGATCTAAGATTTTACATTGTACTAAAAGTAAAAGGTTTGTCTAGAAAAAGAACTCAAACATGAGAATGAAGGAAGTATTATATTTTTATTGAAATATATCACTTAAAAATCCAAGAATGTTAACAAATAAGTATAAAACTTAAATGAAAATCTACTTTTAATTTTTAGTTCATTTTTGAACTAAAAAATAATGCTACCCAGTTTCACTGAGGTTAACTTTTTCTAGTAAATCACTTCTTTTGCAAAATACTTTTCACTTTGTAAGTGTAACTTTCCTCTATTTAAAATTTGATAAGTGGGATTGGGTTAATTAGCCTAATTCTTTATGATGAACCAGATGGATGCAGTTATGCAGGTTGTCTTTATGATCCCTCTAAGGGTGTTAACTTTTTACATGGCATGTTGCTGGCTCTGTCCAAATACTTTACAACTTAATTTATTTTTTAGTTGGGAAAAAAAAATGGGATAAGAATCTAAACTCTTGGCTTATTGTAACCCATTGATACTGTATAGAGAGCAGGTGTCTTAAAGATGCATTAGTAACATTTCTATAAATGAAGGAAAGCCCAGGTAAAATGTTGCCACTTTGATTCTTTCCTCATTCAATTCTGGAAAAATATATACTGCACCCTTGATAATAACATATTAGAACAAGTATTTCAACAGGCAAATTTCCCAAAGAAACCAGAAGGTAGTGGTTCATATATGAATTTTTTTCTTTCTTTTTTTTTTTAAAATTAATTTATTTTATTTATTTATTTTTGGCTGCACTGGGTCTTCGTTGCTGCTGGCGGGCTTTCTCGAGTTGCGGCTAGCAGGGCCTATTCTTCGTTGCGGTGCGCGGGCTTCTCATTGCGGTGGCTTCTCTTGTTGCGGAGCACGGGCTCTAGGCGCGCGGGCTTCAGTAGTTGTAGCACGCGGGCTCGGTAGTTGTGGCTTGCGGGCTCCAGAGCACAGGCTAAGCAGCTGTGGCGCACGGGCCCAGCTGCTCCGTGGCATATGGGATCTTCCCAGACCAGGGCTCAAACCCACGTCCCCTGAATTGGCAGGCTGGCTCTCAACCACTGTGCCACCAGGGAAACCATATGAATTTTTTTCTAATTAGACCTTTTTAGGAGATATTAAGTGTCACCTGAGAATTTGTAAATGTGAACAACAAGGCTTCATTTGAAAATTCTCTAGCGATGTCTTAAGAATTTAATAAAGACCAAGATAGTATGAAATAAATAATGTTTGAACAGATTTCTCAGTAAGTTTTACTTTTGCATGATATATTTATGTAACAGTGTTATTAACTCATACAAGCCTTTGTTATTGACATGGAAGGTAGAATATCTTTATGAGGTGTTTATAACAAGTCACATTTAAATTACAAATAAAAAATTCACCTGCAATTTGATGAAACAAATGTCTCTAACAAGAGATTGTTTATAACACTTTGATTTAAATTTTTATGTATTAATATATTTACTGTCTATTGTCTTAGCTTCTGCCTGAAGGGAGAAGGATTAGATGGCAACTTTCCTGCTGTAATAGACTATACACCATATTTGAAGTTTACCCAAAGGTATTTGACATTTTGAAATATGTTATTGAAATCTTAATTTATAATTGAATGTCTTGTTGTGCAATATATTCATCTGATTAAAACTACTTTTTATAAAACATTTATTTCAGTATCAGAGATCATTCAAAAATATAAACTCCAGTTGTGTTTTTAGTATATATGTAAATATATAGTTTTTACATAATTGTAATCCCTGTGTAAATATAGTTTTTAAAAAATAGCATGTATTTCTACTGCTGTAGTCAATATAATAACTTTAATAGCTCTATAATAGTCCATTGAGATTACAAAACTATAATTCATTATTTAGATTGTTTTTCATTTATCTCCATTATAATGAAAAGAATAATGAACATTTTTGTGCAAATAAATTTTCCTTTTGTTTCTGTTGTGAATTTATAGAGTTATTCAGGTAAGTACAGTAAAAAATTTTGTGGCTCTTAAAGTCTGTTCTTAGAGTTGTATCAGTTTATCCTACTACCAGTATTTTGTGAGAGTTATGGATTTTCCGTAATCTCATCAGCATTGAAAATTAATCAGATGAAATCTAAAGATATTCTGAAGATCTTCTCGCATAATTGATTTCCTGAATAGAATAATGATCTTTATATACTTCTTTTTTTTTCACATCTTTATTGGAGTATAAATGCTTTACAGTGTTGTGTTAGTTTCTGCTGTACAACAAAGTGAATCAGCTATATGTATACATATATCCCCATATCCCCTCCCTCTTGCGCCTCCCTCCCACCCTCCCTATGCCACCCCTCTAGGTCGTCACAAAGCACTGAGCTGATCTCCCTGTGCTGTGCCACAGCTTCCTACTAGCCATCCATTTTACATTTGGTAGTGTATATATGTCAGTGCTACTCTCTCACCTCATCCCAGCTTCCCCTTACCCCCTTGTGCCCTCAAGTCCATTCTCTACGTCTGTGTCTTTATGCCTGCCCTGCCACTAGGTTCATGAGTACCACTTTTTAAAATGCCATACATATGCATTAGCGTACAGTGTTTGTTTTTCTCTTTCTGACTTACTTCACTCTGTATGACAGATTCTAGGTCCATCCACTTCACTACAAATAACTCAATTTTGTTCCTTTTTTATGGCTGAGTAATATTCCATTATATATATGTGCAACATCTTCTTTATCCATTTATCTGTCGATGGACATTTAGGTTGCATCCATGTGCTGGCTCTTGTAAATAGTGCTGCAGTGAACATTGTGGAACATATATCTTTTTGAATTATGGTTTTCTCAGGGTATATGCCCAGTAGTGAGATTGCTGGGTCATATGGTAGTTCTATTTTTATTTTTTTTAAGGAACCTCCATACTGTTCTCCATAGTGGCTGTATCAGTTTACATTCCCACCAACAGTGCAGGAGGGTTCCCTTTTCTCCACACCCTCTCCAGCACTTATTTTTCTAGATTTTTTGATGATGGCCATTCTGACCAGTGTGAGGTGATATCTCATTGTGGTTTTGATTTGCATTTCTCTAATGATTAGTGATGTTGAGCATCTTTTCATGTATTTGTTGGCCATCTGTATATCTTCTTTGGAGAAATGTCTATTTAGGTCTTCCACCCATTTTTGAATTGGGTTGTTTGGTTTTGTGATATTGAGCTGCATGAGCTGCTTGTATATTTTGGAGATTAATCTTTTGTCCGTTGTTTCATTTGCAAATATTTTCTCCCATTCTGAGGGTTGTCTTTTGGTCTTGTTTATGGTTTCCTTTGCTGTGCAAAAGCTTTTAAGTTTCATTAGGTCCCATTTGTTTATTTTTGTTTTTATTTCCCTTACTCTAGGAGGTGGGTCAAAAAGGATCTTGCTATGATTTATGTCATATAGTGTTCTGCCTGTCTTTTCCTCTGAGAGTTTTATAGTGTCTGGCCTTATTTAATCCATTTTGAGTTTATTTTTGTGTATGGTGTTAGGGTGTGTTCTAATTTCATTCTTTTACATTGTAGCTCTCCAGTTTTCCCAGCACCACTTATTGAAGAGGCTGTCATTTCTCCATCGTATATTCTTGCCTCCTTTATCAAAGATGAGGTGACCATATGTGCGTGGGTTTATCTCTTGGCTTTCTATCCCATTCCACTGATCTATATTTCTGTTTTTGTGCCAGTACCATACTGTCCTGATTACTGTAGCTTTGTAGTATATATAGTCTGAAGTCAGGGAGCCTGATTCCTCCAGCTCTGTTTTTCTTTCTCAAGATTGCTTTGGCTATTCAGGGTATTTTGTGTTTCCATACAAATTGTAAAATTTTTTGTTCTAGTTCTGTGAAAAATGCCATTGGTAATTTGATAGGGATTGCATTGAACCTGTAGATCGCTTTGGGTGTAGTACAGCCATTTTCACAATATTGATTCTTCCAGCCCAGGAGCATGGTATAGCTCTCCATCTGTTTATGTTATCTTTGATTTCTTTCATTAGTGTTTTATAGTTTTCTGATTACAGGTCTTTTGCCTCCTTAGGTAGGTTTATTCCTAGGTATTTTATTCTTTTTGTTGCAGTGGTAAATGGGATTGTTTCCTTAATTTCTCTTTCTGATCTTTTGTTGTTACTGTATAGGAATGCAAGAGATTTCTGTGCATTAATTTTGTATCCTGCAACCCTACCAAATTCACTGATTAGTTCCAGTAGTTTTCTGGTGGCATCTTTAGGGTTTTCTATGTATAGTATCATGTCATCTGCAAACAGTGACAGTTTTACTTCTTCTTTTCCAATTTGTATTCCTTTTATTTCTTTTTCTTCTTTGATTGCCATAGCTAGGACTTCCAAAACTCTGTTGAATAATAGTGGCGAGAGCGGACATCCTTATCTTGTTCCTGATCTTAGAGGAAATGGTTTCAGTTTTTCACCATTGAGCATGATGTTCGCTGTGGGTTTGTGATATATGGCTTTTATTATGTTGAGGCAGGTTCCCTCTATGCCCACTTTCTGGAGAGTTTTTATCATTAATGGGTGTTAAATTTTTTTTTAAATTTTATTTATTTATTATTTATTTTTGGCTGCATTGGGTCTTTGTTGCTGTGCACAGGCTTTCTCTAGTTGTGGCGAGCGGGGGCTACTCTTCGTTGCGGTGCATGGGCCTCTCATTGTGGTGGGTTCTCTTGTTACGGAGCACGGGCTCTAGGTACACAGGCTTCAAGTTGTGGCACGCAGGCTTCAATAGTTGTGGCTTGCGGGCTCTAGAGTGCAGGTTCAGTAGTTGTGGCGCACAGGCTTAGTTGCTCCGCACCATGTGGCATCTTCCTAGACCAGGGCTTGAACTAGTGTCCCCTGCATTGGCAGGTGGATTCTTAACCACTGTGCCACCAGGGAAGTCTCTCTTTATGATTTCTTTCCTTCTGCTAACTTTGGGTTTTCTTTGTTCTTCTTTCTCTGATTGCTGTAGGTGTAAGGTTAGATTGTTTATTTGAGATTTTTCTTGTGTCTTGAGGTGAGCTTGAATTGCTATGAACTTCCTTCTTAGAACTGCTTTTTCTGCATCCCATAGGTTTTTGGATCATCGTGTTTTCGTCGTCATTTGTTTCTAGGTATTTTTTTATTTCTTCTTTGATTTCTTCAATGACCTCTTGGCTATTTAGCAGTGCGCTGTCTAGCCTCCATGTATTTGTGTTTTTTTACCGTTTTTTTCCTGTAATTGATTTCTAATCTCATAGCATTGTGGTCGGAAAAGATGCTTGATATGATTTCAATTCTCTTAAATTTTCCAAGGCTTGATTTTTGACCCAAGATGTGGTCCATTCTGGAGAACGTTTCGTGTGCACTTGAGAAGAAAGTGTATTTTTCCGCTTTCAAGTGTAATGTCCTAAAAATATCAATTAAGTCTGTCTGGTCTATTGTGTCATTTAAAGCTTGTGTTTCCTTACTGATTTTCTGTCTGGATGATCTACTGGTGTAAGTGGGGTGTTAAAGTCCCCCACTATTATTGTATTACTGTCCATTTCTCCTTTTATGGCTGTTAGCATTTGCCTTATGTATTTTGAGGTGCTCTGTTGGGTGCATAAATATTTATAATTGTTATGTTTTCTTCTTGGATTGATCCCTTGATCATTATGTAGTGTCCTTCTTTATCTCTTGTAACAGTCTTTAATTTAAAGCCTATTTTATCTGATATGAGTATTGCTACTCCAGCTTTCTTGTGATTTCTGTTTGCATGGAATATCTTTTTCCATCGCCTCACTTTCAGTCTGTATGTGTCCCTAGGTCTGAAGTGGGTTTCTTGTAGACAGCATCTATAAGGGTTTTGTTTTTGTATTCATTCAGCCAGTCTGTGTCTTTTGGTTGGAGCATTTAATCCGTTTACATTCAAGGTGATTATCGATATGTATGTTCCTATTACCATTTTCATAACTGATTTGGGTTTGTTTTTGTGGATCTTTTTCTTCTCTTGTGTTTCCCACTTAGAGAAGTTCCTTTAGCATTTGTTGTAAAGCTGGTTTGGTGGTGCTGAATTCTCATAGCTTTTGTTTGTCTGTAAAGTTTTTGATTTCTCCGTCAATCTGAATGAGATCCCTGCTGGGTAGAGTAATCTTGGCTGTAGGTTTTTCCCTTTCATCACTTTAAATATGTCCTTCCACTCCCTTCTGTCTTGCAGAGTTTCTGCTGAAAGATCAGCTGTTAACCTTATGGGGATTCCCTTGTATGTTATTTGTTGCTTTTCCCTTGCTGCTTTTAATATTTTTTGTTTGTATTTAATTTTTGATAGTTTGATTAACATGTGTCTCGGCGTGTTTCTCTTTGGGTTTATCCTATATGGGACTCTCTATGCTTCCTGGACTTGATTCACTATTTCCTTTCCCATGTTAGGGAAGTTTTTGACTATAATCTCTTCAAATATTTTCTCAGACCCTTTCTTTTCCTCTTCTTCTTCCAGAACCCCTATAATTCAAATGTTGGTACGTTTAATGTTGTCTCAGAGGTCTCTGAGACTATCCTCAATTCTTTTCATTCTTTTTTCTTTATTCTACTCCCCACCAGTTATTTCCACCATTTTATCTTCCAGCTCACTTATCCATTGTTTTGCCTTAGTTACTCTGTTATTGATTCCTTCTAGAATATTTTACATTTCAGTTATTGTGTTGTTCATCACTGTTTGTTTGCTCTTTAGTTCTTCTAGATCTTTGTTAAACGTTTCTTGTATTTTCTCCATTCTGTTTCTGAGATTTTGGATCATCTTTACTATCATTACTCTGAATTCTTTTTCAGGTAGGTTGCCTATTTTGTCTTCATTTATTTGATCTTGTATGTTTTTACCTTTCTCCTTTGTAACATTTTTTTTTGGCCTGAGGCGTCCAGCACTGGAGTTTGCAGGCAGTTGTGTAGAGCCAGGTCTTGGTGCTGAGATGAGGACCTCTGGGAGGCCTCACTCCAATTAATATTCCCTGGGGTCTGAGGTTCTCTGTTAGTCCAGCAGTTTGGGCTTGGTGCTCCCACCACAGGAGCTCGGGCCAACGTCCAGCCTGGGAACCAAGATTCCGCAAGCTGCATGATGTGGCCAAAAAAAAAAAACAAAAACAAAACCAAGTAGTACAATAACAAAGAATAAAAAATAAAATAAAATTAGAAAGATATATTAGGAAAAATAAAAATATAATTGAAACAACTGCAACAAGGTAAAACAAAACCACAACAGAAAAAAGAAAATAAATAAACAAATAAATTTAAAAAGGGGGGGGAACAAGCCAAAAGGAGCAGAGCAATAACAAAGTATAAAGAATACAATAGGGCTTCCCTGGTGGCGCAGTGGTTGAGAATCTGCCTGCCAATGCAGGGGACACGGGTTCGAGCCCTGGTCTGGGAAGATCCCACATGCCGCAGAGCAAATAGGCCCGTGAGCCACAATTACTGAGCCTGTGCATCTGGAGCCTGTGCTCCGCAACAAGAGAGGCTGCGATAGTGAGAGGCCCGCGCACCGCGATGAAGAGTGGCCCCCACTTGCCACAATTAGAGAAAGCCCTCGCACAGAAACGAAGACCCAACACAGCCATAAATAAATAAATTAAATTAAATTAAAAATTAAAAAAAATAATAATAATATTAAAAAAAAAGAATACAATAAAATTAGAAAAATAAAAGATTTATTAGAAAAAATAAAAATATAAATGAATCAACAACAGGGTAAAACAGAACCCCAACCTAAAAGAAGAAAAAAGAAAAAAAAAGCCTTGGCTAAGTGGGGCAGAGTTTAGATGGGGTTTGGAACATAGCCAGGGGTGGGGTTTAGGGTGGGGTGGGGCCTTGGTGGGGAGTGACGTTTCAACGTGGGGCAGGGCCTAGGCTCAAGACCCATACCAGCTGGAAAAGGCCTTGTGGGCGGGGCCTAGGCGGGCGACGTTCAAGCGTAGGGCGGGGCCTCTGCTTAGGACCTGCACAGAAGGGGAGAGGCAGCACGTTCGAAGAAGGGCTTCTGGCGTGTGGGGTTCTGGAGTTTGGAGGCAAGGTCCTGGGTGAGGGTGTGTGGGTAGGGGTTAGGCCCAGCGCATTGGAAGGGGTCTCTGAGGGGGTCTCCGAGCCTAGAGGTAGGGCCCTGGGTGGGGGTGTGGGGGCAGGGCTTGGGTTCTGCGGCAGGAGGGAGGCTCTGAGGGCAGAGGATTAGGCCCGGGAGCCCAAGAGGCTGTGCCTAAGTGGACAGGGAAAGCCTGGCCCCGTTCCCTTCCGTTCCTTCACGCCCCTGCCCCACCGTTTCCCGCAGGGTCTCCCCCATCTCGTGGGTGTGTCCCACTGGGTGTAGGAACTCCTTCCCTCCCCCAGCTGCCCCTCAGGGGCGCCAGTCCTGTCCCGCCTCCACTTCTCCTACCCCCATCCCTACCCCCACCCAGGCCCCACGTCCTACCCAGTCGCTGGGGGTTCCTCCTGTCCCCTTAGGTGTCTGTGGTCCCCCACTGGTGCCGGGTAGGTGCCCTAGTTGTGCGGGAGATGCGAATTTCACGTCCTCCTAGTCTGCCATCTTGACTCCGCCCCCCTCTCTTTATATACTTCTAAAATGTTATTATCAGGCCAAAGCTGTAAGGGAGATAGAGTGAGTAATATATGTATATATATAATATATGTATGTGTACACACAAACATACACACACACTTGAGATACATTTATTGAGTGCCTAAAGAAACTTTCCTAGGGATACATGCATGTCAAGAGTATAGGAACTTTGTGAACTTCTAAAAAGGAATGCAGTCCCTGTATCCAAGATAATCACCATCTAGTAAGAGAAGTCACTATGATTTCAGAGCTAGGAGTGTGAAGCTATTTTAGGTGATGAAGGAGAAGGAGGAATAGAGTATTATGGTACAAAGATTTCTAACTTAAGTAAGTGGATCCCTTGGGAAAAGGGATAATTCTGTTACATTAGATCTAGAAAAGAAATACACCAAGAAGATGTTTTAAACAGGCATAAAATTGTACTGTTTTGGGATATGTTCGGATTATAGGACATTTTGTGAAGATAACGGATAGTTCAAAACAGTACTAGTAAAAATATCAATACTATTTATTGCATGTTTATTATATAGCAAGCATTGTTCTAAGTCCTTTACTTCTATTAACTCATTAATCTCCTCAAAAGCCAGTGAGGTAAGCACCACTGTCCTTATTTTTAAATGAGAAAACTGAAACACAGAGAGGTTAAATACCTTGTACGTAGTCACACAGCTAGTTTGTGCAGAGTGGGCCTCAAGTCTGAAATTAAAGAGCAAGGTGACAGTTGGAGATAGGAGTTTGGTCATCAGAATGCAGATAGAAAAGCTATTTTTAGTGATTTAGGAAATAATTTAAATTAAAAAATGAAGAGAAATATAAATACAGATTTTTCTCTTTTCTTACATAAGAGACTGTAGTAATTATTACAATGCTTTTATAAAGATACGATAATGAAACCTTCTCATCTGGTGCCCTCAGAATGAGTTTAATGATCTATATTCTATGTCCCCAGCTGCTTAGCCACTTTTGTCTGATTTTTTGTGCAGCTTCCTCTTTCTTTAATGCACTAATCCAAACATATATGTATACCTTCCTCTTCTTTATATACTAAAGGATCCCTACTATCTTGTTATATAAAGAATACTAAAACAAGAAAGGAAATACCAATTCAACCTAGTCATAACCCAGTTAGCATTACAGACCATGGAGTTTTTCTTTTTACAAAGATTTAAACTATCCTAACAGTCATAAGGAGCCAATATTTTTTAAATTGAATTACTTCCACCCAAATGTACCTGTAATTAGACACAATTTTTAAAAATTCTATTTGATGCCTAATTTAAGAAACCGTAAGAGTCTCTCCCTCCCCAAATTACTGCTTTTAACTTATTTGGAAAATAAGTATTTATTGTAGAATAATTGGAAAATACAGAAAGGTAGAAAGTAGAAGAAAGCTTAAGTCACTCATCTTACATTTAAGGAGCAACTGCTAGAAGCATTAACATTTTAATGGATAGCTTTCAGCCTTTTCTGTGCATAGGACTATTTTTTAATTAAAATGGAAGCATAATATACATGTAACTGTTTCCCTTAATACTGTATAGTGAACATTGTTGCATGTCTTTAACTATCCTTCTATAGCATCATTTCCTAAAATGAATAGAACTCATTATTTGTATAGTATGTTAACCCAGTTATTGTTGGACTTTTGGAGTGCATTTAGTTCCCTGTCGTATATAGTATTGCAGTTAATATCCTTGTAACTACATCTTTTTATGCAGAACCATCATTATTTCTTTAAGTTAAAATCCTGGAAGTAGGGGCTTCCCTAGTGGCACAGTGGTTGAGAATCTGCCTGCCAATGCAGGGGACATGGGCTTGAGCCCTGGTTCGGGAAGATCCCACATGCTGCAGAATAACTAAGCCCATGCACCACAACTACTGAGCCTGCGAGCCACAACAACTGAGGCCGCATGCCACAACTACTGAAGCCCACACGCCTAGAGCCCATGCTCCGCAACAATAGAAGCCACCGCAATGAGAAGCCCTCACACCTCAACGAAGAGTAGCCCCTGCTCGCTGCAACTAGAGAAAGCCCACATGCAGCAACGCAGACCCAGCACAGCCAAAAATAAATTAAAAAAAAAAAAAATCCTGGAAGTAGAATTTCTAGTATATATGTTATTGAAACTTTTGAAACATGCTGTCAAGAGAGCATGTCCAGAGAGGCCATACTAATTTAGATCCTATCAGCAATATGTGACAGTGCCTGCCTCCACAATTTCCAACTTAAAGGTGTGGCTAATTCTGTAAGTAAAAAAATGATATCCTGTTGTTGTTTTGGTTTGCATTTATTTGATTGCTGGTGAAGTTGAACTTTAAAAAATATTTATTAGCTATTAGTCTTTTGAAATAGAGTTTTATCCTTCTGAAGCTAAATATATGAAATATGTTAATAGAAAACATCCTAAAATGTATTTCATATTTTAAATTGGTTTAATTAAGTTTTAGGTTGTGTACCAGTGAGAAAAGTTTTTTCTGAGTTACTGCTTGGTGTAACTTTAAACATTTTTTTCTTGAATGGATTTTAGGCCAAAAAAGGCTAATACTAGCCAATGATTATTGGTCTTCTATGATGCCTTCAATTTTTCACTTTAAAATATAGCATTCTAATAGCTAAGTCTTTATACTTAGAATGATTATTTCCTAAAGAGGTAAATTTCTGCAAACAAAATTGCTGAGTGAAAGAGACCATAAACGATCAAGCATGCTGTTAAATTGCCCTTCCTAAACGTAGCATTCCATATACTGTCCATATCTGCAGGTTCCACATCCTTGAATCAACCAACTGTGGATCAAATGTGTATGGGACTTGTACATATAAGGGACTTGAGCATCCATGGACTTTGATATCTGGGGGGGCTCCTGGAACCAGTCCTTCATGAGTACTGAGGGACCACTGTACTCTGCCTTTTCCCCCTCTTAGTAGGGAGAAACTAATCATTTGCTACCAAAGGCCAGTCTTTTGGCCTGTGTACTGCATCCCATCCTGTCTTTTCTGTTTAAGGTCTTAGCTCCAGCAGTTGTCCCCTTCCATTAATTTTTCCTTTTCTAGATCTTCCCACACATCACAGCATATAAGCATGTTGTTATTTTCCCCATCTTAAAAAATGAAACAGAGAAACTTTCCTAACCCCACATTCACTTCTAGCTGTTTCTCAGTACCCCTTCCTTTATGACAAAACCGTGCCTCCCTTTTTTTTTTTGCCTCCATTCTCTCTTGAACTATTCAAATGAGCTTTAATACCTACCACTGAAACTGCTCTTTTCAGAGTCACCAGTAATTGTCTTGTTGCCAAATCCAGGGGTTAGTTTCCTCACTTTACTTGACCTTGGAGCAGTTGTTTGATACACATGACTGCTCTTGTCAGCACTCCTGCTTTTCCTCCTTTTTGCTCCTTCTTACTCTCCTTCACTGCTTTCTCCTCATTTCCCCAACCTCTCAATGTCGGAGTGTTTCAGAGATCAGTCCTGAATCATCTTCTCTGTCTATACTAAGTAGTTTCATCCAGTTTCATGGCTTTAAATACTATCTATATGCTGCTTCTTTCCCAAATATATACTTCCACCTGGAACACTACTCTAAACTCTGAACTCATACATCCAGCTGCCAACTTGATACCTCCACTTGGATGTGTAATAAGCACCTCAGATACAACATGTACAATAATGAACTCCTAATCCCACCACCCCACACACCCCCTCACACAAAAACACTTTCCTTCCTTTAGTCTTTGCCATTCCAAGAATGGTAGTTCTGGCATTCCAGTTGTTCATGCTCAAAAACTTTAGAGTCATTGTTGAATTCTCTCTTCCATAATCCACATATGATCCATCAGCAGATATTTTTGCACCACTGTCACCTCCTAAATTTAAACCTGGAGATTTGCAAGGGTCTTCATGCTTCACCTCTGACTCCTGTAGCTTATTTCTCCATAGAGCAGCCAGAGTGATCCTTCTGAAATAGAAGTCAAATCACTTCATTCCTCTGCTCACAACTCTCCAGTAGTTTCTTTCCTTCGGACCCGAAGTGAAAAACAAATTCCTTAGCTGGTCTGGCCTCCAGTACCTCTCTGACCTCATGTCTTACTCCCTGCCCTGTTACTCTCTGTGCTTCAGTAACACTGGCCATCTTGTTATCCCTTGAGAACACTGGGCACACCTGTGCGTCTTTCTGTTCTCTCTACCAGGAGCACAGTCTCTCTCAGATATTTGCATGGCTAGTTTGCTCATCTCTAAACCTCAGCTTAATACCACCTTAGTAATGAAGCCTCCACTGAATGTTCTGTCTAAAATAGTGATACCAGTTCCCCTTACTGGTGTGACCTCAAGCAATTGCTTATCTCTTATTCTCATTTTCTTCATTTGCTGAATGAACCTATGAAATAGTACAGCAGTACCTCATGGGGATATCATGAGGATTAATGAGGTGATGTATGTGAAGTGTTTATACAGTTCCTTGGACCACCATAGTCAGTATTTATTTTCTGCCTTGCCCTTATAAGGAACTTCCTTGTTATCAGTTCTCCCTTTCTACTCTTGGATGTTTTTATTTATTTTTTGTTTAAAAAAATTTTTTTGTATTCATTGCTTTTTTCTTTGTTTCCATATATATATAAATTTATTTATTAATTTATTTTTACTTTTGGCTGCGTTGGGTCTTTGTTCCTGCACGCAGGCTTTCTCTAGTTGTGGAGAGCGGGGGCTACTCTTTGTTGCGGTGCGCGGGCTTCTCATTGTGGTGGCTTCTCTTGTTGCGGAGCACGGGCTCTAGGTGCGTGGGCTTCAGGCTTTATGGCACACGGGCTCAGTAGTTGTGGCTCGCGGGCTCTAGAGCACAGGCTCAATAGTTGTGGTGCATGGGCTTAGTTGCTCCGCAGCGTGTGGGATCTTCCCAGAACAGGGATGGAACCCGTGTCCCCTTCACTGGCAGGCAGATTTCTAACCACTGTGCCACCAGGGAAGTCCCTCTTAGATGTTTTTAAAACTTACTGATTTATTTATGATCTTTCCAGTTTCTATTATTGGTTCAGTTTTGGTAAATTATATTTTGTTAAAATTTTCAGAATTTTATATCGTGATGTTCAGAGAATTTCTTTTAATATCTTTTAAATCTCTTTTCATCTCTAGTTATATTACCTTTTGCTTTTTGTTATCGTAACTTTTATTTTTTTGTCTTTTTTAAATCATCCTTGCCAAAGCTTTATCAATTTTGTTAGTCATTAAGTGTTTGCTTTTCTTTGTTGATCCTCTGTTATACCTTTGCCATCTAACTCATTAATTTCGGTTTTTATCTATACTATTTTGTTTCTTCTACCTCCTTTGGGTTTGTGATGATCTTTTCTTACTCTTTTGTAAAATCAACTTTATTGAGGTATCATTAACAAGTAAAATTCTAAGGTATTTAAAGTGTACATTGTGCACGCTTCCCTGGTGGCGCAGTGGTTGAGAATCCGCCTGCCAATGCAGGGGACACAGGTTCGATCCCTGGTCTGGGAAGATCCCACATGCCACGGAGCAACTAAGCCCGTGCGCCACAACTACTGAGCCTGTGCTCTAGAGCCCGTGAGCCACAACTACTGAGCCCGCATGCCACAACTACTGAAGCCCGTGTGCCTAGAGCCCGTGCTCCACAACTAGAGAAGCCACCGCAATGAGAAGCCCGCACACTGCAACGAAGAGTAGCCCCTGCTCGCAACTAGAGAAAGCCTGTGCACAGCAACGAAGACCCAACACAGCCAAAAATAAATAAATTAAATAAATTTATTTTAAAATAAATAAATAAAATTTTTTTAAAAAGTGTACATTGTGGTGATTTGATGCCATATTTTGATAATGTATACTTTGTGGAAGGATTTCCCCCATGTTGTTAATTAACATATGCATCACCTCACGTATTTATCTTTTTGTGTGTGTGTGAGAACATTTAAGTTCTACTCTCCTAACAAATTTCAATTGTACGATACAGTGTTATCAACTATAATCACCATGTTTTACACTAGATCCTCAGACTTTATTAATCTTATAGCTGAAAGTTTGTACCCTTTTAACAACCTCTCCCTATTCCTCCTCCTCACCCCTGGGAACCATTTTCTACTCTCTATTTCTATGAGTTTGACTTTTTTTTTAAGATTCCACATATAAGTGATATGTCCAGTATTTGTCTTTCTGTGTCTGGCTTATCTCACTTAGCATAATGCTCTCAGGATCCATCCATGTTGTTGCAAATGGCAAGATTTCTTAACCTCTCATGGCTGAACGGTATTCCACTGTGTATATGTATACACCACATCTTCTTTATCCATTCATTTATTGATGGACACTTAGCTTGTTTCCATATCTTGATTACTTGTGCTGCAGTAAACATGGGAGTACAGGTATCTCTTCAAGATTCTGTTTTCATTTCCTTTTGATACATTCCTGGAAGTGGGATTGCTGGATCATACAGTAGTTCTATTTTCAATATTTTGAGGAAACTCCATACTGTTTTCCATAATGACTGTATCGATTGACACTCCCACAGCAATGCACAAGGGTTCCCTTTTCTCCACATCCCCATCAACACTTATCTTTTTGATGCTAGCCATTCTTTTTTTTTTTTTTTTTTTTTTAAGATGATAGCCATTATGACAGATGTGAGGTGATATCTTGTGATTTTGATTTGCATTTCCCGGATGATAAGTGATGTTGAGCACCTTTTTATGTACCTGTTGGCCATTTGTATGTCCTTTTTGGAAAAATGTCTATTCTCTTCCTCTGATTATTTTTCAATCACATTGTTTGTTTTTTGGCTATTGTTTGAGTTCTCTATATATCTTGGATATTAACTCCTTATCAGATATATGATTTGCAAATATTTCCTCCTATTCTGTAGGTTGCCTTTTCATTTTGTTGCTGGTTTCCTTTGCTGTGCAGAAGCCTTTTAGTTTGATGTAGCCCCACTTCTTTATCTTGCTTTTGCTTTTTTTTTTTTTTTACTTTTTTTTCTTTTTGGTGTCAAATCCAAAAATCAGTGTCAAAATTGATATCAAGGAGCTTACCCCTTATGTTTTCTCCTAGGATTTTTACAGTTTCAGGTCTTACATTCAAGTCTTTAATCAATTTAGAATTGATTTTTGTATATGGTATAAGATAGGGTTCCAGTTTCATTCTTTTGCAGGTGGGTGACCAGTTTTCTCAGCAACATTTGTTGGAAAAGCTGTCTTTCCCCATTGTATATTCTTGGCTTCTTTGCCATAAATTAATTGACCATATATACATGGGTTTGTTTCTGGGCTCTCTGTTCCGTTCCATTAATCTACGTATCTGTATTTATGCCAGTACTGTACTGTTTTGATTACTGTAGATTTGTAATATATTTTGAAAGCAGGAAGTGTAATGCCTCCAATTTTGTTCTTCTTCCTCTAAATTGCTTTGGCTATTGGGGGTATTTTGTGGTTCCAATACAAATTTTAGGATTGTTTGTTCTATTTCTGTGAAAAACGCATTGGAAGTTTTGTAGGCATTGCATTAAACCTGTAGATTGATTTAGGTAGTATGGACATTTTAACAATATTAATTCTTTCAATTCATGAGCACAAAATATCATTCCATTTAATTGTGTCTTCAGTTTTTTCATCAATGTCTTACAGTTTGCAGTGTACAGGTCTTCCACCTTCTTAGTTAAATTTATTCGTAGGTATTTTATTCTTCTTGATGCAACTGCAAATGGGATTGTTCTCTTAATTTCTCTTTCTGGTAGTTGATTATTAGTGTATAGAAATGCAACTGATTTTTGTATATTTATACTATATCCTGCAACTTTACGGAATTTATTTATTCTGACAGTTTTTTGGTGGAGTCTAGGGTTTTTATATTTAATATCATGTCATATGCAAATAGTGACAGTTTTATTTCTTCCTTTTTGACTTGGATGCCTTTCATTTCTTTCTCTTGCCTATTTGCTCTCTGGTTAGGACTTCCAATACTATGTTGAATATAAGTGGTGAGAGTGGGCACTCTTGTCTTATTCCTGATCTTAGAAGAAAAGCTTTCAGCTTTTCAGCATTGAATATGGTGTTAGCTGTGGGCTCAACATACATAGCCTGTATTATGTTGAAGTATGTTCCCTCTATACCCAGTTTGTTGAGAGCTTTTATGATCTTTTCTTTCTCAATACTTAAATTTACTTCTTTTCTTATGAGTAAATAAGGCTTATAAACATCCCTTGAAGTACTACTTTAGCTGCATCCTAAAAGTTTGATAAGTTATTTTTTATTTTAGTTGTTTAAAGTACAGGTTCCACTATAATTTTTTGACCAAAGGTTACTTGGAGTATAATTTTTAATTTTCAAATATTTTCAGTGCCTTTGTTATTGTTGTGATTAGTGAATGTGGTCTACATAATAATAGTTCCTTGAAATCTGTTGAGAAATGGTCTAGGATCAATGGTATTCCAATGATTGGGTCTAATATTCATTAGATTATGCTTGTTAATGGTGTTGTTCTAATACAGTATTTTATATCCTTTCTCATTTATCTTTTTTCATCTTTTTAATTATTGAAATAATGTAGTAAATTCTTCAGTATGATATTTGATTTCTCGGGTTTTCCTTGTGATACTTTTAATTTTTTAAACTAACTTGTCAGATGCATACAATTATAGAATTCTTAATTTATCCTGATGTAATGAATTAGTATCAATATGTAGTAACCACAAACATGTAGTAATTTTTTTAATTCCTTGAAGTGTATTTTGTCTGATATTAATGGAGTCTAACCAGTTTTCTTTAGGTTAATATTTTTCTAGTATCTTTTTTTTTTAACCGTATTTGATCTGGCATGCCTTCCATTTAATATGTGAGAAAATGGTTTCACAGTAATAGTAATGTGTCATTGGTTGTAAGTTGTACCCTGATTTCAGATGTGTTAATATGAAAAAATGTACAGCAAGAATTTATGAAATAAGAGTTCTTTTAACCTTTCTGTGCCCTTACGTTTTTAAGTATATCTTTTAAAATAGTACTTAACTTGAGTTTAGAAACTCTAGTCTGATGGTCTTTATCTTTTAACTGAGGTGCTTAGGATATTTACTGATATTTTTGGATTGATATCCACTCTATTGCTTTTTTACTTTCTATTTGTCCTTTCTTTTTCTACTCTGTCTTGTTCTTCTTCTTGTTTTTTTTTTTTTTTTTGGATTGACTTTTCCTCTCCTCCCATCTCATTCCTCTACTAGTTTATAATTTACATACTTCTCTTACTGGTACTCCACTAGTTTTACTATGCATATTTAAACCTTAACAAAGGCTAAATTTAATATCTTTACCATTTATCCTGATAAATGAAGACCTTGTATTGTTTTAACTCTGATCATTTCATTCTTGACATATGCTATTATTGTCCAGAATTTTAGATCTGTCATTGATTTATTTAAAACTCCATAATCTAGACATTATTGTTAGTGTTTATACTCTCACTATTTGTTTAGGTTTACTCATAAGTTAACTATTTGCTTAGTGTTCTTTCTTGGATCATTTTCCTTTTTCCTGAATTATGATCATTAGGAAGTTCTTTTAGTGAGAATTTAGTTTAGGTACATCCCTCAGGTTTTAGTTTTCTGAAAATGTGCTTGTATTGCCCTCTTTCTGGAAAGATGATTGTGCTGTACATGCTATCCTAGTATAGCAGTCATTTTTTCATGGCATTTTGAAAATCTTTAATAAATGTTATAATTTCTTCATATCTACCTTACATTTTACTAATTGTCTACTTCAATTTTATCTGCTTTTTAGCTAATTCATTTAATTTTTAATGTCAAATAACATCTTTTAAAACCTCTATTCGTCTGTTTTTCAAAGCTGGAACTTTATTATCAGCCACTGCTTTCTTTTCTCCAAGCCACCCAAAGCCACAAATGTGACAGGCAAATTTCATTTGGTGTGTGTTTGCTTATTGGTTTGTTTACGAGATCATCAACTGAGAACATCTCCTTGGTTGGACTTTTATGCGGAGGTCTCTAATTCAAATCTGCAGCATGCTTGGACCTGACAGATGCAAACACAGATCGTGGAGGATAAAACATATAATATCTTTCTTTGATCCTTATCATATTTTCTACCATTATATCTATGTTAACTTACAGAATTACAATTTCTGACCTGGAATTCTTCTGGTTCATATTTTCTTGGTGTGTTTCCATCTTTTTAATTTTATTTTTTCTGTATTCATGTGTATCTTGTAGACAACTTATTGTTGGCCCTTATTTGTCTTAATCAAACCAGAGCATCTGACTTATTGGTTGTTGAGTTTAACCCATTTAAGATTTTTGTAATTTCTTTTGTATTAGTGCTTATTCTGCCATCTTATTTTTTGTTTTAAATTTACTGTATTTTCTTATTTCGCTCCTCTGATTAATAGGGTTTCTTTGTAGACCTTCAAGCTTATACAGACTGTTTTTATGCTCTGCTTCTTAAATGTTAATATCATTGCTGATTTTAAAACTTATTTTCCCTGTTCCTTTCAAAGTATATTTTTCTTCTAAACTAGACTCATCTTAGCACACTTTCCTCTCCATTATCTAGTTTCTCTCCTACTTTTTTTCCCACCTTAGTCTGTATTTCTCTACCATACTGATATCATAAGGAGTTTTAGATATGGATTTTAATGGATATTTTCTCTGCTTCACCTCTGCCTCTCCTTCTTCTGCCAATAGAAAATGTTTAGGTCTAATCACTAGTTTTTCTGAACTGCTTGTTATCTTCTCTTTGTCTGACTGCTCAAGATCAGTCCCTGATATTATACCCAACTGGCAGCACACTTGTGGTGCTGTTTTCTGCCTTACAGTAGAGATTGGACAGGCAGTGATCTACATGGGACAGTAAAAAGAACCCAGCTAGGCAGGTCTTCTCAGCACATGTGGAGTTTCTCATTCTCTTCTTTAGAAGTGTTTTCTCTCTCCTCAGGACAGTCTCACAGTTTCTGTGTTAATGCCTTAGATCTGTAAACCTCACTTGAACTTCTGTAGCATCTCTAGGCTTGATGATAATATCATTATTATTCTATAGTTAGTGATGAATATTTTGGAGCTTGCTCACCAGTAGCTTGCAAATACAGAAGTATTTCTAAAAAATCAAAGTGGAACATATTATGAATTTTGTTTCTTTAAAAAATTTTAATCTTCTCAGTTCTGATAGTATCAGCAGTGATGAGGAAGAGCTAAGGACTTTGGGAAGCAGTGGTAGTGAAAGCAGCACTCCAGAGAACGTCGGGCCTCCTTTCATCATGGATGAGAATAGCTGGTTCAACAAGTGTAAGAGAGTCAAACAAAAGTATCAGCTAACCCTGGAACAGAAGGTATTTATCAGTTGTCAAAAGTCATTTAATTTGGTTCTAGTTACTACCTTTAGTCTGTCACTACCAAAAGATCTTTTAGCTGTGTAGAAGTATTTACCTATTGCTACTTCCTTTCTGTTCTTGGATTGTCCCCCTTTTAATTAAAAATCAGGCCCAGTTTTAGGAGAGGCTTTTGTTTCTTAAATAATTTTATGTTTTAATATATATAATAAGCCATTTATTCTTCTGTATGCAGTTTCATTTGTTTGAGGTATTAGTTTCTATGATTAATTTTATAAAGGATTATTTGGTTTGTGAAAATGCAGTGATTGCCTAAGAAATTCCATATATGTGTCTCACTCTTTTTTTTTAAATCGGGTATTTTAGCAGCTCTTGTGTGTTAAGCGCTGTAGTAGGCAAAGTGGGGTACATAACAGAATGGAATATAAACTCTATCATCTTGAGTTGTAACCTCTTCTTTTTCACTGTATTATTTATTTTCCTTCCTACCCTTCCTTTCAAATTATCATTATTCATAGGTGACCTATGTAGGGAAAGCCCAATGGAATTATCAATAGAATTATTAGAACAATAAAAAATACACTGAGGAAAATGGTTACAAAGGAAATTTACAAATATGAAGAGATTTCCTGTAGACAAACAGCTGCTAGTTAGAAATATAAAGAAAACTTTAATACCCTGTTAAAGGAGAATTCTGGTACCAGCTACCAGCAAGAAGTCACACTAAGATGACTGAAAGCCTTTACATTGCAAAAATCTGAAAATGCCAAGTAGAATAAAATTTTGAAAGAGTTTCATACAGAGCTGCTCTCTCAAAGAATAGGAGCTCACTAAGGACTGTAAACAAAGAAGGGCCTAAAAAATAGGAGCTCACTAAGGACTGTAAACAAAGAAGGGCCTCACTAAGGACTGTAAACAAAGAAGGGCCTGGAATAAGTCATGAGTTAAAGTCATTGCAGGCTTCTGGGGTGGGGGTGAGGGGCCATTCCCTTAACCTAGGTACTTGTGTTTTAATACCAACAGGAGAGCAGCAAATCTAGGCCCACTGTCATTCAAGTTGGAAACTGAACCTAGAAGGCAGGATGCAATGCAAAATGGCAGAGTAAGCACAGAAATTGGCAAATAAACCTTGACTACATGAAACAGCAACAGCAATATTAGTGACCATTACTGGGTGGCAGTGGTGTTCTGGGATATGATTAACAACTGGCTTTGCAGAGGAATTAGATGAGCCCTGATTTGTAGCATTTGCTGATTTCTCTGGGATAAATACTCCCATCATGGCCAACTTAAAACTACCAATTTGATGTCACGGAAGGCAGAATTAGGAAGAGAGGCACAGTAGCACACCATTATATAGTTTTTCTACCAGGCAGACACAGTAAATATAAATGACTCGAAGAGCACAGATAGTAATAGTAAAATATAGTAAAACACTTGGGAAATGATAGATTTTGAGTAGTTATTCTCTTGTTTTTTAATATAATTTACTTAATGGTAAGTTTATAAAATTTAATTTTTAATAATAGCAGTGTTTTAACAGTTGAATTACAAAATATCTGAAGCTTAACAATTAGTTCTGGCTTCAGCCTACCCTGGGAAGTAAAATGGAACTAAAACACTATCTAATAGTATCAGAAAGAGTGAGAGAGGGTGATTGAAGCTAAAGCCTTTTGAGGTCTTTGTATTACAGCAAAGGAGTGTAGACACATTTTTTAATGTGTATGCCTGTTTCCAAGGTTGCAGTTAAAAGAAATAGAATATTTAGTTTTTAAAGTAATAATAAGAAAGAAAAGAAATAAGGAAAATTGATTAACACAATAGCAAAGAGCAAATGAGAAAAAATAAGGATGGTATAAAGAAAACACAAAATAAAGTGGTAGAAGTAAATCTCAATATAACCAAAAGAGTCAACATCACCATAAAAGTAAATGGTGTAGGGCTTCCCTGGTGGTGCAGTGGTTGAGAATCTCCCTGCCAATGCAGGGGACATGGGTTCGCGCCCTGGTTTGGGAAGATCCCACATGCCGCAGAGCAACTAGGCCTGTGAGCCACAACTACTGAGCCTGCGTGTCTGGAGACTGTGCTCCGCAACAAGAGAGGCCGCGATAGTGAGAGGCCCACGCGCCGCAATGAAGAGTGGCCCCCGCTTGCCGCAGCTAGAGAAAGCCCTCACACAGAAACGAAGACCCAACACAGCCTAAATAAATAAATAAATAAATAAATAAATAAATAAATAAAAGTAAATGGTGTAAACTTGCCAGTTAAGACAAAATCTTGGGAATTCCCTGGCGGTCCAGTGGTTAGGACTCTGTGCTCTCACTGCCGAGGGCCCGGGTTCAACCCCTGGTTAGGGAACTAAGATCCACAAGCCTCATGGTGGGGCCAAAAAATAATAATAATAATTTTTAAATTAAGAGAAAAAAAGACAAACTCTTAAATTTATGTTATAAATGATGAATTTTAGTTATATGCTGTCTGTAAAAGGCATACATAAAATAGTGACACAAAAAAGTTGAAACTAGGAGTATAAAAATAGAGTAGGCAAATACTAACCAAAATAATTCTATATCAGTATCATTCAAAATAGACATTAAGGCAAAAAGCATTTTTAAGACTAAAGAAAGAATTGCCTTTTTAAAAAAGAACAATTCACCAGGAATGTTGTATAACAGTGCTGAACTTACATGCATTTAACAATGTAGCCATGAAAAATATGAAATAGAAATTATTAGAATATCCATGAGAAATGGATAAATCCATAATTATAGTAGAAAATTTTAACATCCTAATAATTACAGATTAAACAGACAAAAAATTGGTAAGGATGTAATGAACTTGAACAACACAGCTAGTAAGCTCAATCTAAAATATGTAAAAAAATAATAATAAAAAAATAAAATATGTTAAATGCTAACAATTAGAATACACATTCTTTTCAAGCACACATGGGACAACTATTCAGTTTTTATGGACTATACTAGATCACAAAACAAATGCCCGTAAATACCAAAGAAATGATATAACAGTGATCACAATGCAATAAAGTTAGATTGAATAGAAAAATTTTACCACCCCCTGAAGTACACCAATGGGGATTTAAAAAAAATAAAGTCTTCTAAATTATGGGTCAAAAAAGAAATGTGGAAATACTTAGAAATGAACAGGAATGAAAACAATGCATACTCTTAGTACTAAAGTTGCAACTTGTTCAGTGCTTGGAGAATTGCTTATCTTAGAAAAGAAAGAGTGAAAATTAAAGAGCTAAGCATCCAGGAAGTAAAAAAAAACAACCAAACCAGTTCAAAATAAGAAAAATAATAAAAATAAGAGCAGGTATTAATGAAATAGAGATATAGAATTAATAAAACCAAAAGCTGATTATCTGTAAAAACTAATGAAATAGACAAATCTCAACCATAATTAAATTTTAAAGAGTTAAGGCACAGATAGACAATTTTAAGAGTTAAAAGAGAATAGACAGGGACTTCCCTGGTGGTCCAGTGGTTGAGAATCTGCCTTCCAGTGCAGGGGACACAAGTTCAATCCCTGGTTGGGGAACTAAGATCCCACATGCCGCAGGGCATCTGAACCTGTATGCCACAACTAGAGAGCCTGTGTGCTGCAACTACAGAGCCCACGTGCACTGGAGCCCGCACGCCACTACTACAGAGCCCACGCTCCGGAGCCCGCGTGCCACAACTACAGAGACCGTGTACCCTGGAGTCCACGCGCCACAACAAAGAGCCTGCGAGCCACAACAAAAGATCCCACGTGCCGCAGCTAAGACCCAATGCAGCCAAAATTAAATAAATAAATATTAAAAAAAGAATAGGCAGCATAACTATAAATGCAGTGGAGACCCCCCATAATTATTAACAAATAATTCTAGCAATTTTATGTAAATACCTTAGAAAACTTAGATGAAGAATCTTTATAAATATTACTTCTCAAAACTAATAGACCTATAATCATTGAAAAAACTAAACAAGTAGTTTAAAATCTATTCCCTCCTCTCCCCAGAATCACCAGACTTGTTTGGTTTTTGAGGTAGATGATACCAAATGTTCAAAAGACAGTAATTCCTATTTTATACTGACTGTTCTTGAGAATAGGAAAAGAAGGAATATTTTCCAATGAATTTAGGAACTCAGTATAACTTTGATACTAATATAAAGTCATGTGAATTAATACAGGATGTGATTAATATAAAAACCATAGTATGAACAATTTGGTGTTATCTAGTAAATGTGGAGATATGTGTGGCCTCTGGCCCAGCGACTCTGCTCCTAGTCATGTCTCCTAGAAACTCTCAGATGTGTGTCCCAGGTATCATATAACTGACTGTTCACAGGAATATTGTTTATATTAAGACAAATCTAAAATAATCCATATGGCCATTGATAGGAGAGTGAATAAATAAGCTGCAGTATTCATGCAGCAGAATACTATCCACTATAGAGAGTGATGAAGGAACTATAGTTAGACTCATCACTGTAGATGAAAAGGCAAGTTTCAAAAGAATATAGATAAAACCCATCCAAACTAAATATATTGTTTAAGATGACATACATTTGTGGTAACGCTAGAAGGAAAAGTGAAGGGATGATAAACAAAAATCTCAGGGTATTGTTATCTTTGCAAAGGAGGCAGGGGATGTGAGCAGGGAAAGACATTATAGGGGCTCTGAAAGTATTGGTAGTTGATCTAGGTGCTGGGTATTTAAGTATTGTTTAATTACTGATGTTTATAAATAATCATATTTATATAGTTTATATTAAGCTGTGTATACCTACAAAATTTCATTTGTAAAAATTAACTTTAGGTTTTGAGATTTTATTATGGAAAAAACAAATATTTGAGAATTGTCAGGAAAAAAATCTGAAAAAGAAGTGCAGTAACAGGAACAGTGTTAGTTACTATGAACATGTATCATGAAGCCAAAATAGCTAAAGCAGTTTGTTAATGGCACATGAAAAGGATAAGAAATGGAATAGAAGGATACTTTAAGAAAAAAAGATTCTAATTAATATCCTGAGAGGAATTTTAAAGCACACTGATCTAAAAAGAATAGGATGCCATGAGAAGGGAACAGTCAGAAAACACACAAAAAAATTGGAAATGAAAAATAAGATTCCCTGAGTTCAAAAATTTAGTATAAGGATTTGGAGGATAAATTCAATGAAGACTCCCAGAAAGCAGAGCAAAAGGACAAAGAAACAATAAATGAGTGAAAAGATAAGAGAGGATCTGTTCAAAAAGTCTCATATCTATTAGGTATCTGCTTATAATAATAGCTAGGAATTATACATTGCATACAGGGTACCAGCTAGTATTCTAAACACTGTATTAATTCATTTGATCTTCCTAGCTAGGTACCCTTGTTGTTCCCACTTTTTTAGATGATGAAAATAAGGCACAGAGAGATTAAGTAATTTACCCAAGGACACTTAGTTTATAAATAGTAGAACTGAATATGACACGATATAATCCCTAAGCCTGCAGGCCTAACCTAGACATTATACTGCTTCCCACTAATTTGTTGACGCTAAAATGTTAATAACTGTTTTTGAACAATAATCACAGAGAGGCAGCTTTATAATTGATCATTCTGTAATTAGGTCTGTATTTTGAAGCTAGGAGGCATTTAGAGTGTTTATCACTGTTGTGGAGCTTAGAAATTATAATGTTTTAACTAAGTTTTACGTTAAATTACAAACATTTTATTGAACTTTAGAGAAGAGCTTTAAATAATGGAAAACATATGTTAAATTTTTAATTCAATTAAAGCTTTTTCTATTTCTTCAGTGATACTTTGAAATTGTTTCATTATAATATAGATAAGAATAACATTTAAGCTACTCAGCATTTGTCTTCAAGATACGTATTAGAATTTTGTGCTTGCTATATCTTGGTGATCTGTATTTCCAGGGTTATCTTGAAGAACTCTTACGACTTCGAGAGAACCAGCTGTCTGAATCTGTCGCTCAGAATAAAATACTACTACAAAGGATTGAAGATTCTGATCTGGCTCATAAATTGGAGAAGGAACAATTAGAATATATAATTGTGGAGCTTCAAGATCAGCTGTAAGTGAGTCCTTTTGGAAAAATTTTGGCAGTATGTAAAGTTAAGAAAAATGACATGTGTGGCGTAGGATTCAAGTTCCAAGAAGTCTGATTGCCTTCTGTTTAGTTCTTTTTCGCTTACTCTTTTTTAAAAGTTTACTTTTTTCTTATAAAAGTAATCATGATCACTGTAGAAACTTTACAAAATATGGGAAGAAAGTAAAAATCATCTTCAGTTGTGCTATCCAGAGTTAACGGCAATAACTTGGTGTGTATTATTCCAAATGCATATGCATAATTTTAAAGTATTTATTTAGTGGTTGATTGATAGATTGCAAAAAGATGGTATATAAGGTCATCTATTAGTACATCTAATAGTACACTGTCTTTATAGAAACTCTTTGTTACCAGGTTGTGCCAGAATGTCACTAAGCACAGTTTAGTAGAGCTGACTTTTTTCCATAGCAAGACTTTTTTTGATGAAGGAAACTGTGTATTGATCTACGTTCTGGTACAGCTCCTTAACTTATCACTGTTCAAGTCACTTGCACTAACCATACCGTTTTGTCAAACTTAATTTTATCAATTAGTTGTTTATGGTGAAAATCTTCTCATATTAATATTTACTTAATCTTAAGGATGACTTTTAAATTTTTTACTTTGAAATAATTTCAAACTTTCAGAAAAGTTGCAAGGATAGTACAAAATAATTCCCACATGCCCCTTCTTAGATTCACCAATTTTCAGCATTTTCCACATGTCATAATTCTCTCCCTCTGCTTGTATATACAAACATTATTTTTCGAACTACCTGAGAGGTTGCATACATCATATCTCTTTACCCCTTAGTACTTCAGTGTGTTTTTCCTAAGAACAATGACGTTATCTTAAATACCCACACTTTGGCTCTCATTTTAAGAAATTTAAATCAGTAAAATACTTCTTTTACCTGTAACTCATATTTCACTTTCATCAGTTGTCCAAGTAATGTTTCTTATTGCTTTTGGTTTTTTGGTACAGGATCCAATCCAGGATCACATTTTGCATTTGGCTGTCATTCTCTTTAGTCACTTTTAACTTAGAATAGTTTTTCAGTGATTGTCTCACATGAGATTGATATTTCTGAGAATGCAGGCTAGTAATTTTATAGACTATCCGTCAATTTGAGTTTGTTTGCTTTTCCTTGTGATTAGAATGAACTTATCCATTTGTGGCTGGAATACAGCGTAAGCAGTGTGTCCTCAGGATGTCACATGCAGAGGTCCATGAAGTCTGTTGGCCTTTTATTAGTGATGTTAATTTTAGTCATTTGGTTAAGGTGTTTTTCTCTTCTGTGTAGTTACTGTTGTTCCTTTTGTAATTAACAAGTAATTTGCAAGGAGATACTTTGAGACTAAAAACATATTAAAAATGATTTTTTTAAGTAAAGTTTTATTAAGGAAGATAAAAATTTAATGTTTTCTGGGAATTTGTATCTTGATAAAAAGAATTATGTTCGCATATTGTTTCTTACTTTTTTTCTAATTTTTTAAAAAGTATTTTTAATTTTATTTTTTGGCTGCATTGGGTCTTTGTGGCTGCATGTGGGCTTTCTCTATTTACGGCGAGCGGGGGCTACTCTTCGTTGCGGTGCATGGGCTTCTCATCGCGGTGGCTTCTCTTGTTGCAGAGCACGGGCTCTAGGCACGCGGGCTCAGTAGTTGTGGACCCGGGCTCTAGAGCTCAGCAGTTGTGGCACAGGCTCAGCAGTTGTGGCGCACGGGCTTAGTTGCTCTGCAGCATGTGGGATCTTCCTGGACCAGGGATTGAACCCGTGTCCCCTGCATTGGCAGGCAGATTCTTAACCACTGCGCCACCAGGGAAGTCCCATTTTTTCTAATATTTTAAAGAGAGTGTGTCGTATGGGGTATCAGTCACTGAGGGGCATATTAATACCTCCCGTAGCCCCTCACTACTATAAGCAGAGAGAAAAATATTATGAAGCAAACAGTAGAGATTTCTGGTTATTTCTTTACAATTAAAAGATTAAGAAAATAATTTTTCTTTTGCATATAATACTGGTAGTTTGTCTAAATGCTTTTAACTTATAAATAATTATGTAATCAGTTTTTATTTCATCACAGAGATATTTTCATTTGAAGAATTAAATTTGACTGTATCACATTTATTTTGCTTCTGATAATTTAAAGGAAACAGTCTGAAACTTTTTAGCTTGAAAAAGAATCTACGAGTTATGGTTTTATCTTACTTTTGTGATAGAAGTGTCACTGATCTTTCTGATTTTGCAAAGAAACCTTACAGTTATTTTTAATCTCTTTAAGTTACTAGAGCAAAAAATAAAAAATTAAGGCCACTGATGAGAATTAGACCATTGAGTTTAGAGGTTAAAGATTTATTTTCACATACCATGGCTACAATCTCTGGCTAGGTTGTAAATTGGTGTCTTACAAGATTCCTTTGTACAAAAACCATTACAAGAATACTTAATGGAAGAGTAAGATACATGCCTTCCAGAATGTTTACGATTTACTTCGTTATCAGCATCATATTTAAGGTGCAGATAATCTCTGGCCACCTTGAAACTATAGGGAGAGAGTGGACATTTTTTCCTTCCTGATATTTTTTTTACCAACAGTTAGGAAGGCCTGCAGTCAAAGTTGGGCACTGAAATTCCCTTTGTTAATCCGGAGGAGATAAAAGTGGCCTTGAGAAGATTAAAATGTATAATGTATAAAGAAAAAGGTCAGAAAAGGAGCATTAAATAGAATATGAAGCATGAAGTATTTGCTTCTACATTATGTTGATTAGCTTTTCCTGGGTGATTTAAATAATTTGTCACTTAACTTTTAATATATTTCTCAATGGTTATCTGTGTTTTTGAATTACTGTTAAAGTATGCTTTAATAATGTCTTTGAATACTCAAAATATGAACATCTTGTAGTTTTGGCAATAGAGTGCACAGTGTGATATGGTAGAGGGGTCTCCCAAAGCTTTCTTGCAAATCAGGACTGTGTTCAGATACTGGCTCTGTGCTTGCCTAATATGAGCTCAGTCTTTTTTTTTTTTTAACATCTTTATTGGAGTATAATTGCTTTACAATTGTGTGTTAGTTTCTGCTTTATAACAAAGTGAATCAGTTATACATATACATATGTTCCCATATCTCTTCCCTCTTGCCTCCTACTCCCTCCCACCCTCCCTATCCCACCCCTCTAGGTGGTCACAAAGCACAGAGCTGATCTCCCTGTGCTATGCGGTTGCTTCCCACTAGCTATCTGTTTTACGTTTGGTAGTGTATATATGTCCATGCCACTCTCTCACTTTGTCACATCTTACCCTTCCCCCTCCCCATATCCTCAAGTCCATTCTTTAGTAGGTCTGTGTCTTTATTCCCATCTTGCCACTAGGTTCTTCATGACCTTTTTTTTTCCCCCCTTCGATTCCATATATATGTGTTAGCATACTGTATTTGTTTTTCTCTTTCTGACTTACTTCACTCTGTATGACAGATTCTAACTCCATCCACCTCACTACAAATAACTCCATTTCGTTTCTTTTTATGGCTGAGTGATATTCCATTGTATATATGTGCCACATCTTCTTTATCCATTCATCCGATGATGGACATTTAGGTTGCTTCCACGTCCTGGCTATTGTAAATAGAGCTGCAGTGAACATTTTGGTACATGACTCTTTTTGAATTATGGTTTTCTCAGGGTATATGCCCAGTAGTGGGATTGCTGGGTCGTATGGTAGTTCTATTTTTAGTTTTTTAAGGAACCTCCATGCTCATGCAGCTCAATAACAAAAAAACGAACAACCCAATCCAAAAATGGGCAGAAGACCTAAATAGACATTTCTCCAAAGAAGATATACAGATTGCCAACAAACACATGAAAGAATGCTCCACATCATTAATCATTAGAGAAATGCAAATCAAAACTACAATGAGGGCTTCCCTGGTGGCGCAGTGGTTGGGAGTCTGCCTGCCAATGCAGGGGACACGGGTTCGAGCCGTGGTCTAGGAGGATCCCACATGCCACGGAGCAACTAAGCCCGTGTGCCACAACTACTGAGCCTGCGCGTCTGGAGCCTGTGCTCCACAGCAAGAGAGGCCGCAATAGTGAGAGGCCTGCGCACCGCGATGAAGAGTGGCCCCCGCTCGCCGCAACTAGAGAAAGCCCTCGCACAGAAACGGAGGCCCAACACAGCCAAAAATAAATTAATTAATTCATTAATTTAAAAAAAAAGAAAAATCCTGCTTGATAGGCTGGATTCATTTAAAAAAAAAAAAAAAACTACAATGAGATATCATCTCACACCAGTCAGAATGGCCATCATCAAAAAATCGAGAAACAATAAATGCTGGAGAGGGTGTGGAGAAAAGGGAACATTCTTGCACTGTTGGTGGGAATGTAAATTGATACAGCCACTATGGAGAACAGTATGGAGGTTCCTTAAAAAACTGAGCTCAGTCTTGATTAATATCTTGGAGCCTCTGTTTCCTTATTTGTAAAATTGAGATAATATTCACCTTGTGGATTATTATGAGTATTAAGTGGTATCATGTTTAATACAGGTAGGACAAAGAAGGTAGTCAAGATTATTAGCCTGTTTTGGCTTACAGAAACCTTAAGATATCCTTGATAAATTCACTCGGATAAATAGTGAGTTTAAAATGCTTTACCTTATCATGCCCAGACAATGAATTTGGACTTGATTGTATTATTCCTGAGTATCACTTTTGAGATCTAGTTTCTCTAAATGGTAGTTGGATTAATATTTATAATAATATTATAGATCTGTGATAGACCTTCAGATAGATGTTCTACTGTACAAAAGATTCTTTGTAAAACACTGATTGCAGACCTCAAGAATAGACAGCCTCAGAACAGTATGCAAAAGCTAAATGCTTTGTCATGGTTAATACCAATAAAATGTGTAATAGGGAGTCTTTTATAGTTAGTTGATGAAATTTTTCTATTCATGATCTGAAGAATAGGAATAGTAAAATGTCTTACAGGGCTCCCTAGAGAAGGAACTGAAGAGTCTAAATAGTAGAGTGAAGAATCATGCATTGCTAAAACTAAGCCATTGTTATAGTTCAACAGCCAATTTGGTGTAGTTCATGGTGAGTAGTGATGGTGTGATCTGTTGGCCTGCAAACCAAAAGTCAGTGATGCTATGGCATCCTGGTTCACAAATTTTAGGATGAGTGGTATGGATTCTAACAGGAGAACGCAGTGATGTCATCATAGCCCAGTTAATAATGGACAATCATGACAGTTCCTGGTCATATATATTTTTGGCAGGTAACAGTTATTAAAATATTAAATTACAATCATGCTAATATATATTACATACTCTATTATCCATATAAGAACAGAAAAGTCAAGAAAATGCATCCAGAAGAGAAAAAGGCCAGGTACCAGATAGGTAGAACCATTTCTATTGTATTTTCTTGGTATTAGTAAGAAATTATATATTACAACAGGAAAGGGGTACTTATTTGATATGAATGGCATTTCATTGCCTTCAGTCATGATGTTAGATTAAAACTGCTGGCAGATTCTCTTATAGAGCAGATGTCCTTATATCTGGGCCAGGGGACTACAACAGTTGGGACTGCCCTACAAATTTCATGGAGAAGTGACTCATTTTATTTGGCAAATGTTTTACATTGAGTACATGAAAAAGGGAAGCATCCCTAAATTACAATTTATAAATAAGACAATATCACTATTAACATATAAATATTGTTTTATTCAGTTATTTCTGTTCTTTAGCATTTAACACTTATAAAATTACAATTAGCATTTAAATTCTGAAGCTATTAATATATTTTTAATTTTTTATTAAGAAATTTTCAAGGGACTTCCCTGGTGGCACAGTGGTTAAGAATCCACTTGCCAATGCAGGGGACATGGGTTTGAGCCCTGGTCTGGGAAGATCCCACATGCGGCAGAGCAACTAAGCCCCTGCCCCACGACTACTGAGCCTGTGCTCTAGAGCCCGCGAGCCACAACTACAGAGCTCACGTGCCAAGAGCCCATGCTCTGCAACACCAGAAGCCACCACAATGAGAAGCACATGCACCACAACCAAGAGTAGCCCCCGCTCACTGAAGACCCAAAGCAGCCAAAAATAAATCAAAAATAACTAAATTTATTAAAAAAAAAAATTTTTCAAGTATCCACAAAAGAAAGAATTGTATAATAAACCCGATTGCCCGTCACCCAGATTGAACAATTACCAAGAATTTGTCACATTTGCTTTACTTGTGTTTTTTCTTTTTCACTTTTTGCTGAACGATTTTGAAGCAATCATGCCCTTTGATTCCTACGTACTTCATTGTACATCTCTAAAAACTATGGATACTTTCTCACATAATTTCATAATCACACCTGATAAAATTAGGGACAATTGTTTTTATCATGGAATGTGCTTTCATACCAAATTTCCGTAATTGTTTTAAAAGAAACTTTTTTGTAGTTGATCTTTTTCAAGTCAGGATTCAAAGTCATACTTTACATATAGTTATGTCTCATAAGCCTCTTAATTTAGAACAGTTTTCCCCACTTTTACTTTTCCTGTCATTGTCTATTTGCAGACTTTTCCTGCACAACTTCCAGCATTCTGGATTAGTTCTTTGTGGTTTATTTACCTTGTTCTTACATACCTATGCCTCCCAGTACGTAGCCATTAGCCACATGTGACTGTTGAGCACTTGAAATGTGGCTAGTCTGAGCTAAAATAGGCTGTAAGTATAAAATCCACACCGGATAGTGTGAAATAAAGAATGTAAAATGTCTCATTCATAGCTTTTTATATTGACTACATATTGAAATGATAATGTTTGGGATGTATTGGGTTAAATAAGTGCATCATTAAAATTAATTTCACCTGCTTTTTAAGGTGGCTACTAGAAAGTTTTAAATTCCATATGTGTCTCTTCTTAACTGGTGTTGGACAGCTGTATTCTCTGTACTATATCCTCTCTTCTCATAGTGGACTGGTTACATTTGCATCGTCTGGGAGCAGATTCTCAGGCCCCTCCCCAGACCTGTTGAATCAGAATCTGTATTTAATAAGATCCTCAGGGGATTAATTGACACATTAAAGTTTGAGAATCACTGCTTTGTACTGTTTATTCTGCAAAGTATATCCTCTTAACTCTGGATTAGTAGTTCTCAATCCTGGTTGCACATTTAGAATCCTTCAGGGAGCCTTTTAAAAGTATTTTTTGAAAAATGAGGATGCCTGCCTGAGCCTTACCTCAAGAGATGTGGATTTAATTTGTCAAAGGTGGGACCCAGGCAAGTGTACAAGTGTTTAAAAAGCTTCCCAGGTGTTTCTGATGTCCAGTCAGCATTGAAAACCACTGCTCTGAGGTGCTGGGCTAAATTTGAGTTTAACTTTATGACAAGAATATTTTATAGGTAGTGCTCAATGCTTCATACTGGGAAGCACACAAGTTGTCCCACTTTTATTGATCTTAAGATAGGACAGTGGATTTAGGTGGTTACAGCCTTATTTCTCCTTTGTGTAAGTTCTCATCAGCCTTTCATCTAATGGCTTGACCATGGATGAGCATTACTTGGAGCAATTGATTCATTAGGATTTGTAAAATGGTGATTTCCTAATTGTTATTCCCTCCATGCTTAAAGGCTAGAATCATCTATAAAGAACTTTTCCCTATCAGGGCTATTTGGTGGTTACCATGACAGTTCTTATAGGATATTATTAATTTTCACAGTAAGATGCTGATGTCCTACTTAGCTACTAATGAAATGAAGATTTTGCTTTGCTTTCTCTCTTTTGAGATTATGAACTTGTTATATATAATCTCTTCTATAATGTGAATTAGCTCATACAAGGTTCATAAATAAGGGGATGATGTCAGTATAGCAAAGAAATCGCCTTGATTTATAATTGGTTTTTTCCTAGAGGTTAACATTTCTCAAAAAGCAACACCAGCAGGGACTTACCTGGTGGGTAAGACTCCAAGCTCCCAATGCAGCGGGCCTGGGTTCGATCCCTGGTCAGGGAGCTAGATCCCACATGCATGCTGCAACTAAGAGTCCACATGCCACAATTAAGAAGCCCGCACGCTGCAACTAAAGATCCCGCACGCCACAACTAAGACCTGGCGCAGCCTAAATAAATAAGTAAATAAATAAATATAACACTAGCAGAATGCAAAATACACTAATACAGGCAAATACTGCAGGCCACCAACAGATGGCACTCTCTCACTGTATATAATACTCTCTCACCATGCTTTCCTCTAGCTCAGTTGAGCTAGAACTTGGAGGTGCTTGTTCTGTAGTTGTCCTTGCCCCCATGGCAAGCCTCAGCCTCAGCAGCCTTGACCCTTCCTTGCACCCTCTTCCATCAAATGGCTTTTACTTTTTTGTTGTTGTTAAAGCTGTTGTCGTTGTAAAGTTATTGCAATATTTCTTTAATTAATAGGAATTTAACAAATATTTTAAATTGGGTTTGAAGTTTTATTAGGTTTGTCACAGTTTTTCTTAGTGTTCTAGTTGGAATGTTGAAAAGACTTTGAGTTGTCAGCTCCTAACCCTGTTATCCCCATAAGGCCAGCTATTTTCAGTGTGTAATTGCAGAACACTGTTTTGTTTTGTTTCTGCATTATAGCAGAAATGCCTATATTCAGGGTATTTCTGTCCCATAAATTTATTTTTCTTTTTGATGCTCAAATTGTCCTATCTTTGACTAATGGAAATGCTTTTATATTCATTCCTGTGTCCTTCTGACATGACACATTTGTCTTTGCTAATTTTCTTGCTTTCTGGTACAAGATATCCCAGGCTCATCTTGTATATTTCCTGTCCTGGAATCAGCCATTCCCCTAAGGAGCCAGGGTTTATCTTATATTTTAAAATGAGAGGGAAAAGGAAGCATTTGAGGGAATTCCGTGGCGATCCAGTGGTTAGGACTCTGCGCTGGGGGCCTGGGTTCAGTCTCTGGCCGGGGAACTAAGATGCCACAAGCCACACAGCACAGCCAAAAAAAGAAAGAAAGAAAAAGAGGCATTTGAGTGTTTTTCGAGGTTCTAAATTACTCATTAGGGCTTCCCTGGTAGCGCAGTGGTTAAGAATCCGCCTGCCAATGCAGGGGACACGGGTTCGAGCCCTGGTCCGGGAAGATCCCACATGCCACGGAGCAACTAAGCCCGTGTGCCACAACTACCGAGCCTGTGCTCTAGAGCCCGCGAGCCACAACTACTGAAACCCATATGCCACAACTACTGAAGCCCGCGTGCCTAGAGCCCGTGCTCTGCAACAAGAGAGGCCACTGCAATGAGAAGCCCGCGCACCGCAAGGAAGAGTAGCCCCGGCTTGCCACAACTAGAGAAAGCCTGTGCGCAGCAACAAAGACCCAACACGGTCAAAAATAAATAAATAAAATAAATAAATTTTTAAAAAAATTTTAAAAATTAGAAAAATAAATTACTCATTACTGTTTCTTTCTTTTCAAAAGATACTCTCAAGTTAAGGTCTAAAGTACAACCAGGATAAAATAAATAAGATACAAGGATGTAATTTATAGCACAGGGAATATAGTCAATATTTTATAATAATTTTAAGTGGAGTATATAATTCACAAAATATCGAATAACTATGCTATATACTTGAAACTAGTATAATATTGTAAATCAACTATACTTCAATTTTTTTTAAAGTATAAACAAGGTTGAAAAGCATTTAAGAGACTTTGTTAGATTTGGGGTTAACTTTTTGGGCAAGAATACTTCATAGGTAAATAATTTAAAATTTTTGGATATCTGGCTCCTTTTTAGGCTTCTTCTTTCAAAATGTTTTATTTGAAGGGAAACAATTGTAAAGTGATACAAAGTGAGTCTTTATCCTATGGCTGTGTCTAAAATTAACAAAAAACAAAACACATAAAGATTTATTTTTTTAAAATATTTATTTGGCTGCGTTGGGTCTTCGTTGCGGCGTGCAGGCTTCTCTAGTTGCAGCGCTTGGGCTTCTCTAGTTGAGGCATGTGGGATCTTAGTTCCCAACCAGGGATTGAACCAGCATCCCCTGCATTGGAAGGTGGATTCTTAACCACTGGACCACCAGGGAAGTCCCAAAGAAATTTTTATATTAAAATTATGAAGAAATTTGGATATTCACAAGCTATATAAGCATTTTCCAATTCTGGTAAACTTTAAATGAAGAAGAGTAGGGACTTCCCTGGTGGTCCAATAGTTAAGACTCCATGCTTCCACTGTAGGGGGCACAATTTTGATCCCTGGTCAGGGAACTAAGATCCCACGTGCTGTGCGGCGCAGCCAAAAAAAAACCAAAAAGTAACTCTCATTATTTCCTTTGGTGCTAAATTGCTTTTGTAACTTCTCTGGCATTTATTCATTCATTTGAGAAATAAATATTGAGAATGCCATGAAGAGCCAGGCCCTGTTTTAGGTGCCGGTGATTCAGGAGTGAATAAAACAAAGTCCCTGCCCTCATAGAGTTTACACTGAGTGGACGGCAGCCACCAACACCGACAGTAAACAAATAGTGCCTGAGTGGTGGTCCTGTTCCTCTTCCAAGGTCGTCAAGAGAGGCTGGGAGGCGGTAACTCTCTTAGCCTGTGTTCCTAGGAGAGTGAGGGGTGGAGTGTATCAACACCTGGTGTGCGGTGGCTTTCCCTTTCTGGAACTTCAGTGCTCTCGACCTCATTCTCATTATTCTCATTATTAGTCCCAATATTATGCTCATTAGCATAAAATTTTGCATTCCTGTAGTCATGCTATATTAGATCCTTTATTTTCATGAAGATTGTAGCCTAAGATTTTCTCAGTGTGCCCTGTCACAAATAGTACTGGACTATATCCTGAGAATTACAGTACATCAGGAAATAAATAATAAGTGGGAAGTAACAAAGGTGTGCAGCAGGGGTGTTGGGCATTTGCTAGACTCACTCTCAGAACTTGCCTTGTAGCCATCGGCTTCAAATGTATTGACTTATCAGAATTAAAAATTGCCTCATGTCATGGACCTTTGGGATTACTTAGGAATACGTGGAGTCACAGATATTAAATGCTAAGTGCCAAGGGCTATATACCTTATGTATATCTAGAGGCTGAAAGTAAAACTTCATCATCTGAGGTAAGTGGGAAAGGAGCAAAGTGAGGGAGAGAGGATAACCCTCAAGTTTGGAGACACAAGATAAAGAATCAAATAAGTGAACAGAATAATGTTGATAGATTTGAATTGACTAAGCACTGCTATCAAAATATAGAGTATGGTATTCTACATCTTTTAAAAGAGCTTGTAAGTAGCAGTAGACTTGAGCCTAATCTCTGAAAGGAAGGAAAGAGACCAAACTGGAAATTTCATCTTTTTGTCTTTCATTAAAATAATGAATGTAATATTGAGGGCTCAAAATAATGTAAGATCTCGTTTTTGAAGCTAGGGTACTCTGGCTGAAACCCTCACCTTAAATACCATCTTCAGCTAAAGACAAAAGAGCGTAGGATGTTGAAAGTAGTGGTTTGGAACTTCAGAGTGGAGGGATGAAATTTACATGGAGATGAGAAAGTAAATGTTTGGTAAACAAATGTTTGCTTGACCATGCAGAGATAGTGGGACGCAGAGTAGACTGTGATCTCTCCCTTACCACACCTAGCCCATATTCTTTGCAGGTGTCTTTGGTGATAGCTCTATTCCTGGAACAGACCCATTATCTAAATTCTTTAGGTAGCTAAGGGGATGGTAAAAAGAAAGACTTCTGAGTCTTCTTTTTCTTAAAAACAATCATCCTAAATTAATTCTTATGCCAAAAAGATGTATTTTGGGGTGGCAAACATTGCTCCCTTACAGAGTTAATATCCAAAATATGTAAGGAACTCGTATAACTCAATAGGAACAAACAAAAAAACCAATTAAAAAATCAGCAAAAGACTTGAATAGACATTTCTCCAAAGAAGACATACAGATGACCAACAGGTACATGGAAAGATGCTCAACTTTGCTAATCATCAGGGAAATGCAAATTACAATCACAATGAGATATTACCTCACACCTGTGAGAATTTCTGTTATCAGAAAGACAGTAGATGATAAGTGTTGGCAAGGATGTAGAAAGAAGGGAATCCTTGGACAATGTTGTGAGAATGTAAATTGGTGCAGCCACTTTGGAAAACAGTATGGAGGTTCCTCAAAAAATTAATAGAACTATCGTATGATCCATCAATCCCACTTCTGAGTATCCAAAGGAAGGGAAATTAGGATTGTTGTCAAACCCAAGTTCATGTGCCCCATGCACAGTGAGGCCAGACAAACTGAAAAGTTGGAGTTTGGAGCAGAGAAAGGTTTATTGATCGAAAAGGGTGCTGAAAAGATGGGAGACAAAGGTTTGTCTCAGATCCATCTTACTAGCTGGCTAGGGCATAACGTTTTTAAAGGCAACATTTGGGATGAGGGTTGCAGGGGACTTGACTTTCTTCTGATTGGTTAGTGGTGAGGTTACAGGGTGGTGTTTCAGGAATGTTAATCATCAACCTTCTTGTTCCAGCCAGTCTGGGGTCCAGTGCTTGTGCCCAGCCTGTGGTCACCGTCCTCCACCTAGGTGGGGGGTGGGGGGTGGGGGGGTCTTAGTTCCTACAGAACAGCTCAAAGATATGTGTCAGATTGTTTTGTATATGCCTCCAGGAGGAATTCAGACTGTTTTATCACTGAGCTCTTGTTTCTTGACTGCTTTTCCTTTGTTTCTGCATTCCCTCACTTCTCTAATTAACAACTGCTTGAGTCTCTTCTTTGGGACTCAGGGAAGGCCTAGGAGACAAAGCCTTTTTCTACAAACAAGAAACTGGGGACACGGAAAGCCTTTTGTACCCAGGAGGACCCCTCAGGGTCCTACTCTGTTTCAGAACCTTGAAGAGATATCTGCATTATTGTGTTAATTTCAGCATTATTAACAGTAGCTGAGAGGTAGAGGTAACTTCAGTGTCCATGTGTCCATGGATGAATGGATGAAGAATATGTGATATATATATAAAGACCCTGTGTCTGTATACACACATAGAGGCACAATGGATGATAATTCAGCCTTAAAAATGAAGGAAATCCTGCCATTCATGACAACGTGGATGACATTATGCTAAGTGAAATAGACTAGATGCAGAAAGACAAATACTGCACGATCCCACTTATATGTGGACTCTGAAATAGTCAAATTCACAGAAACAGAATAGAATGATTGTTACTAGGGCCTGGAGAGAGGGGAAGTTGGGGAGATATGGTTCAGGAGTACAAAGTTTCAGTTACGCAAGATGAATAAATTCTGGAGATCTAACGTATAACAATGTGACTATAGTTAACAATATCGTATACTTGAAATTTTCTGAGAGGGTAGATCTTAAGTGTTCTCATCACACAAAAAAGAGGTAAACTATGTGAGGTGTTGGATGTGTCAATTAGCTTGAGTGTGGTTATTATTTCACATTGTATATCAAATCATCAAGTTGTACACTTTAAATGTATAAATTTTAAATTGTCAATTATACCTCAGTAAAGCTGGGGAGGAAAAGATTGAATTATGTTTGTGTATGTGTGTGTGTGTGTGTATGTGTGTGCGTGGCCAAATTCCTAAATAATTCCTACTGAGAATCTAAAGAGAAAATAGCTGACTATCTCCCAGTTTAGAGGTAGATACTACAGGAAAGTTCTTAAAATTAGCTGGAATACATATATGATTTCTACTTTCTTAGTAAATTAAACAATTTCCCCTTAGTGTATTTTTCTGTAGAATTATTACCTTAATGAGAGAATGTTAGATTGACTTATAGACATAAGTGACAAGTAGTATCTATCTCATATGGAATGATTTAGTCTTTAGATTAGCTCAGTAGTGTTAGCGTTGGTTAGAGTTTTAATTAGTTAAATGCTAATTATCACATAGTTTCACCTTTAATTTTGCACTATGAAATAACAGTAATTGTTGAGTAATTTAAGATGAACCTATTTTTAAGCTTGGCCAAATGAGGAGAAATTTCCTCATTCTTCGTATATTAACATCAGTTGGATTACTGTTGAGTAGGTCTTGAAGTTAACTTGGTACGTTTTGCTTGTTCTAAGGTAAGTAATGGGATTCTTTGATTGCAAGCAGTTGCAACCAACTCTTAAAGCACAAATGGAATTCATTAGATTTATATCAGTAACTCATGGAATGGATAAGATACTGGGAAAGTAGGCCTGGAGAGAGGTTGGCTGAGCTACTTCAGAGGGTTGGGAAGTAGGAACATCAGGAATATCTCTTTGCTGGTACATTTTGGTCAGGACCTCACTGCTAGAACAAATAAACTGCTTCGTCTATTTATTACTCTAAATGGACTCAGGTCAAGATTCAGAATTCAGGGATGGGGTTTTCAGCCTAACTTAATTCACTTGCCTGCCCCCTAGTGTACTGGAGTGGTGAGAGAAAGGGCCTTCCTTACACAGGATCCTCCAGGAAGCTTTCCTTTTCATAGTAGCAACGCAAGTGCCAGGATTTACTGTGTCCACATTCCTCACAAATGGTGGAACACAGATGTGGCATGGATGAAAACTAGACCTATTCAATACGCTGAGATTTCTTATCTCCTGTTTCAGAGGACCAGGCAACTTCCCATAGAAAAAGGCAATACCTTAGTTCGTCATAGGGCAAAAATTCTCCACAGGCAAATAGTGTGTAAAAACTTTTGTGAAACTTCAGTTCCTTTTTCCGTTTTATATGGTGTAAGGTTTTCACTTTCCAGAAAGAATATATTCTGAAGTGGAGATCGTTCATTTACTTATCATTGAGTTCTACCAATGTCGTTTCCTCAGATGCACATTTGCCTTTCTTCTGTTCTGCTGTGAATATTTCCTGTAGGCCAGTTATGACATTGGAATTGAGTTCTCCAGAGACATTCACTGGGAACCCTACAGAGGGAATATGTGAAAGAGAGAAATCTAGTAAGAGAACCCAAAATAATGGTAGTTTATTATAATAGATTCTCTGGCCAGTAATCCCCATTTCTGCTTTATACGATTTTTCTGTCAATCTTAGAAGTTTTCTAATCACTCTTCACTGTTTTCATAAAAACCGATGTTAAAGTACCTTAAAAGTCTTTTAAAATTTTTTCATTCCTTTTCTAGTGAAATGAAATCATTGGACCTAGCCTGAAGGAATATCTTAACGGGAGACATTCTCACTGATTTCTGCCTATTTCACTTCTAGTATTCCATTCCATTGTAAGAGAGAATCTAGTGTTGACATCAGATAATGTTTCTTTATGGACATAGTGGAGCAAATATTTTTAAATGCACACAGATATTCTATAAAATAATAAATATTTGTATGGAGCTTGCTAGAGACATAAAAAAAAATGGGATTATTCCATTAGAATCATGGTTAATAGCCAGAGGTGTTGTGCAGGCTGATTTTCTCCAGTGTAGGAGCGTCTTGCTAGCGCACCACTGACTCTCTGCCACCCACAACGAGACTATGGTCTCTGAAAGTTAGTGGCAGGCATGTTTTACTTCCTGCTTCTGAGCTGGTGGGTTAGAACCTTGGAACACTAAAGTCATGGACTCCTGTTTGAGAATGCAGGTTGCCTAGGTGGTATTTTAAGGCATTATAGAGGTAGAATAAGAGTTTTCCAAACAGAATTATGCTTTTAAATGAACTACCAGTTCAAATGTTGAATTAGTCTTGTGACAGTTGGTTTGTGAAATTGAAATCTTGGCAGAAAACTAGTTCTTTTGCAAGTTGTTATTGACGAGTGACAGCTCTACAAAAATGAAAGTAAACCATGAGTTGTTATAATGGCTTTGTTCTGTAGTTGAAATATTTCCAGTAGATTATATTGTTCAATGTAATTGTCATTGATATGATTATTTTCATGAAGATTTATTAGTAGTCACTCTTATCAAAAACAATTACAATGGAACAAAAACAATGGATTCTTAATTTTATATTTTTCTGTATTAGTTTTATTTTTATTCATTTTAATTGTTTTTGTTTGTTTACTGAGTTAAATTACTTCAACAGATTGTGAATTTTGAAGCTAGAGAATCATACACGTAGACTCTTTACTCTCTTTTATATTTTAACTGACGTCTGATCACCTGTAACTCTAAGATATCACCATTGTTTTTTAGTTAAGATGTAAAATGCAGCTTGAGTCCCTTAATCCTTTAGTAATATCTCTGGGGAAAAGATAGGAAGTCTGAATTTCACAGGTAGTGATTTATTGTAGCCAGTAGAGAAAGAATGAAAAATACGTATTGCAGGAGACGAAACAGTCGTAGCCCCAAGTAGTCTTCCTGTAGTTCTATTCACATTCTGTTAACATACCATTTTAAAAAGGTGAATTTGGGGGCCTAAGTTGATACCATTAGGTTCCTGTGCCATTGCAGAACAGTGAAGACAAAAGCACTCACCATCTTAATATTCACAGGACTGTGCTAAAGAATAATGATTTAAGATCAAGACAAGAGTTAACTGCCCATCTCACCAACCAGTGGCCTTCCCCAGGAGCTCTGGATGTCAATGCTGTTGCCTTGGATACGTTGCTTTACCGAAAACACAATAAACAGTGGTATGAGTAAGTGTGATACTTTTTTTTCCAACTAATTACGAACTTAGTTGTACCAAACACATGGCTATCCACTTTGGTTTCTCATTCTTCTTTCTGAATTCGTTATTAGCTTAGAGCAAAAGTAGGATTTAAGACTATTGTGGCTTAGTAAGGTTAGATAAAGGCAGTGACTGTGGTAATGTTATGAAGCCAAGGCACCCTGGAGAAGTAAAAAAATTTGAGAAATCCTTATGCGATATTACACCAGCTACCTACTTCTTCTCTAGTTAATCTTCAGGCAGTCCTTCAGTTAAATCTGTGAGCATGTATTTTATGAGCCATCTATTTTTTAATTGTAGCTTTGGTGTTTGCGTTAGGATTAATTTTCATGCTTGTTATAAAACGTAAAATTTCATCTCATGAAAGGGTAGAAAGAAATTTACTTGTTCTTGATGGGTCTGAAAGACTTTTGTTCATTTTCAGTAAATCTAATTTTGTGGGGATATTGAAGATATAATCACTCTACCTATAGGCCACAAGATCCTTCTCCTATTTCTTTGTCCCAATGTTCAGGACTATTTCGTTTCTTCATTGTTTCCCAGTGTTGAGAGAGCAGCAAAATTTTAGGATCTCTTTCTTTAGGTAGTCTTCATTTTGGAACTTGTAACTTGTATTACCTTCTTTTGGCTTTTAGCCATTTCCCATCATGATGATTTTTTTCAATATCTTTATTTTCCTATTTGTCTTCAGCTAATTTTCTAATTATTTTCCCTGCTCTCCCTACAACTCCTTCTGTTCTTTCCCTTCCCTTCCTCCCTTTCTTCTTTTGTCCCTCCTTCCTCTCCTTCCCTCTCTTCTCTTCTTCCTCTTTTTCTCTCTCTGTTTTTCTCTCTGCTTTTCTTTTAGAGCCCTTGCTTTAAATTTCACTGGTAGAGCAACACACTTCTTTCCATGCTTCATAGGGTGCCTTTCACTAGGTAATTAGTAGCTAGACTGTTTCTACAAGGAATGTTTTAGCATAGACATAATTTCTGCCTGCTTTACTCTGTGATTTTTTTTCATTAATCAGAGGTAGAACTCAAATTTTACCTTTCATTGTTTAAAAAAAATTGCTAGAGGCTTTCATGTTTGTTTCACTGATTGTTAGAGATAAGTAGGGGAATATGAGCCAGTTATTTACAGAATGAATCGGTAGAACTCTCTTCAGCATCTCCTGCACCACACTTAGTATGATTCAAGGTGTTGACTGGGCCTTTCATGGATTGGAACTGAATTCCCCTTACATCCTTAAGAAAGTCATAAATAACTGGAATATATCTCATTATGCTAGTATATAATTTTATCTTTCTGTGACATATTGAATGAATGGAAGAATATTAGTTTATTTGTATTTCTGATTTATAATTGAAAAACTGAATTTATAGCAATACTTGGTAGACTTATCTATGTATAACCTATGATACTCCAGCTTTTTTAACTGCAAAAATATTATAATATTATATCCTGACAAGTTAAAAGACTAATAACTATGCCTTTTTATTGCAATACCTACATGGTCACTTTAGACAGTGGGAGGTAAAATATTTTAGCCAAAAGACATGTATGTACCACTGCCTGCCCATAGAGCTACCTACTGAGGAACCAATAAGGACATCTAAGTGGAAGATTTATTTCCAGATTACCTTTGCATGCAGTAATAGTGACTTTTTTACAAAATATTGTAGCAGCAACAAAAGTTATTGCAGTCTCAGAAAAGAATGCAGTGAAACTGCCTGTTTGTGTGTTTAGAATGGATCTAGATTTTATACCTCTTGACTCAGTTGCTTCCTTAGTTTAAGAAGGGGCACCCTTTCCTTCCCAGCATCATCCTTTAATCTAGCCTGGCCTCAGATGTTGGTATTGCTTTTCTGTGGCCCTATTGCCAAACTGATATCCCTGAACAAAAAGTACGCACGAGGGGGTAGTTCTGAGATCCCTGGACCTACAGTTTAAAGTCAGGACTTAAAAGTATCTCTGCTGCTTCCTTGCTGTGTAACACTAAGCATCACTTCCTCTCTCTTTTTTTTTCTTAATAAATTTATTTATTTATTTTTGACTGCGTTGGGTCTTCTTTGCTGCGCGCGGGCTTTCTCTAGTTGCAGCGAGCAGGGGCTACTCTTCGTTGCGGTGTGCGGGCTTCTCATTGCGGTGGCTTCTCTTGTTGCGGGGCACGGGCTCTAGGTGCGCGGGCTTCAGTAGTTGTGGCACGTGGGCTCCATAGTTTTGGCTCGCGGGCTCTAGAGCGCAGGCTCAGTAGTTGTGGCGCACGGGCTTAGCTGCTCCGTGGCATGTGGGATCTTCCTGGACTCGAACCTGGACTCCAGGGCTTGAACCTGTGTCTCCTGCATTGGCAGGCGATTCTTAACCACTGCGCCACCAGGGAAGTCTCACTTCCTCGTCTTACCTTCTGTTTCTGCACATATAATACTGGAGGGTGATGCCTATTTAAACAGAATTGTAAGAATCATATGAGGTAATAAATTGCCTGGCACCTAATCATTTCCTGGTAAATCTTTATTTATTTATAGCCTATATAATCTTTTTTGTTTATACTCTCACATAACCTTGTATCTTTCATGTTTGGAGAATATACACTCACCCAACATCCCAAGCTCTACTTTCTTAGAGAGCTTGTAAAACCCTATATAAAATTAAAATGACCAGCAAATCCCCAATTATTCAAAATACGTAATACCAACTTTTTCATGTAAAAATGGAGACTTCGGATTTTCAGAACAGAGTAGTGCTGTATAAATCATGTTTGAAACAAATCATAGCCTTTCATCAGGATCCAATTTTTGCTGTCTTCAAATTTATAATATAAGCCAGAGCTCTCGAACTGACTTGATAACTAATTCCTCTTCATTTGACCAATATCTTAAATAAGTCCAACACATGTTTATGAGAGACTGCACATTATGGAGGAGGTAGCCAAAGCCTCTTTAATAAGGAGTACTAGTTCTCTTGATAATATGGAGAAAGAAACTGGCCCTGTAATGAGTCATTATAATTTTCTGCTAAGAATATGGGATGTCTATAGTTATTTCTCTGGGGGCTCTGGAAATTTATTCGCCCAGTTGGCTTTGAGAAGAAAGAGAGTGCACTGTTTTATTTAATGAATTTCATGGATTTGTTGACATTTCTTAAAATGAGCCAGATAACTTGGCTATGGTCCCCTGGTCATGGAAGGATCCCTTTCACAATCGATCTTAAATTTATTTCCATTTACTATACTGTTTATAAAACTTTAAAAATATCATCTCCAGTTTATTTCTTGATTACTTAGACCTGGCAAGATTAGTTATGATGGATTTTATATATCTTTTCCTTTATTTCAAACATAGGAATATCATGTTTGATATTATAACATTATAGGCTCACTGTAAAAGCCCAACAATAAATAAATATGTAAAGCACACTCCCAAACACACATAGAGCAATTGATTCTTTTTTGTCTCCAATAAATTCTGTTTTAATATGTATCTTTTTATGTAAAGTCTAGGCCACATGAGCTTGTTAGATATTTGTTATATAATCTTGTTAGATTATCCGTTATATAGCCTTGTTAGATTATTGCCTAACCCATCATCCCCATCCCAAAAGATGAGATTCATTTTCACCATATTTATATTTTCTACTTAAGCTTTTTTTAGTCTTCTAAATTTATCATTGTCTCCCAATTTGGCTATCATTCACAAAATTATTAAGAATTATGAGCCTTTATATGCCCTTTAGGATCTATCATTTAGGCCTACTTTTCTTAATGACTCCGATGCATCAGATGTAATCACTTCAGGTGTATTAGAGGTTCTCCTTCCCTTGTGTGTCTTTCCAGTCTTTTTAGAGTAGGACTCCCTAAAGCACTGAGGCTGTAGAAATCTCTTACAAATAAGTTTTGCATCGACCTGACTCACATATATCCTCTTTCAAGCTCCCTTGCATCCTTCCATTGTGTAGTAAATCAAGACTTTATAGATGTTTTGCTATAGCCAATGGTTAGTTTCTTCCTTAAACATACTTCTACGAAAATCAAACCAAGAATAAAAAGAATGGTATATTTCTGTTTCCACGCACAGTCATGTGCCTCTGTGTATACAGTGCACATGTATTTGTTTTTCTTTTCTACATGTGGATAGTTTCTTCTTCTATCTCTCTGTTGCCCAATGACTACCAGATAATGTGAATTATCATTGACCTCAGTATGTTTAATGGGCGAATAAGTAATGTAGATTATCCATATCATTGCATCTGCATTGATATAAAGTATAAGATTGTAGAAAAATTTACTTATAATTGAATTCAGCCCTGTTGCTCAGTTTCCTTTTAATTTGCCTTTATTTGGTACCCAGTTCTATGTATATAAGTCTGAATTTGAGTGATCTTATTTTATTTTTTTTTATTTTTTATTTTTTCGCCACGATGCATGGCTTGTGGGACCTTAGTTCCCCGACCAGGGATCAAACCCGTGCCCCCTGCAGTGGAAGCGCGGAGTCTTAACCGCTGGACCACCAGGGAAGTCCTGAATTTGAGTGGTTTTAAAATGCTTATATAGTAAGATATTGAATGCAGTGGATTTTATTATGTCCCAAGTGCTCATGACAATTCCTACAAGTTTAATTTAAATTATATTTAACAATGTAATGGCATAGATTAAACTGCAAACTTCTATATAGTCATAATGCATGACTCTTACTGTCTTGGGTTCTTATTTTGATTAAGCTCTTGCCGTTTAAAAAATTATACTCTGTGAGAAACAGAGACAGATGTAGAGAACAAATGTATGGACACCAAGGTGGGTAAGGGGGCTGGTGGTGGTGGTGTGATGAACTGGGAGATTGGGATTGACATATACACACTAATACGTATAAAATAGATAACTAATAAGAACCTGCTGTATAAAAAAATAAATAAAATAAAAATTTTAAAAACTGTATCAACCCCCAGCAACACATTAAAAAAAAAGAAATTATACTCTGAGAAATAGGAACAGACCGTTAACTGGTTTGACGTATTTGGTGGGTTACACTTAAATCTTGCAGTGTGTTTTTAGTGAGTCTAGAATTCTAAGATAGGACTTAGTGATGACTTTTTAAAGACAGAACTCCCATAGGCAGATAGTTTGCTCCATAACAACAAAACATTTATCAGATGGAGCTGCCGGTCGCATTGGAAATATGGTAAAAAAATGAGGAAACCAAAGCCATTCTTTGTCATTACTGAAAGCAGCTGAACTAGATTCCTACCAGGTGGTGGGAAATAGTTTCATGCAAGGAAGATATTGTATGGTACTATTGTTAATATCTTATGAATAATGTGCTTAGTTTGGGCTTGGAATTTTTATTTTTGCTTCAGAACATCAGAACATCATTGTCTACCAAATTTTATTTTTATATTCATTGACATTTGGTTAAGTAAATAAAGCCAATAAACTCAGAGTTTATTCACTAAAGGCTAGAAAGGTCCCTAAATCACTTTGGGTTTAGAAGTGTGGTATTCTAAAAGGTACTTCAGTAGGTCACACAGAAAGCTCATTTTGTGTTGCCATTATCATAGGATGCTTTCACATGCTTTCCTCCCTCAGTGGGTGAGTCCTTGAGAGTCTGTAAATGTGTGCTGTCAAGTTCTCAGTCCTTACTCACCAGAGTCTTTTTTGCTTCTGGGTATTTTGTTTGTAAATACTTCTATGCATAAATTTTTAAATTTAATAATATTAATATTAACAAGTTTCCTATAGTGAAATATCAGTGTCAGAAACTCATCTTAAGCCCTTCATTTTTAAAAGCAAGTCTTCTACCTATTAGGCACAGAAAAATAATTTGGAAAAGAAACTTATTTATAACTTCCTTTATTAAATTCCTCTGTTCCTGATTTCTGCTATAGCTAAAGAAATAAGATTTTACTGGAAATCAAGTGAAATTTTCAGTGATTTGATTAAATATAGTATAGTTTACATGGTCTATCTCAGCAAACAAGGCTATTCTTTAAGAAGGGTTTCTAATAAAATAGGAAGACAAATCTTTTCTTCTTACACTAGAGAGGAGATAGCATAGTAGTTAAGGGGATAGAATTAGAACTAGGCTACCAAGTTCAAATCTCATCTCTTGTGCCCAGTTTCTTCTGCTGTAAAGTGGGGATAATAATAATTCCAACCTCTTCTGGTAGTCGTGAGGATTAAATAAGTTAATGTATATAATATATGTAGAACAGTGCCTAGCATTTGGTAAGTGCTATATAAATATCGGGTATCATTTTTTTGTTACATGTTGTATAGCTTATATATGTGTTATCTATTATAATTATCAGAAGTTTCCTACAGTAGACTTTCCTGCTACTTAAAATTATAATTAAGAACTTTTATACTCAACATTTAAAAAATCATGTTATAAAGTGAGAATGCTGCTCGCATTGTAAGCTGGGAAGGCTATTCCATCACCTCATCCTTCACCTCATTTCTTAGAGGAGAAAACAAATAGATGCCTGCTGTATATATCCCCCTTAATATACATACACCTGATAAATTTGTAAGTCTACTCTTATGTGTATGAATAGAGAATAGCTATGTAATAGATATATGTTTCCTATAACATTATCATAGACTATATAACATTTCTAGGAAATTAGATAGGGTTTGGCTACCTTGGGAAATAAATTTTGAACCTGAAAAACGTATTCCCTTTCCTGGATCATTTATATTTAGAAATAAAAATGAATTTTATTCACGTACTTGAAATGTCAGTAACACCAAAGCTGCATATACCTCTTGAGTTGGTTTTATGTTGACAAATCAAATATGAGGAAGGTTTAAACATTTGCACATAAACATTCATTAACATTTAAACATAAATATTTATTAACTTTCCATTTATAGCTGAATTTTTCATCTATTATAATTTATTTCTAGTGAATTTGTTTACTAGAAAATGAGCTCACAGTTATAAATAGATGATGGAAGAAGGTTAATTATCTTGATGGTGTATTAACACAAACAGGTATTTTACTACCCAACATTTTTTAAACTTCTGAGTTACAGGAATTGATAACAATAATTTGTTATTATTTTTATGTCATAACCATCTGTAACGGTATCAAGGCACTGTGCTTAGGAGATACACAATCATCACTAAGTTATGTCAGTTTTGTTTCTGTATTAGGAGAGATGTAAGATTTTCTGCACCTTTGACAATTGATAATGACCAGAAGTCCCTATTTCTTAGCTAACTTGATCATCAAAAATTGGTGTAAGGAATTCAGTTTGTTTGACAAGTGGTTTCTCTTTTCCTTTTTTAGTGGATTAAACAGACCTCCAAAGAGGGTGGAGGGAAAAGGATAACGGAGATTCTATTGCCGCCATGATAAAGACAGTTTAGGGGGGAAATTGGGGAGAAATTAACCAGAAACTCAATAAGTTGGAGAAAACCATTAAAGAATATTTCTAGAAATTCTTTATTGTGAGAAGAAGGTAAAGTAGTATTTCACCCTTGTTTTACAGAAAAAGTTGTCAAAGTCTTGACCAGTTGTCAGCTGAAGTTAGCCTTTCTCAGACTTCATTGGATCCAGGTCAGTCACAAGGAGATGGAAAACAAGACACATTAAATTTAATCAGTGAAGGTAAGAAAAAAAATATCTATTTGAAAATTACTTTTTCCTGAACTATACATATTTTGGTTGCAGAGGATTGCTAAAGAATAATAGTGACATTTCTGTGAAGCATGCTAGGAATTAAGCTGCCATTATGATGAAAAATAGTCTGGTCTTGTTTTTTTCTCATGTGTTTGTAGCTAACCTTCTCGAAAGATATTCTGTAATTGTTACCTTTATTTCCTCACTTCCAGTATTTTTTACCCACTCCAGTTGGGCTTTTGTGTCTCTACCACTTATTAAAATGACTTTTATCAAGGTGATCAACCACTGCAGTAGTGCTGACATCGGTCCTCTGTCTTCATTCTTTTAAACTTCTCAGCAGCTTTTGATCCAACTGATCATTTCCTCATTCTTGAGTCACTTCTGGTACTTCATTTTCTGAGTATTCTGAAAAACTTGGGGAACAAACATAAAAGAGTTTTTTTTCCTGTTACTGCTTTCAGCTGTGTTCTAACCACCCCTCTTTCCATTGGGTTGCATCTTCCAGAACAACATATTGATCCAATTTCATAAGTTTTCAGGCCACTTTCAATTATATGATCACATTTCAGTTTCTAAGACACAGTCTATTCATTTTTAAACTTCAATAAAATAGCTGGTTCAAAATCTTTTCTTCCCGTCCCCCCCTCTCCCCCAGTATAGGCTAGATCTGTTACTCTAGCACTTTGGATTGGACAACTGGTGCTGATATGATCTGATGCTCACATATTTTACCTCTCCTTCTTCCCAGTTGCACACCTGCTGGTGTGTGTGAGGGCTAGGGAAAGACAGACAGTTCCTTACCTCAGAGGAACCTGTATTCCTCTATGCCTCCTTTTCTTCTCTGTCTTCTCCATTGCAATAAATGACCACCATAGGCATTATCTTAGACACTACTCTTTCCCCTTATAACTGCAAGTCAGTTTATTAGCAAGTCCTGTCAGCCTCCCATACAACACATGCTGTATACATTGATTCATCATCTCCATTACTACAACTCTAGTCTGGGCCACCTGGATCAAGCCTCTGGGATGGACTGCTTTCGTCTCTCATTCCTGCCTCCTCAGTCCATTCTCCATGTAGTGAACAGTGATCTTTGAAAACATAAATCAGAATCTACTGTACGCCCCCCTTAAAATTCTCCAGTCGCTCTCAGTGACAATCAGAATAAAATCCAAACTGCTTATCTTGGATGGCTTCCATCATAATCTTGTCCTTACCAGCTTCTGCCTCATATCATACCATCCTTTTGTTTGTTCTCTACACCACAGCAAACTGACCTCCAAACCCTTCTTCCAAGCTGGTTTCTGCCTCAGCTATCTTTACACTTGCTTTTCCCACTGCCCTGAAACTACTTTCTTAAGGTCTTTGCATGGTAACTTCTTTATCAGGTCTCTGTACAAATATCAACTCTTTAAAGTAGTTTTCATTGGCCGCCACACCTTAATTAACCACCCATGTCAATGTCCACCCCATCCCAGGCACCTTACCATATTGCCATACATTATATTATGAGTCTTGTCTATAACTCTCCACTAAAATAGAAGCTTCATGAGGGTAGGGTATCTTATCCATATTTTCGCCAGCATATTATTAGAGTCTGACACATAATAGACAACCGTTAAATATTTGTTGATGGAATAAGTATATAATGAATAGCTATCATAGAATATGAGGAACAAGTTACAGGTAGTATAAAGTAAAAATTCAGTTAACCAGAAATCTCAGGCAATGGGAAAATTGTGATAAGATGAATTCTGCTTCCTTTAAGATGGTTGTTGAAATGTTCTCAAAGGGCCTTAATCTGTTTTACTAGCTTAGTAAATAGTGTATATTGACTACAGATGAATCTTTTTCTTGCTTATGTGGATAATAAAAATAGCATATTAGAGTGTCTTAGTGGCACTAATGTAAATGGGAGAGAGTAAACTGATTGCCATTATTTAGAATATGTATATTTTAAAAAACTAATCCATACTCTGAGTGGATTTCTTTGTGATGACTTTTCATATAAAAATACATTTATTTAGGATTTTAATCTAATTTCTAATTATATGCATTTTAATATCAATAAGACAAGATTAATAATGAATATTTTTATACTATAAAAACAAATGTGGGACTTCCCTGGCAGTCCATTGGTTTAGACTCCGCGCTTCCACTGCAGGGGGCACAGGTTCGATCCCTGGTTGGGGAACTAAGATCCTGCATGCCGCGTGTCATGGCCAAAAATAATAAAATTTGTTTAGAATAAACAAATGTATGGAGGAGGAGGGAGGGATGAATGGGTGGAACATACAGAATTTTTAGGGCCATGAAATGGCTCTGTATGATACTAAAATGGGGGATACATGTCATTATACATTTGTACAGCTCATAGAACATACAACATTAAGAGTGAACCCTAATAGGTATTCTGGGTGATAATTTTGTGTTCATGTAGGTTCATCCATTGTAACAAATGTACACTCTAGTGGGGGTGTTAATAACAGGGGAGACTATGCATGTGCGGGGGTAAGAGGTATATGAAAGCTCTCTGTACCTTCATGCTCAGTTTCTTTGTGAACCTAACTACCCTAAAAAATAAAGTGTATATATATATATATATATACATACATACATACATACATACATACATATATATATATATATATATATAAATAAAGTACTGGCTTTAAGAATTCAAGCTGGTTCTTCAAAAAGATAAACAAAACTGATACACCTTCAGCCAGACTCATCAAGAAAAAAAGGAAGAGGCCCAAATCAGTAAAAATCAGAACTGAAAAAGAAGTTACAACTGACATCACAGAAATACAAAGCATCATAATAGATTACTATGAACAACTGTATGCCAGTAAAACGGATGACCAAGAAAAAATGGACAAATTCCTAAATGTACAATCTGCCAAGACTGAACCAGGAAGAAATAGAAAATAGATGAATTACCAGTAATGAAATTGAATCAGTAATTTAAAAACTCCCAACAAACAAAAGTCCAGGACAAGATGGATTCACAGGTGAGTTGTACGAAACATTTAGAGAAGAGTTAACACCTATCCCTCTGAAACTATTCCAGAAAACTGCAGAGGAAGGAACACTTTTGAACTTATTCTATGAGGCCAGCATCATCCTGCTACCAAAACCAGACAAAGATATCACAAAAAAGGAAAATTACAGACCCATATCCCTGAAGAACATAGTTGCAAAACTCCTCAACAAAATACTAGCAAACCAAATCCAACAATCCATTAAAAGGATCATACACCATGATCAAGTTGGATTTATCCCAGGGATGCAAGGATTTTTCAGTATCCACAAATCAATATGATACACCACGTTAACAAAATGAAGAATAAAAACCATATGATAATCTCAGTAGATACAAAAGAATTTTTTTTAATAAAATTCAATATCCATTTATAACAAAAACTCTCCAGAAAGCAGGCATAGTGGTAACATACCTCAACATAATAAAGGCCATATATGACAAACCCACAGCTAACATCATACTCAGGGTGAAAAGCTGAAAGCATTTCCTCTAAGATCAGGAACAAGGCAAGGATGCCCACTCTCACCACTTTTTTTTTTTTTTTTTTTTTTTTGGCTGCATTGGGTCTTCGTTGCTGCGCGCGGGCTTTCTCTAGTTGCATTGAGCGGGGGCTACTCTTCGTTGCGGTGCTCGGGCTTCTCATTGCAGTGGCTTCTCTTGCTGTGGAGCACGGGCTCTAGGTGCACGGGCTTCAGTAGTTGTGGTGCGCGGGCTCAGTAGTTGTGGCGCACGGGCTTAGTTGCTCTGCGGCATGTGGGATCTTCCCGGACCAGGGATCGAACCTGTGCCCCCTACATTGGCAGGCGGATTCCTAACCACTGAACCACCAGGGAAGTCCTCTAGAAATTTACCTTGAAGATATATACTTAAGTAGTACAACTATGTATGCACAAGGTTATTCTGCCCACTTAGTATTTGTTCACGTTCTGTACTTTTCCCCAATTATCACTTTAAGGAATTTCTCTAGCTACCTCCTTTTTAAAATTTAACTTTTTATTTTGAGATAATTATAGATTCACATGCAGTTTTAATAAATAATACAGAGAGATCCATGTACCCTTCACCCAGTTTGCCTCAGGGGCAACATCTTACAAAACTGTAGAACAGTATCACATCCATGGAACTGACAGTACAATCCACTGATTTCACACAGATTTACATGTACTCAGTAGTGTGTATGTTTTTAGTTCTGTGTAGTTTTACCACATGTGTAGGTACATGTATACCCCACCATAGTCAAGACATGGACAGTTCCATCACTACAAGGATACCTTGGGCTGCCTTTTTATAACCATACCCACCTCCTTCCCAGCCTTGCCCTATTTCTGCCCCTTCCCTAACCCATGGCAAGCACTAATCTGTTTCCTATTACTGTAATTCTGTCATGAAATTATGAAGAATATTATATAATGAAATTACGAAGAGTGCTGAATAAGTCAGATAGTATATGGACTGTTTGGATTGGATTTTTGTACTCAGCATAATTCCCCTGAGATCTTTCCAAGTTGTTATGTGTATATTCATTCCTTTTTTATTGCTAAGAATATTCCATGGTATGAATGTACTATATCATTTTTGTTTTGTTTCTGAACCAGTCACTGCATTTTTGTTTTGTTTCTGAACCAGTCACTGAGGAACATTTGGGTTGGTTTACATTTGAGGGCTGTAAAGCTGCAACTATTGACTGAATGTTTGTGTCCCCCTAGATTCATATGTTGAAATCAAATCTCTAGTATGATAGTATTAGAATGTGGGCTTTGGGTGGTGATTAGGTATGAGGGTGGAGGCATCATGAATGGGATTAGTGCCCTTAAAAAGAGGCCCCAGAGAGCTCCTTTACCCCTTCAGCCATGTTAGGACACAGTGAGAAGACTGCTGTCTGTGAACCAGGAAATGGACCATCACCAGACAGTGAATCTGCAAGCACCTTGATCTTGGATTTCCCAGTCTCCAGAACCGTGAGAAGTAAATTTCTATTGTTTATAAGCCACCCAATTTATGATATTTCTGTTATAGCAGCCCAAAGGGACTAAGCTGCTATGAACATTTGTTTATAGGTTTTTGTGTGAACTTAAGTCTTCATTTCTCTGGGATAAATACCTAGGAGTACCGTTGCTAGGTTGTGTGGTAGTTGCATGTTTAGGTTTTTAAGAACCTGCCAAAATATTTTTCAGAGTGACTGTGCCATTTTGCATTCCCACCAGCAATATATGAGTGATCCAGTTTCTCCACATCCTTGCCATCTTTAGGTGTTGTCACAATTTTTTATTTTAACCATTGTGATAGGTATGCAGTAATATCTCACCATGGTTTTAATTTGCATTTCCCTGATGTCAAATGATGTTCATCATCTTTTCACATGCTTATTTGCCATCTGTATCGTCTGGTGAAATATCTCTTCGTGTCTTTAACCTATTCTCTAGTTGAATTACTTTTTTTTTTTAACTGTTGAGTTTTAAGAGTTCTATAGATAATTCTAAAATTGATACACTCAAACTTGATGGGTAAAACTATACATTTTTTCATGCTCTCGCAACATAGGTTACTCTTTCAAAAAATATTAACTCTTGAGGAAAAAAATTTTATTGGAAGTTCAGCATTGCTTTTCCTGGCCTTTTCTTTTATTGCATTCCCGTAAAAATAAAATGAAACTTTTAAATTAAAAGACACTCACTGACATCATCCCAATTTTATAATATTATGTGTACCTACTTTTCTGTGTGAATGTAAGCTGGATGGTAAGTTCATTAAAATTTCTTTTGTGCTTTGCTGCACTGATTAAATTTTTATAATGGACATGGCATTTTTACAAACATAACAGATGTGTCTTCCCTTCTAAAAACAAACACTGGAAGTCAAATACACCACATGTATTGTTCGAAGTGGTTAATTTAATGCTAGAACTGTAAATGATTGTTACTTTTACATATTTTACGCATTTTTAGTTAAAAGTGTTATTAACATCTCCGTATGAAGAGTCTTAAGAAATAGAGATTTGATACTTACTACTTGAAAAAAAAGAAATTTATCCTTGTACTCTAAAACTTGGTTCAAGCAGAAAAACCTTTTATGCCTTTATATAGTCCCTTACATTCCTCAAGGCTATATTTTAATGTATGGTATAGTAAAAAAGGTATAAAACAAAAAGCAATTCTATATTCCTACTGATTATTAAAAGAATTTCAAAAAATTTCGTAAGTTAAAATGCACCATAATTGTTGATAGGAAGGGTGAGAAGTTGTCATTTTTCTCAAGAAGCATGTATTAAGTCCTTCTTATGTGACAAGTATTATGCTGGAAACTACTAGCAGCTACCATACTTCATCAAATCTAATCAGATGCCTTAGGTTTTAAGATAACACTCATTTTATGTACCACCAAAAGAAAAAAAGGGGGGGGGGGCAGGGAGGAAGGAATATGCCAACAATTAAACTATAACACATTGTCTCCATATCCTGTAGCACTTTTATCTTAAAAGATCTTTTAGACTTTTAAAAAACTTTTATTATAATTCTCATAACATAAAATTCACCATTTTATAAAATAAAATTTTTTAAAAAATTCACCAGTTTAAAGTGTACGATTCAGTGGTGTTTAGCATATTCACAGTGTTGTGTGTCCATCACCACTGTCTAATTCCAGAACATTGCCAGTAAAGAAACCCTGTTGTACCTATTAGCGTTCAGTCCCAATTCCTCCCTCCCCCTCCCCTTGGGTAACTACTAATCTACTTTCTGTCTCTTTGGATTTGTCTATTCTGGACATTTCATAAAATGAAATCATACAATGTGTAGCTTTTTTTTTGGTCTGGCTTCTTTGACTTAGCATAGTATTTTCACAGTTCTTCCATGTTGCAGCATTTATCAGTGCTTCATTCCCTTTTATGGCCAGATAACATTCCATTGCATGGATATACCACAATTTGTCCATTCATCAGCTGGACATTTGGATTGTTTCCACTTTTGGGCTTTTATGAATACTGCTACTATGAACATTCATGTACAAGTTTTTGTGTGAACTATAGTTTTATTTCTCTTGGGTATATAACTAGGAACCGAATTGGCTGGATCATATGTTTAACCTTTTGAGGAACTGCCAAACTGTTTTGTTTTTTTTTTTTTTCCAAACTGTTTTTTGAAGTGATGGTACGTACCATTTTATAAGCCCACCAGCAATTAGGGTTTGTTTCTGTATACCCACAGCAACACTTATTATTGTTTGTCTTTTAATATAGCCATCCTGGTAGGTGTGAAGTGGAATTCCATGGTTTTGATTTGCATTGCCCTAATGAATAATAATGTTGAACATCTTTTCATGGGCTTATTGGCCATTCAGAGAAATGTCTACTCAGATCCTTTGACCATTTGAAGATTGCATTGTTTGTCTTTTTATTGTTGAGTTGTGATAGTTCTTTGTGTATATTCTGGATGGTAGACCTTTATCAGATACACGAATTGCAAATATTTTCTCCCATTCTGAGGCATGTGTTTTCACTTTCTTGCTAGTGTTCTTTGACTCACAAAGTTTTAAGTTTTGTTGAAGCCCTATTTATCTAGTTTTTCTTTTGGTTGCTTGTGCTTTTGGTATCACATCTAAGAAACTGTTGCCTAATCTAAGGTCATACAGGTTTATACCTATGTTTCCTTTTAAGAGTTTTATAGTTTTAGGCCTTACATTTAGGCCTGTGATCCATTTTGAGTTAATTTTTTGTATATGGTGTGAATTGAGGTTCCAATTTCATTCTTTTGCATGTGGATATTGAGTTGTCCCTGGACCATTTGTTGAAAAGACTATTCTTTCCCTCACTGAATGGTCCTAGAACTTTTGTTGAAATCCATTACCCCTACATGTATGGGTTTATTTCTGGATTCTCATTTCTATTCTCTTGGTCTATGTGTCTATGACAGTGCCACATTAATCTTGCTCCATACCACACTGTCTTAATTACTGTAGCTTTGTAGTAAGTTTTGAAATCAGGACATGTGAGTCCTACAACTTTGTTCTTTTCCAAGATTGTTTCAGGTATTTGGGGTCCTTTGCCTTTCCATATGATTTGAGAATCAACTTGTCATTTCTGAAAAAAAGGCAGTTAGAATTTTGACAGGGATTACATTAAATTTGTAGATCAATTTGGGAAACATTGCCATCTTAACAATATTGTCTTCCAATCCATAGAAATAAGGGATGTTTTTCCATTTATTTTGACCTCGAGTTTCTTTCAACACTATTTTGTAGTTGTCAGTGTACAACTCTTGCATACTTCTGGTTAAATTTATTCCTAAGTATTTTATTTTATTCTTTTAGGTGCTATTGTAAATGGAAATGTTTCTTGATTTTATTTTCTGATTGTCCATTGCTTCTTTCAGACTTTAAGCATAGGTTTTAAAAATTAATTTCACTCCTCTGTATCTATAGAAGGGAAAATAAAAGTGAATTCAGTTGCCAAGAACTTCTTCATGTTCAGAGTCCATCTCTTCTGAACCATTTCTTAATCCAAATTGTCAGTAGCTATGTCTTTCCTCACAGTATCATCCTCTGTTCTAACAGTGAACCGTTTCCTAACATAGTACTCCACTGCTGTAGGGATTTTCTTTCAAATTATCAACAAGTATCCTGCACATTTTTAATGCAGACACTTTCCTATTTGCCTTAGTTTCATTTTCTTCCTCAGTTAGATCAGATGCTTCTGAAAGTTAAACAGTGTCTCTTCAAAGACCATAGGAATTCCATGATAAACTGATGTTTGACATCTTAACAGATATCCTGCATGATTCATGAATCAGTCACATCAATTGCCTATGCTTCAAAATTTTTTATCTATTCTGAGGGGTTTCTTCTGCCTTCAGTTACATGCCTGGCACATGAGTGAGCAGTTCTTTGCGTATGTCACGAAGCTTCATCATCTTCCCTGGTTTTTCTCTTTATTACAGATCTCTTTTTTTCACAAGCACTTTTATGCTGTTTTACAAGAAATTATGAATTGCACTGATTCCTGTAATGAGTATTTGTTTTACTAATATGAAACTTATATCCTGCTGTCTGTTTTCATGCTTTTCTATGAACAAACTCTTAATTTTAAGGGCAAATTATACTACAATGTTTTTGAAGGTGTTTTAAGCAACATATAAATACAAGTAACTCAAAGTGATACCCGTACGAATACCTGTGACCAAGTTCATGTACGTTCATGCAAAAACAACTATGTCACACTCCCTCTTGGCTAGCTACAACCACAACACACATTAGTTCCAGTATTTTGAAATTCTATTGCATAAAATGATGACCACCCATTTTCTTGACTGTTGATCTCAAAAAGGTAACGTCATCCTTGCACAACAGTTTAATGTAACATTTTCTCTATGGGTATATGATAGTGGCTAAGTAATCTCTTTAGGCATTCCTTAAAATTAGGATATGTATTTACTTCCTCTTCATTTCTGCATTGACCCCTTTCCTCCCTACTCCAAACTTCTCTTCCTTATTATAATATTGATGATCTCACCATTCACTTATCAGTTCTCATAATCTACTGAATCATTCATGGCTCCTCCCACCTAACATTTTGCCTTCACCAACTCCTACCAGTTTAACTTTCTGAAGATCTCTACACGTGTTCCATTCTTTGTGTCCCTTCTACTGCTAACATGGTTCAGGTAGCTGCCATAGCCTTCTTACTGGTTTCACTATATCCATTTTATTTCCCTCAAAGTCATGTTTCACAGAGTCCTCAAGTATTTAAAATACAAACTAAGCATGTAATTCCCTTATGTAAAAGTCTTCAGTGGCTCACTTCCGTCTAAGAGTACGATTAAGAATGTCGTCTCTGAATTTGAAGACTTGATTTCAAGTCACAACACAGATGTATTGTTATGATTACAAGATCCTTTCCAGGCTCCTTAACATCAACTCTCAAGTCTTCTGTGGCCTTTGTCTATTCTTCTAGTCTCATTTCTTGCTTGTAGCTCCCTGTACCTTGGGTGCTGATTCTTCCCTCTCTGCCTTTGTTCATGCTGTTCCTCTGCAGAGCCTTGTCTGATTTTTGCCTCCTTGGGCATGAACGTCCACTAGGGTTCAGTTTAATGGTCACTTTTTCCCTGAAACTTCCCTAATTACCCCCCAACCCATACCTTCTGATTTGGTTTGGACACTTGTCCTTTGAGCTTCCATAATGCCCTTTACTTATTATTCTTATACTTACTGCATTTGATTATAATTTTCTGTTTGTGTTTATTTCTATCATATTCTAAGTTCCCTACGGGCAGGAAGTGGGTTTTATCACTTCAGGATAGAGGACACATAGAGAATACCCAGTAAATTGGGCTGAATGAATGACTTCTAATTTAATAATGTTTGTATTAGTACCATCTGAAGACGTGTATAGTCCAGACTCCATATCAAGACATTTAAAACAAAACTGATCTTTCTTGGTATAAAACAAAAATCCATTTTCTGCTCCTGATGACTAACTTATTTCTGCTAGGAACTACCACTCTCCCAGCCGTCTGGGCTAGAGAGTTTCATTGACCTTGACAAGTTCTTTCCTCCCCATATCAGTAAATTGCTTTTAAAATATCACTGTTAACTCAGATTTTAACATGCTTGTTATTTTTAATCGACTGTAGTAATTTTACATGCATTTAGGTCTATGCATATATGTATACATTAGCTGCTGTTGACATTGCAACAATATTGAAGAATATTTTGGAATAATCACCTGTCATCCTCTACCTTAATACAGCTTTGCTTATTTCCTTTTATAAGCGTAGTTGCATAGCTGCAGTCACAATGAACATAACCATTTTGGATCCTTATGCACCTTTTTAAAATGTTTTATTTTTAAATGAAGTGTTGGAATGAAGCTTGTTTTTGGGTCCCTTGAGGGCGCCGCACTGCCCTGCAGGCTCCGTAGGATCAGTATTTTCAGAGGTCAGCTGTAGGTCTTTGAAGGCTGGGATCTGTAGATCCCCCCGTGCTTTCCTGGCTATGCCACTCAGCTCTGCTGTATGGTTTGTTTCCTTAAGGCATAGCTGAGGACTTCATGTACCTTGCCTGCTTTCCCCACTCCAACTTTTTGTTTTGGGTAATTTCAAACCTACAGAGAAAGTGAAAGAAAAGGAGAATGAACACCTATATATGCTTTACCTAGATTTGCCAATCGTTAACATGTTACCACACTGCTTTATCTTGCTCATGTGGGCACATGCTCCCTCCGTTTACTCATGTATGTGTGTTTTCTGTTTTGCTCAACCATCTGAAAGTAAATTGCAGATACCATGACACTTTATCTCTAAATACATCAGCATGTATCTCCTAGGGATAAGGATGTTTTCTTACAAAGCCGCACCATTATGACCTCAGGAAATATAACCTTAGTACAATATTACCTGGTAAGTATTGAATGTTATGATTTCTCCACTTTTCCAGTAATATCCTAGGTTTTTTTTTTTAGGTCCAGTCCAATCAAGGATCCCACAGTGCGTTTAGTTTTCAATCTCTTTGGTGTCCTTTCATCTAGCAGAGCACCCCCCAACTTTTCTTTTTCTCGCACTTGACATTTATATATTTTAAGCACCCAAGCCACTTGTTTTGTTAAATGGCTGACAATTTAGATTTCTCTGATTGTTCATTGCTATCATATTCAGGTAAAACATATTTGGCAAGAATACAACATAAATAATTATCTTTTTCGGTGTGTCTCATCAGGAGGTCACTGTCCTTTTTGGACACTGAGAGACCCTTATGAAAAAGATGGCCCCTATGTCCTTTTGACATCCTGGTAGTCTGTCACAGCTTCCTTGCTCTGTGTAAAACAAGATGTTCTGAGTTGCTTTGGTATATTTCATGCCCATACCCAGGATCAGCTATTTCTCCAAGAAGTCCTGTTTCCTTACACTAGAAAATGATGTTAGAGAACATAATCTGGGCCATAGGGGTGCCTGTTGTGATTGAATTGGTCATTGTTTCTAACCCTCTTCACTAGACAGTTAGGAATTTTTTTTAAAGAAAAATGTACCTTAAATTTATCTTATTTTGTACTTCACACATAAGAGTCAAGGTTTCCATGTACTTGATTTTGTATTTTTATATCTTATGATGAGAATATTGGTTCCTAATTTATAGGAACATAATTGCTTATTTGCTTTTTCCTATTATATGTTTTAATTTCAAGCTAATAGTATCTATATTACTAAGATAGGGTAAGTTAAAATAGCTTAAGATTTGTTTTTAATTATTTTATCTTGAGAATATATCCCAGAGTCAAAGTACTATGCTTAAACTTCACCTCAACTCTGTTCACTTCTACTTTCGTAAGTAACCATTTTTATTTTTAGATTATCTTTCTGTTGATCTTTAAAACATATGCAAATTCAAATAAATTCATATTCCTTTTTAAGATAAAAGGTAACATACTATGCACTATTTCACACTTTGCTTTTTCCACTAAATAGTATATCCTGGAAATCACAACACAGCAGTACATAGAGATCTTTCTCGTTCTCTTCTACAGCTGCATGTTACTCCACTGTGTAACTATGTTAGACATTTAGATTTAGTCTTTTGCAATTACTGTGTTATAATCTTTATATTTTAAAAATATGTGTAACCTAAGTATATACTCTCAAAGAACTGAAAACAGGATTCAAACAGATACTTGTGTGCCAGTGTTTACATCAGCATTATTTCCAGTAGTCAAAAGGTGGAAACAACCCAAACGTCCATACAGATGAATGGAGAAACAAAATGCAGTACATACATACAATGGAATATTACTCAGCCATAGAAAAGGGATGAAGTTCTGATACATACAACATGGATGAACCTTAAAAAACATTATGCTAAGTGAAATAAGCCAGACACAAAAGGGCAAATGCTGTATGATTCCACTTATAAGAATAAATCTAGGATGGGCAAATTCATAGACAGAAAGTAGATTAGAGGTTTCCAGAGACTGAGGGGAAGGGGAGAATGTAGAGTTACTGTTTAAAGAGGGTAGGGATTTTTTGTTTGGGCTGGTGAAAATTTTTGGAAATAGTGGTTGGTGATGGTTGCACAATACTATGAATGTAATTAATGCCATTGAATTGTACACTTAAAATGACTAAAATGGTAAATTGTAGGTGACATATATATTTACAATGAAGAAAATAGTTATATATACATACATATGTATATGTAATTAGTAGTAAATCTCTTTAAAACATTACAGGTCAATAATTAATTAGAAATTTGGGAGAGACTATCCAAAGCAGTTGCGTTCCTGGAGCATTTAGCAAGAACTCTAGAGCTCATTTTGGCCTGAAATAGGTCTCTAAGCTTAGACATTAAAAGGGTTCTTGAAACATCTGTATCTTTTGATCCTGACATAAGATGATAAAACATTTGAAACCTGAATGTGACAATTACTCTTCCATATCTTTTCCTAACACCGTTGTATTTTCCTGTATTTTTTAGTCAGCAAAACTATGAAGTTAACATTGTCATCTTTTGGTACCTGTTCTCATTTTACAAAGAATAGGCTCAGAGAAGATGCCTTTCCCCAGGTCACATAGCTGTAAAGAACACAGGAGTTCTTTCGTGTCCCAGTGCAGTTCTTACTGAATTATCATTAATTACATAATTATTTAATGAGTGTCTACTGTGTGCTAGCACTGGGAATATAATAATGAATACAACAAATTCCATGTCCTTTCTCAGAGCCTATAGTTTAATAAAGGAGAGCGCCCCACAGTTATCATACAGTATGACAAGGTGGGTTAAAGTATTAATACGACAACTATGAGAACAGTGCAGAGGGACTGTTTGAAACAATGTATAATATTCAGAAACATCTGATATCTGGTTCAGTTTATACTTCTATAACCACGTGAGTAAAACCTAAGCTTTCCATCTTCTTTGGAAAACTGCTAGTTTTCAAAGACCTTATTAGCCTTTCGCAGCCTCAAACCAGCCACTTATCGCTAGTATTTGCACACTGTGGGTTGAAACTTATTCAGCTCTGGAAAGAACTTGTTTTCCCCGGCTGTGGAAACAGATCTGCCATTCCGCCTTCATGGGCCTACTGAAGTCCAGCACTGTGTAACAATACTCCTGATGCAAAGTAGGTGCTGAATAAATGTTTATTCAGTAAGTGAATAAAGACTTCCCAGATCAAGCCCTCCAACTGAATTGAAGCAATTCTGCTTCTGCTGTATTACGTTACCTGCACACGGATTTCCTGGTATTCCTGTGGCCTGGACACTGGTATTGTTACTTTATTTTTTGTTATTCTTTACTAATTGAATATGATCATATTCTCCAAAAAAAGGTCAACTTTCTTGTTCCAAAACATCTCAAACTTCCATATCTAGAACTTTTACAAGAAGCACAAATATTCCCTCTGTAATGTTTTATAAGGGTACCATTGAAACTACTGAAAGATCAAACATGTTAACATATAGGTGTTTGATTTTATAGTTAGATATGTTTGTACTGTTTTGTAGAGTATGCAAGGTTTTAATGGTTTTAGGATCTTTTTGGTATTATGCTTCAAGGGAAATTAAATATTTGTTATTTTATCCTAATTTTCAGGTAAAGAAGATACTCCCTCATTACTTGGTCTCTGTGGGTCTCTGACATCAGTGGCAAGTTACAAATCTCTAACAAGCCTAAAATCTAATGACTACCTTGCAAGTCCTACAACAGAGATGACAAGTCCAGGTCTAACTCCATCCTGAAAAATTTTATGTAAAAGCCAAAAGTTTTTATGTTGCAAATGTTCTATTTATGTAAGTTTGACTGCTGGGAAAACATCCGGAATTTTATATTGTTCTGGCACATGTCTGGAATTGTCGCTTATATTAGAGAATTCAGTCCACTCCATGTAAACTTCTGAGTGAAAAAAAAATGACTCTGCCACTTTTCATTTTAAAATTCCTATATTTGTCACTGAGGAAGTTTAAAAATGAATAGGCTTAAAAAAAACTTTCAGAGATCCTCTAAGTTAATAATCCATGGCAAATTGTACATATTTATTATTCAGCTGATTTTCATATATTTAAATGTATCATAATTGCCAGAGACCGAGTTCAAGGCTTAAGCTACGTATTTTCTTTTGCTCTTTTATTCAGTGATTAAATTTTCTAAGAATGAGTTACTTCATTTTTCATGAATTTCTTCCCAGGTTCTGATATTTAAATGCCTTGTCTTTAAAGTGAAGAGAAAGGTTCTTAGCTGCAGTTTCACAGTGGCTTATTCAGTTTTTCTTTAACAGTTATCATTTGGCATCAACCTAACATTCCACTTAACATTTTATAAATTTTGTAGGATGTGTCGTTAGGCAGTTACTAAATTTGTTAGGGTCACAGGGGAAGTATTTTACAGTATTTTAGACCATTAAGGTAAAGTGAATACATTTGTTTTTGTTTTTCCAAGATTTTCTTAAAAGTTTATCAATTTCAGAATTGATAAATTTATGTCTCATAAACTGGAAACATTTTAAAATGTAGAACAGATGTTGAAAAAGTATTTAATTGGGAAAGAGTTCAAATTCATTTAAGGATCTGAGACGCTTTTAAAGTCAGGATCAGTAGGCTAATCACCATACTTAACAGTATGTCTGACGTCCAGTGCTGTTTTTCTGCCTCGTATGCAAGAGTGAATTGTGTCATACATGCTTTACAGTTTCTGTCATTAATCATACCATAATCTCATTTTTAAATTGATGTTAATGTTAAAAAATTACTCCACTTCTACAGGTAAAAAATTAGTTTTCTTTTTTTAAAAAGCCATGAGCCGTCTTTTAAATTTTTGCAAATTTTGGAACAACTGTACATTTGTCCCTAAAAACTCCACCATATTGAAAGAGAAAAGGTATGAAGTATATTTTCTATAGTAAGTAATATGAGGAAAACATGATCAGCTGTGCCAAAGAAGTTTTATACATTGTTTACATGAAGAGGCTACTACAGTACTTATTGGGGACTTCATATGCTATATTTATTTGTTAATAAAACATTACATTCAAACTTAGTAACTTCAACATATAGAAAGAATGTTCCTCCTAAAATATTGTATTGAGAGGAGACAAGCAGCACTTGTTACAGTCATTCTTTGTATTAGAAATGTGGGAGTGTCGTGGTTCTCTGAAATATTTAGAGCTTTACGCTCGTCATTTGGAATTTAAGATAATAGTGACAAGGCTAGTCTTATATGTTAAGACCATTCAAACAGTGTCATTTCAGGGACAAAGGCAGCCTGAAATCCCTTAAAATAAATTATCTTAGATGTACCAGAACATGTTCAGAGCTTTATTCCTTTAGCTTGAGGCTTTAGTACTTGCAGTAATGCAAATATTGAGAAATGGTACCTTTATTCTGTACACATTATTGTGAGTGAGAGGTATCTAAAGCAATTTGTAATCAGCATGGGGGAACAGAAGGAAGGTTTAAATGAGGACAGTGGAAACCTTGGGAGGAGGGAACGAGAGAACGGTCAAGGAGGGGAATTTCAAAAATTTTAGGCTAGCCTTAAGCACTATTGCTGCTTTCCTAACAGCTATCAGAACGTTTAAATGCTTTCACTCATGGTCCACTCTCAAATGTCATTTATTATCCTTCAGTAATTAAAAAAAAAAAAGTCATTGTTAAATTTTTTCCATACATTTTTATAATATAGAAAGGAAATACAAGGTTCCATAATTGATCAAATTTTTCAGATTTGCCTAATGTGTACAATAACTTGTGCATCTTAACATGCTGCTAAATGCAGATTTAAACATGACATCTGAGGATAGTGACTTTTTCTCCTTTCTTGGAGCTCTTGGTATAAAATTCATCTGCTAATGTGACTTCAGGTTTCTACACAGTTCATTTCACTAGTTATAGAGGTAGCTTGTTAATGTTTGCACGAGGTATGTCTCAATCTTTAATTTTAGGTGGTAGTGTTTCTTGTTCACACACCCTCCCCTAAATAGAATGCTGAACTATATTCTACTATTTCCATGTGTATTTTGTTGCCTTGATGTACGATACTTGTTGCATGTATATTAAACATTTTGTACCATGCAGTAGTAGTCTTATTTTTTCCATGACAAAAAGTTACTTTATTCAAGGTGTACAGTGAACTTTCGTTTCATCAAATGTGGTAAGTGTATATTAACACCTAAAATACTAATATGGAAATGGTTTCGGAGAAATCCTCATTTCGCATCAAATTAAATACTTTTTATTTTTTTGAAAATGACATGATATGCTTTAAAGCTGACAACATCTGCCGAAGTGGTACGGTACAGTAGTGGTTTTGGCAGTGTTCTGATTTTATTATGTAACAACCATGTTTGTTTTCTCACCTGTAAAATGGAAACATCACCATCTTCTCAGCACCTGCCTGATGGCATCAGGATGTCAACATTAAATAACATCATATGTATAAGTTCATAAGTGGTAAGTACCAAATACAGACTACTATTAATTATGATTGACAGAAACCTTAAAAATGCAAGTAGACTCAGCTGGTTTTTATTTAAGTCATCTTTATTAGATTTACATACAAGTTTTCAAGTGGTTAAAAATGTTTCTCAAATTTACAACTTATGTAAATTCTTTGTTAAATTTCCTATTGTTATTATGACATAGTATGAGTGTGTTTCATGTTTGGTAATTGCAATCATTGTTGCTTTTGTTGTGGTCATCCATGTACAATGCTTGGTGTCAGTCTATTTATCTCTTGTAAAAATAAAATACAGTGTGTGTGTGTGAAAAAAAAAAAAAGAAAATTTGGTTTTAGTAGGGGAAAAGATGTAAATCACTCATGGGGGAGGGGCGGGTGTTGGAGGGCAAAGGTGGTGTGAGGGCAGGGGTTATTGTTTGGAAAGAGACTCAAGTGAGGAAAAGGCCAGTTTAAAAAAAAAAAAAAAAAAAAAATTTCCTATTGTTGGTTACAATTTCTAGTTTTGATAAACTAATACATTGGATTACCTTGGAAATGTCACATGACTGCTTTGAACATCAGGGCTCCTTATTTTTTTTTAAACTAATCCACTTTGCTCTTCTGTAAGCAAAGCACCTTGTATTTTGCTTTAGCATTTGTTTTACTTCACTGATAGGAGAGAGAAGATAAAATTATACCAATGTCACAGTGGTACCTTTTAAAAATATATTTTAATCCAAACCAAAACTTTTGTTTTTAAATAGATCACCTTATTATAAGTCACCTTTTTCATACTGCCAGTTATTTTTCTAAAACCCAACTAAAACCAAAGTTTCACTACACAGCACTTGGCCTTAACACGTGACCCATCCCGGTGTTTTCTATTCTATGCTGTGCTAAACTGTGCTATCCTATTTTCTTTCAGTTAAAAGAAAATACTGGTCTTGGGGGAAAAACAAAACAGAACACAACTCTTTTAAAGCTGTGCCAAAAATACTTACTTGGCTCCCTCTTGCTTCTTGTTCCTCCTTTGGCAGACAAGGCCCCTTGGACTCCATTTCCAATCTTATCTCCTACCACATGGCCATGTATACTCTCTGCTCAAGCCACTGGCGCTAAATACCACTGCCTGATTGAAGACTCCCAACCTCCAGGTACGTTTAATTGGATCGCATGTCCTAATCTTAGAAGCATTTCCTGACTAGTCCCTCCGCCACAGGCTGAGGGGAGAATTCTTCAGCTTTTCCATCACTCCTTTTGCATACTTGTAGCAATCACAGCTGAAACCTGAAGGCCAGTGAGAGTATTTGAAATGTCATCTTATCTCCAGTGCTTTTTATACTGCCTACCACATAAAAGGTCTCAGTAAGTGTTGAATGATAGATTAAAATATAACAGCAGTAATTTATTTTTAAAAGTTCATTTTGGAAACAAATTTTAAAGTGATACACTAAACTTTTCCACATCCCTGTAATTTGTGCCCCAGAAAAAGAGGTTAGGATTTAAAGTAGTCAAATGTGGCTAAATAAGCATAGTGAATAGTCTTCCTAGAAATAAAAGAAAATTTTACTTTAATTCCATATTACTTTTTTTAAAAGTCAAACTTGTATTATATGAAAGGTAGCAAACATGTAATACTTGCATAAGACATTTTTCTTAAAAAATTTAAATGTGGGGCTTCCCTGGTGGCGCAGTGGTCGAGAATCCGCCTACCAATGCAGGGGACACGGGTTCAAGCCCTGGTCTGGGAAGATCCCACATGCCGCGGAGCAACTAAGCCCGTGTGCCACAACTACTGAGCCTGTGCGTCTGGAGCCTGTGCTCCGCAACAAGAGAGGCCGCGATAGTAAGAGGCCCGCGCACCGCGATGAAGAGTGGCCCCCACTTGCCGCAACTAGAGAAAGCCCTCGCACAGAAACGAAGACCCAACACAGCCATAAATCAAAGAAAAAAAAAAAAAAATTTAAATGTGTATGTTAGAAATTAACATTAACAGAATGAAACTGTTTCCTTTAAGAAACATTACCAAGAACACAATTTGTAACCAAATGCTTTTCAGTTGCTACTATTAATGCTTCTGGACCACTTAAGTATAGCGAAAGCTTCAGTTCAGCCTTCTTTTCATTCAGATACATTGCATGTAATGTATGTTAGAAAAACTGTAGGGCATTAGATTTATTTAAGTTATTCTAGTCATAAAGTAAGCATTTTTCACAAGTGCAGTCCGTAGTGGGGTGGGGGGAGGATGAAAATTTCCCTTCCGTTGTTTATAAGTGACATTAAGTTGAAATATGTGACCGCTTTTTGAGAGCATTTCAAAACCTAAATTTTTCTGCCTTTTTCTACCAGTTATCAAAAAGAAGCATAGCAGAACCAAGGTAAATTTAAATTTAATACTGTTAGACATCAGTGTTCAAGATAAACTTTCATGTGTGTGTGTTTTATATATATATGTGTGTAGTATAGCATTAACATAATGATTTTATATGAAAATATTTAGCTAGAAGCACAGTGATATTTTAAGAAAGCACAAAATATTTTAATGAAAATATAAGTCAAAGTTATATTTACATTTTTATGGATATATATGTTGCAAACTTAAAGTAAATCAACAGAGGATAAAATAAACACAAAAGGTTAAATACAAACCCTACAGAGTTTATTTCTGGTGAAACATAAACAGTTTTCTACTATATTAGAAAATACATTAATTCCTCTTCCAACACTAGAGATTTGTCACTTAAATATATTACTCTATTTTAGGGAAAAATATGCTTCACATTTTCATAAAATTCACATAGACTGCAATAAAGTGCTTTTTCTCACAGGATACAGATCTTGAGAAAAACAAAAATATTAAAAAAATATTGTTTGTCTTGAAATCATATCCTTTTTATTTCATTCTTACATTCATTAACTAAATTATTTAGGCATTAGCCTCCAGTGACCAAAAGCTCTTTCTTCAAGAAAACTGCTGCCTGTTCAGTTCTTGGTCTAGCATATTAATGTGAGATGTGTAAAATCAAGGGACATTTTGGAAATATTCTGTGACTGATATTGTAGTAATAGTCTCAATTTTGTTAGAACAAGCCAATAGAAACGACCTAGAGAACTCCACAAATGGTGATACTTACATTACAGGACAGCTGAAACAGCATTTTTACTGGTCTGAATACAATGTGGTTTTCCACTGCACACCCAAGTTTGACTGAAGTGAACATCTGATACAGGCAGTAAAAGCTCCCTCTCTCTTGCAGAGACAGTAGATAACACAGGGTCTTTAGTCATCAAAAATAGCAGCATCAATACCATACAAATTATTTTTGGTTCATGAAGATAAAATAACCATACACCTCTGATCAGAGAAATCCTAATATTCGTGAGGCCTTAGAACAGTAACAAGGTAAAAAAACAAAATACCAAATGCATGTGAATTAAAGAAAATAACTAATAGGTAATATGTGGTATATGTGAATAATGTTATCTAAAGACTGCCTTCCATTATCTACTTTGCTGAAATACTTAAATATCTATGCCCGTGATTTAAATGTGTATAAACGATTTGCGAATTTTTCTTTTAGACTCTGTACATCATTCAGCACACAATTCAAAATGTTCTGTTGTCTCTGACACACTCTCAATAGGATTAACTTACACCGAGATTTGTTATCAAACTCTGAGATTATTGCTTTCAGTGTAGAATAATTCTTCTTTTCTTTACAAGAATGCTCAATGGTGATGATTTCTGGAATATCTTTTTCAAAATCTCAAAAATTAGGATAAAAAATTTATTTAAAAATTAGGATTATGATTTAAATGCAAAGTAGAAATTTACTATTCATTTAAATTATAGATAAGAAAGATAAAAAATCATTGTAAGATAATGGTGAAAAAAAGCTCTTGTCTAAGATTCTCCATCTTATTATTTGGTCATGGTGGTTATTTCAGGTTGAAATAGCATCTCTAGTATTGCTGTCTTCGAGCATTTTGTTTCTGGAAAAAAGACTTTCCAAATTCATATGTACTGATCATAACAGCACAAGCAGGAGCAATTTTAATTAAACGAGGAATTAGGCCTGAAGAGAGAACAGAAAAAATTCACAACAAATATTACCTTATTTTTTTAAATGTAACTTATTTGGTTTCGTTCTGATAGTTATCAAAGTAAGTGAAGTGATATATGAAATACTGTCCCATAAACTGTTGTCAAAGAAGAAGCCAAACTGCTTATTCCTCACCTCCTCTAGAAATATCAATAGTAAATCTACTGTTATTTAACATTTTTAAACTTTTATAGCAAAGATATTTAGGAGGAAATAGTAAATGTGGAATATTTTCAATAATTTCCTGCTGAAAGGTAATTTAGGAAGGTAATAGATTTAAAGGTAAAAGTAATCATTTTAGTCAATGATTTGATAAAGGAAATATTTTTACCTGTAAATAATCCGGAAAATCCATTCTTAGCAACAATGGTCTTCATTATAGCCCATGTTGACATTTGCAAAGGCATAGAAACTAAGTGTTAAAATAAAGAAATGATGCTATTGTAAGTAAGTTACCACTTAATTTCTAATACAGATAAAACACATAAAACAGTGTTTATGGCCTTTGTGGTGTATCATTTCACTATAGTAAGAACAGATCTGTTTACCTAAAGAGCTATTTTAAATCTTATTTTTAATAGTTGGATTCATTAAAAAGAAAAAATCATAAAGGCAATAAGTTTTAAGGTACATAGGACCAGATGCAATCAAGGAGGAATATACATAAGACTTTTTCTGAATTGATGATGTTTGTTTTTTAAGCTTGGTGGTATGTATATCCTTTGTACTTTTTTCCACATCTTAAAAATCTTTCATAATGAAAAATTTTAAAGATGTACAGAAATCTTCATGGGGTTCCCAAAGCCAAAGTAAAGCCCTGATAACCATTTTTCATGAATTTTTATTGTATACATTAAAAAAAATTTTTTTCCCCAAAAAGAGGTTTTGAGGACAATAGCTCCTTCCTCCCTAGTGAGGTCCTGCTTTATTAAAACCTTTCTGAATACTAGATGTACCAGTCTTGAAATAAATTAAAGCAGTGCTGTCTCCTCCAAAGGGAAGATTTTTCCTGTAACTAACAGTAACATCTCACTTATTTGCAATTACTCAAATATCTGGAACACCGTAAAAACTAATTTATATATCTTTTGAAAACAGCAAAAATAGATGTTACTGAAGTTCAAACATAAACCTCATGAACGAGCTGTTCATACATAAAGTTTGCTTACCTTCATTTTACACGATTACAAGCATCTGGCGTAGCCCACAGACTACTAGATGCAATAGGTGAAAAAAGTCTGCCAAGAAGTAGGCATACTACCATGTGAAGACTGTGAAGCTGAAGATGTCAAAGTCGTGGTTTGAGACCACTGGATGATGGGCAAACACTCCTAAGTTATCCTCACTAGCTTCTGAGAGCTGCATTATGAAACTCTACAGTAATCAACGTGTACAATGATGACAACTTGCAGTCATTAAGAAAGACTAAAGTACGTATTATTAAGTATGCCTAGGGAAAAAGGGAAAAGTAAGAGAAAGATAGCTTTCAAAACAGCTTTTTAGAATTTGCCACTTAATGAAGAGGGGCTCATTATCTCAAAATTTCTTTTATGTAAAATATCAGATTCTCTGCCTATGAAGATAAATGAGGCCTTGTGATTTACTTAAGAAGCTAAACTATCTATATAAATAGTGTAAGTATAAATATACTAATTACATACACATTTTAAAACCAAGAACAAAATATTTATGACTGGAATTTAACTTTCTAAAAAAAGTCAATGACAAAATCTTTACAAGTTGGTAACTTATACTTCATGTTTAAATTATTTCATTTAAATTCTGGAAGCAACTGGTAAAAGAAAGGAGGCCAAGTAGCTGGGTATTTCTAATCTTATAGAACTCTCAAGTCCCAGACTTCTATTTTTAATAGCAGGGTGAAATTAATGTAAAAGAGAAAGAACAGAAAGAGTTATCAACTGGAGGTAAGCCACTGCAGAGCTCTAACAGAACCTCGAAAGTATCTCCTGCCTAAAGATCCAACATCAGAAGAGCTAATCCTACAGGTGATAAGCAACTTCTTACAGTGTAAGGAAACACTGTGATTATTAAATATTTCAAGCATAGACAACAGTAAAATAAACACTCATCTACTGACCATCCAAATTTATCAAATCCTAACAATTGTATGTTTCAGAAACAATCGAAGCCCCATTTCCAGTGGGCTTGCTATACTTTCTATAATAACGACAGAATGGATCTAGTAGAAGCAACTAAGAGTATGCTTTTGTTCTAGAAGAAATTATAGGTTACAAAGAAGTAGATGGGATAGTAGGCAGAAAAAACACATCAAAAGAAGGGAAGCTAAAAAATAAACAACAACAACAAAATGTGTATGCATACTAATGAAACAAGATGCACTAAGAAAAAAGGTTTCCCAGTAATTGCCTATCCTTCACCCTGGTTTGCCTACATTTATTTGAAAGACTACTTACATAATTTAATCTTCTATATAGCAGGTATGAGACTTAACTCATGGCAGGCAAAATACATAGTCTTTAAGATTTCTTAAATTTTTTGTTTAGGTTTAGAGTATTTTTTTCTGGGTATTCCATTCTAACAGTGTATTAGTTTGAGTTAGATAAAGAGTAAGGTAACAAAGGAAAAAAAAATCTTGTTTTCCCTATTTTAGATATTCCTAACTTAGTATCTGGAAAGAAAAAATTTTTCATGGCATCTTAAAAATGTTGTAAATTAATTAAACTTACTTTTCCGACTTTCATATATCCAAAGTTGTGTCTGCTTTTGTGTTTTCACCACATCAAATGGCAAAGTTACAACAGCTGCAAACTAACAAAAAGTAAAACTGATTAATTTAAATCTATTTTTAAATTTTTCCTGAAGTATTTTAATATTCTGATTAGCACATTACTTAATAAGGATAGTAATAAAAATCATAACTAGCACATTAGTTAATAAGGATAGTAATAAAAATCATAACTAAACTGAAACATAAAATGAAACCAGAGGTATTTAAAAGAAGTTCTATTAAAGAAAACAGATATATGTCTTATGTATTCCTCCCAAAATTCAGGAGTAAGTAAACAGTCTCAGAAAAGTTCCCCTATTTTCCTGAGGTCACACAACTATTAGTGGCAGAGTCAGAATTCCAACCAGACCTCTTTGACTCTGAAACCAGTATTCACATTTTCTGATGTTCCTGTGTGTTCCATTATTCCTTTACTACATATGAAGGTATAATATTTTAAAGTGGAAATTCTCAAGTATCTAGTAAGCATTTAAAATTTTCCAACAAATGTTTTTGAAATAAATATTATTAAAAATTTAAATAAAATGTACTTTTAGTTCTACATACCTTTTCTTTATAGGTTTCAACATATTTATCAAATGTAGCTCACAGATCACATTTTTAAAAACTTACCTCAAAATGAATCAATTTAACAATTATTTTCATAATGCCCTAATTAAGCAATGAAGGTTTTTTGTAAGAATAAATTCCCTGAGGAATGTCTCATAATATTTGATACAACAATCATACAAAGTAAAACCTGGTCTCTATTTTTTGCTTCCCAACTCACATTTGGCCAATATGCTCATAAAATACCCTTTAAAATCATTTACATTTATTTCACCTGTCAATGTTAAAAGATTTAAGTTCTTGAAATCAGTTTCAAAGATCTCAGGTAAGATAAAATCAATTGTTGTGTCTCCATGTCCACAATCTAACACATACAGTTGTCCCTTAGTATCCGGGGCGTATTGGTTACAGATACCCAAATCTGCAGATGCTCAAATCCCTTATATAAAATGGCGCAGTAGAGTCGGCCCTCCATATCTGCGGTTCTACATCCGTGGATTCAACAATCAGGAATCGAACTGGTTGACTCTGCAGATGCAGAACCTCTGGATAGGGAGGGCCGATGGGAGTATCAAAGGTAGCAACAATGTGGTATGAACCTGACACCTTCTAAAATGATATGGTTTAGGCTATTTTGTTTTCTGACAGAAAACCTGGACATTGTCCCACTGATGTGCTTTTTCTGCTGTTATTTGATAAGTCAAAAGGCAGCAATATTTTCTAAATCATTAAAATTTTTTAAAATTAGTTTTCTGTGTTAGGCAGACGTAGTAAAATAGAGAACGTTCCTTCATATTACTGGAAAGCTGGAACAACAACCTATAGCCATTATTCAATGGCTATAGGATATATAGCCATTTTTTTTTTAAGATATAAAGCATTAAGTACAGAATTGGTTCTACAATTCCAACTGTTATGAATCTCTAAATATAAATAGTACTTGTTTTTCTTCATTCGTGCTGGATTAAGATATAAATAAAATACAATTAAGTTACTTTTAATCACCTCACAAATAAGAAAGATAATGAAAAGATTTTGCTGGTATTCTAACTACTTAAATTGCTAAAAAGAACTGCTCTTTTACCTCAATAGTTTTATACCCCACTAGGCTTAATTTGACAGATCTCAGACCCGGGAATATTCATGTCTAAATTTTGAACACGATCTCAGGGGCTTCCTTAGCCTAGGTTTTCTGACACAGTTACTCCAGTACTTTTCTGCAGGTCTCCATGACCTCACTATGCTCCTTCACTCTTGTTTTCATTTGGTTCCAATATGTCAGCACATCACTCTGTGTCATCACAAATTCACTTTCTAAGTATGTGGGTATAAGAAAGCTCTTTGTGGCCAAGATCATGGTGATAAGAATCTGCATAAAGGAAGTCCACTACACAACTTTTCATTATGTGGAGGGGTGGCAAAAGGTGAACTCTCTACTACCCAAAAATGGTCATTTGAGATTTCTCCCTTCTGACTATAACTTTTATTAAAATTCTTTTAAGAGGTACTCAGCCAAAATGTTCCCAAAGAAACAGGAATTAGCAGCAAAGGATGAAATTACTTCTATTCAATCCGATTATACATATGAGATGACACTCTATAAAATATTAAATAACCAGATCTACTGGCATTTAATGACCAAATTGCCAAATACCTTGTAAAGAATAAAGTACTATTTAAACTCTTACCATGATCACAACTGTAATGATCTAACAAATCTAAAAGATTCAGAAAAACATAATGTATTTGTAATATAATAAAAACATATAAAATGCATTTTAAAATATTTAATGGCTAGTAATTTATCTTCAAAATAGGGTAGTAAATACTTATAAAAATCTTAAAGCACTGCAGCCCCAAAGCACTATGTCAATAGACATGAAATGCTACATAATATTTTGTTTTATTTTAGTAAGACAATTATCACTATTGTGGAATATTAACAAAAGAATAAACTTACAGAACCAGATAATGCCCCTGAAGTAAAGTTGATCATAAATGTTGGTTCATATAAACCAGATTTTGCACACAACCACTTCTTTAAAACTTCATAGTTATACCAGTACATTGCTGTAAAAACAGAGAATGAAATGAACACATATTTAGAAATGAAATGTGGACTTTAAATAGTTAAGGAATACTGTATGTTAAAGAAAAGAGAATTCTAGTCTTGACACACCTTGCTTTCTGCTTAGACACATACTAGGCGAGATTTAAAAAAAAAAAATCTCAATAATATTCTAGTAGTCATAAACAAAAACACTATGCATCAGTAAAAAGTAGGACTTTAATTTCAAAACCTGACAAGGACAGGAGAGGAAAGGAAAAGTACAGTTCCATCTCATTCATGTACACTGATGTAAAAATCCTAAAAAATAATAATCAGCAACTGAAGCCAGACTATCTCATAAACGATCACATGCTATGACTAAACTGAGTTATCTGATGAATGCAAAGGTAGTAAGTGCTTTAGATGCCATATACCACATTAACAGAATTGTATGATCATCTAAAAATGATGGAAAAGCATTTTATAAAGTTCTATACACTTTCATTTAAAGCAAACAAATTTCTGGGCTTCCCTGGTGGCGCAGTGGTTGAGAGTCTGTCTGCCAATGCAGGGGACACGGGTTCGAGCCCTGGTCTGGGAGGATCCCACATGCCACGGAGCGACTGGGCCCGTGAGCCACAACTACTGAGCTTGCACGTCTGGAGCCTGTGCTCGACAACAAGAGAGGCCACGATAGTGAGAGGCCCATGCACCGCGATGAAGAGTGGCCCCTGCTCGCCGCAACTGGAGAAAGCCCTCGCACAGAAACGAAGAGCCAACACAGCCAAAAATAAATAAATAAATAAATTTAAAAAAAAAAAGCAAACAAATTTCTTAGAAACCTAGGAATAAAAGGGAAATTCTCCGACTTGATAAAGGATATGCATCAAGAACTTGTAGCAAAAATTATTAATGGTGAAACAACAGAACTCTTTCCTTTAGAATGAGGAAAATGATAGGGATGCAACACTATCGTTGCTGCTATTCAAAATTGTACTAGGCAGCACAGTAAGCACAGTATTTATAGAAAAAAGCTGTAACTATTAAAATATGAAGAAATAAAGTAGTTACAATTTACATATTATTGTCTACATAGAAAACCTAAAAGATAGGCAAATTAGAATCTTATTATAAGAGTTTACAAGTAGCTGAATATAAGCTAACAGACAAGAATTGACGGTAACACTGCAGCAGCCACAAAGATTTAGACAGCTTTTTTTTAAACAGGTCTTTTAAAATAGGCACTAAAAGTTGTGGGTGAGTGGTACCTATAAATGAATGTTAGAAAAAGAGGTTGTATATGTAACCTTTATAAAGAAGATTCTAAATCTCTACTAAAAGACTTTAAGAGTTATAAAGAAAAAGGATGTTCCTACGGCAAAAAAAAAAAAAGGTAACATGATTTTTTTATTATGCACTTTAATTTAGACAGTACTGTACTGTTAGCACAGGGTTAAACAAATTGGCCAGTGAAACACATCCATGCATATATGAAACTTTGATACGACAGGTGACACAACAAATCCCTGCAGCAAGTATGGTTATTCAGTAAATGATGCCTGGATAACTATCCATATGAGAAGGAAATGAATACTTATTTCAGCCGTAATCCCTAATCAATTATGGATAAATAAATGTCCAATGAAAGTGTCCAACCTCATTAATAATCAGGGAAATATAAGTTGAAGTGAGATACCACTTTATATTACTAGGTAAACAAAAATTAAGAACTTTTGGCAATAAAAGTGCTGGTGAGGGTTTGAAATGAAGCAGCAGGAAGCTAGTGGTTGTGATCTGCACAATCACTTTAGAAAAGGGTTTAATATTACCACATAAAATTTAAAACGTGTATATTTACATGAACCAGCAAATCTAAAACTGACGAGATTCTTATACCCATACACGTTAAAAAAATGTTCACAGCATTGTTTACTTGTTTTCTCAAGACATAAACACGAGTGAAAACAAAACAGTTACACATGAAAACCAAGAATGAATCTTACATTTTTGAGTAAAATAAGTTATAAACCTCAAAAATAGGCAAAAGTCAGTAACATTATTTAGCAGTAATACATACATGGTAAAACTACTTTTTAAAAATCAAACGATAAAAATTCAGTGTAGTGGTTACCACTGAGGATGTGACAGTGGAGGTGGACATACGTGGTTTCATGATTATATAAATTCAATATTCTAATTCATATATTGAAGTGGTGACTTAACAGGTTTCCATTTTATTAGTACACTTCATAATTTATATCTTCATTACTTTTTATATATTAAATATAATTTAAAAAATGGAAAAGTATTGGTCTAGGAATCTATAATGTTTCTAAAAAGCATAACTGAACACAAAACGTTGAAGAAAAATACTAATAGAAAGGGAAAGATGCAGAGATGTGAATGACAGCCCAAGAAAAGGAGTAACTCAAAGGGAAAAAGGAATGTTAATACAAGGGTTCTCAATAATTATTTCTTCCAGGTTTTATTTTTTATTTTTTTAAGATCTTTATTGGAGTATAATTGCTTTACAATGGTGTGTTAGTTTCTGCTGTATAACAAAGTGAATCAGCTATACGTATACATATATCCCCATAACCCCTCCCTCTTGTTTCCCTCCCACCCTCCCCATCCCACCCCTCTAGGTGGTCACAAAGCACTAAGCTGATCTCCCTGTGCTATGCAGCTGCTTCCCACTAGCTATCTACTTTACATTTGGTAGTGTATATATATATGTCCATGCCACTCTCTCACTTCTTCCCAGCTTCCCCTTCCCCCTCCCCGTGTCCTCAAGTCCACTCTCTACTTCTGCATCTTTATTCCTGTCCTGCCCCTAGGTTCTTCAGAACCATTTTTTTTTAGATTCCATATATATGTTAGCATACAGTATTTGTTTTTCTCTTTCTGACTTACTTCACTCTGTATGACAGACTCTAGGTCCATCCACCTCACTACAAATAACTCAATTTCACTCCTTTTTATGCCTGAGTAATATTCCATTGTATTGTATATATGCGCCACATCTTCTTTATCCACTCATATGTCGATGGACACTTAGGTTGCTTCCATGTCCTGGCTATTGTAAATAGTGCTGCAATCTTCCAGGTTTTAAATGGAAACTTCTGAGATTCACGAGAGAAATACTGGGCTGGCCACAGGATTTTCCCATAAGATGTTACCAAAGACCCAAAAGAACTTTTTGGCCAACCCAACACTACTGAAGTATGCACATTCTACAAGCTGTTATTTTTGCACTTCTTTTTCATGATTTTTCTCCCTTTGCATAATTCAATGATTAGCACAATCTCGAATCTGATTTATAATAGTCCCTACAGGACACTCAGTGGGGCAGATTTTTATCTTTAATAACTGAAAAAAGTAGGAGTCAATATAATTCACAGGTGGTCTTAAACGTATTTTTATTTTATAAATTTATTTATTTATTTATTTGTTTGTTTGTGGCCGCATTGGGTCTTCGTTGCTGCGCACATGCTTTTCTCTGGTTGTGGCAAGCGGGGGCTACTCTTCGCTGTAGTGTGCGGGCTTCTCACTGTGGTGGCTTCTCTTGTTGCGGCGCGCAGGCTTCAGTAGTTGTGGCACGTGGGCTCAGTAGTTGTGGCTTGCGGGCTCTAGAGCACAGGCTCAGTAGTTGAGGCACATGGGCTCAGTCGCTCCACGGCATGTGGGATCTTCCTGGACCAGGGATCGAACCCATGTCCCCTGCCATTGGCAGGCGGATTCCTAACCACTGCACCACCAGGGAAGTCCCTTAAATGTATTTCATAATATCTTGATTTGTAGTACTTTACTTATCTTACTAATTATGACTTAATTTTAAAGGTACTTTGCATTATCTAACTATGAATACACACCAATTAATGTTTAAAAAGAAATTAAACATAAACACAAAGAGAAAAGAAAGCCAGGCTTGAATTAGAAACTGTTCATTCAATAAATACTTATCAAGATCTGAGAGCCCAACACTGAACTAGGAGTGTGTGGTCACTAAAGAAGATAACTTACCTTTAGCCTTAAAGGGTTTAAAATTTACTTGATTTAAAAGTGATATGTAAGGCAAACCTGCAGATAAACCCTACCTGAGAATGGTACATCTCTAAGAACGGTAGGAGCCCAGCCCCTCCAGAGGGAAATCCAGCCATCTTCAGACACTTTCTTGCTGACAAGTTGATGCAGTTCCTCGTAAGAAAACTTCTTAGACTGCATCTTGGTTCTAATCAATTCCAGTGGACTTATTACAGTTACTGCACCAACTAGTACAAACAAGCAAATATAACAAAAACAAAGCCATGCATTATGGAAACACACATGCAAAAATTAATATTTCATGCATTTTTGTATTTTAAGCTTTTATTCTGAAATGAAGCAAACCTTAAAATCAAATATCTTATGATACCAACCATACTGGCTCAGATTTTTTTCTTGATAAAGGTATTTCACATACATTACTCTTTCTGGTTTCAACTCTTTCAAGAGCAGTTCCACAACCCTTACACATCAACGAGGACTACTACAAACCTCACTTCCACTGCACAGAGAAAAATGTCCTTCTGTGCAGAGGCAAATTTCCTTATGATTAAACTCTGAATCTCAAAGTCTACAAGGAAAATGATTAAAGACGTTGGCATTAATTTGACAGCTATCTGTTATCATCCTAAAATCTAGAATCTAAAGTCTAAAATCTCAAATCTAAAATCTCTGTCCAAGATTTGACAGGGATAGGCTGATCCCATCTCATTCTGATGGCAATCACCATACAATATGACTTCTAGAGTATAGATATTAACAAATTAGTACAAACTACAATGCAAAATATATCTTTACCAATACTCTGTATTTTAAACAAATTCTCTATGAATGTCAGAATTTTAAAACAAGCGTTAAGCAGAAATCAGAATGAAAATATAGTAATTTATTACTTACCTCTGGCCAGAATTCCAGCAACAATTGGTATGCGGCTTTCATTTTCTCCTAATTTAGATCTCAGAAGAGCAGTTAATTGGTCATAGCAGGTAAAATAAATAACTGTGGCAGGAACTGCCATCACTCTGTTAGAAACACAAAAAGATTTGTACAACATTATCAAAGGCTTAAGCATATTCTTATTGTTAAATATAAGATAAAATCCTTCTATTTTATATAAGCTGAAAACCACAACAAATCAGCCATGAGATAGATTTTTTTTTTTTATTTAAAAAATTATTAGTGTTTAACTTAGTCAACAAAAAGATGTAAAGTAGGTATCTGCTCTCCAAAGGTTTATATTGTAGTTGAGAAGTTAAGTTACAGAGCACCCAGTCAGGTCATAAATAGGAAAAGACAAATGAGGACACCTCTCTTTTTTTTTTTTTTAAAGAAATTCACGTTCTTTTATTTATTTATTTATGACTGTACTGGGTCTTCGTTTCTGTGCGAGGGCTTTCTCTAGTTGTGGCAAGTGGGGACCACTCTTCATCGCGGTGCACGGGCCTCTCACCATCACGGCCTCTCTTGTTGTGGAGCACAGGCTCCAGATGCGCAGGCTCAGTAATTGTGGCTCACGGGCCCAGCTGCTCCGCGGCATGTGGGATCTTCCCAGACCAGGGCTCGAACCCGTGTCCCCTGCATTGGCAGGCAGATTCTCAACCACTGCGCCACCAGGGAAGCCCCAAGGACACTTCTCTTATCTCCTTGACTTATTCTGTTTCTGGTCTTCCTTCCCAACTACATTACGATAACATGAAAATCACTGAAGTAAAAAGTACAAGCACAAGTGTAAAATTCTTTTGAACTGTGGACCATATACCATACCTGCTTGTAACTGAAAATAAATTACAATTAATGTCGCTGGAATTATATATACTAGAGTTCTGAGGAAATTCCAATGACTTATTCTTTCAAATGAAAATATCAAGAGGGAGTTATTAATTAAACACAAAGTTGCAGGTACTGTCATGTCATAAATATTAATGCAACAAAAAACCAGTCTCTGTTTATGGCCTAACCAAGGACATTCACAGACCACACATGGAAATGCCTAATGTTCTACGGTGAAGTGTGACGATGAGAATTTAGGAATAAGACCGACTGCTGCTCTTGGATCTACCGCTAACTTTATAACCTCAGGCACTGTTTAGAATATATGCCTCAAAACTGACTAATCTGCTCTATAAAAAGATAAATTAGAAAGAAACGAGGCAGACAAAGTCAAGATATTATGGGATTTTTACATTCAGCCTTACTAGCTTGTCATGTTAATTCATATAATAGCTAGTTAGTAGAGAATTATAATTATCTGGAAAAGGAAAGTATACATAGCACAATACCTCTCATTATTTTAGTAAAATAAACAGTCAAATGAACACTAAATTCTTAATTTCTGAACATGAAAAAAAAATTATGCTTGTGCACCAAAGTGAACACAGCAGGCCTAGCTGCTCTAATCTATATCTTCAGGAGGACCTATCTGTCTGCTTGACCTTTGGTCACCCCCAAGGAATTTAGCCCTTGGAATATTCCCTATAACAAGGTTTTTCTGTATGTCTGGAGCACTAAACCAGCTTGTCTAGGTTGATTTGTGCAAATGATGTGATTTTGGGTAAACATCTGCTTTCTTTTTGGGGCGCTAGGGTTTTGGTAATCACAGCTGGTCACAAACAGAATGTGCCTACATCATCAGCCCGCAATACAAGCCCTAGACTCAGACTCCAGGGCTGCATGAGACGGAAACACTGCGTGTGCCACTGCAGCTCAGTGCCGGGAGAAGCAGCACACGCTCTGCAGTGTCACACGGGAGGGCTCAGGGTGCCTTTGCCTGGTCGACTCCTGTTGTGTCCTTTCCCCTTACTGATTCTGCTTTGTTTCTTTTGCTGTAATAAACTGCAGACATGAGTATCACTTCTTTAGGTCCTGTGAATCCTTCCAGCAAATCATCAAATGTGTGGACAGCTGTGAGATTCACAAAAAAATACTCTAGAAAATGAAAAAGCACTAATATTAAAAATGCATGATGTTGTCCAACGAGGCTGATTATAAGGCAAAATAACAACCATCATTTAGTAAGAAAAATATTAAATTTCAACTTACAAGGTAGGAGGAAGGCCACTCCACAGGGACTTAATTCCCTCATTTCGAATGATTTTCAAAAAGGCATCCTAAAATTATAATAGAAAGAAGCGGTCAAAATAGATACCTGAACCTTATATACAAAAAAGTTTATGGTGATAATTGATTGGTAATTTGCTTCTTTCAAGCATTTATTTCTAAAATAAAAGCTTCACAGTTTTATGTATGCCCATTCTTTAAAAAAAAAAAGGAATTTTTCTCAACTTTCAAACACAAGTAAAGTATTTCTGGATGATACTTCCTGCTTACAGAGTAAAATCTATATTACTCAGCTTGGGATTGTTCTACTTAGGGCTTAGAAGCAATGTTTTTCAAAGATTATTATAAAAAGGAAGTGGACGAATGGCAGACATTAACTCTCCTGTCCAATTATGAAATCTGAGAAAATATTACTTAAACCCAATGTCTGAAATCTCTGGAGAAGAACCAAAAGCAAGTAGAAACTATAGGGAAGCTTACTGTTGAAAGACAAAGTGCAATGAGTGAGATTTGCAAATTTACAGCTTTTTGCCTATGGGAGTTGCAAGGAAAAGCACATTTACTTGCTTGAGATGGCAAATATCAGAGTTCAGGCTGGGACTAATCAGAAAGTTACAAGGGAAATCCTAGGAAAAAAGGCTGCAGAGGATGTAAGCCTCCAAATTTAGAGACAAAATCAGCCACAGAACGTGGCTCACCACTAAATTATGCAACACCAGGAGAAGAAAAGAGAGTTCTGGCAAAAACAAACAAAATACCCCCAGCAACTAAAGGCTGGGTAGAAATTTCAGCTGCAGCCCACCACAACGGTACCTGAGTGTGAAGGCTGAATCCAGCCAAAGTTAACTGCCCTCTAGAACAGAACCGACTCTTTAGAAGAATATAAAAGAATCCACAGTCTTTTTTTTTTTTTTTTTTTTTTAATTTATTATTTATTGGCTGTGTTGGGTCTTCGTTTCTGTGCGAGGGCTTTTTTTTTTTTTTTCTAGTTGCGGCAAGCGGGGGCCACTCTTCATCGCGGTGCGCGGGCCTCTCGCTATCGCGGCCTCTCTTGTTGCGGAGCACAGGCTCCGGATGCGCAGGCTCAGTAATTGTGGCGCACGGGCTTAGTTACTCCGCGGCATGTGGGATCCTCCCAGACCAGGGCTCGAACCAGTGTCCCCTGCACTGGCAGACAGATTCTCAACCACTGCGCCACCAGGGAAGCCCCAAGAATCCACAGTCTTTACAAAGCATTCTTCATAATGTTCAGTACCCAATCAAAATTCATTAGACATAAAAAGAAACAAGAAAATGTGCCCATACTCAAAGAAAAAGTAGTCAACAGAAACCAACACTGAGATGATTAAGATGATGCAATCAGCAGAAAAGCACTCCAAAGCACCTATTATAAACACGTTCAAGAATTTAAAAGATGATGTATGCATAATGAATGGACAAATTTGCAATTTCAGCAAGGAAATAATTACTATAAAAAAACTGCCAAATGAAAATTCTAAACCTGAAACGAAAAATTCACTAAGTGGGCTTAACAGCAGAAAGGAGACATCAAGGAGTCACTGGAGTTGAAGACAGAACTTATTAAATCTGAAGAAGGAAGAGAAAAAGAATGAAGAAAAATGGGAAATTCCTGGCAGTCCAGTGGTTAGGACTCTGCATTTTCACTGCCAAGGGCACAGTTCAATCCCTGATCAGGGAACTATGATCCAGCAACCTTTGCGGTGTGGCCAAAAAAAGAGAATGAAGAAAAATTATCAGAGGCTCAGAGCCCTGAGGGGAAATATCAACACAGGTTTATGTGGAGTCATAGAGGAAAGGAAACAGAATAGAACAGGAAATTACCTGATGAAATGATGACCAAAATCTTCCCCCCAAAATCTCAAAAAAATCCCAACTGAATAAACACAAACAGGGACTTCCCTGCTGGCGCAGTGGTTAAGAATCCGCCTGCCAATGCTGAGGACACGGGTTCGATCCCTGGTCCGGGAAGATCCCACATGCCACGGAGCAACTAAGCCCGTGCACCACAACTACTAAGCCCGCGTGCCATAACTACTGAAGCCCATGTACCTAGAGCACGTGCTCCACAACAAGAAGCCACCGCAATGAGAAGCCTGCGCAGCACAACAAAGAGTACCCCCTGCTCGCTGCAACTAGAGAAAGCCCACACGCAGCAACGAAGACCTAACACAGCAAAAAATAAATAAATTTAAAAATAAATAAATTTTTAAAAAATGCTGTGAATTCAGAACACGATAAGAAAAATTATTTAAAAAACCAAACCAAAACAAACAAACAAAAAACAAAAGAAAAATGACAAAATACATATAGGGAAAGGATGATAAATGAAGACTAACTTCTCATCAGACACATGAAAGGCCAAAAGACAATGTAATGACATATTTAAGGTGCTGAAAAAAAACTAAGCCAGAAGTCTATATGCTGCCAAACACACTTCAAAAATGCTTTATAAGGACATTTCTGTAAGAACAAAAACTTAGAGACTACACTGCCAAAATACCTTCACTAAAGAAATGCTGTAAAAAGTTCTTCAGGATAAAGGGTCATAATGGCACATTGCAACTACAATCTTCAGAAAGGCAGGAAGTACAAAAGAAATGCTAAGTAAGTGGTTACATATAAAATATGTATTTCTCTCTTTTCTCTTTTTAACTATTTAAAAGACATAAGACTATTTAAATCAAAAATTCTAATTGTGAATTGTGGAATTTGTAAGGTAACAAGATGGACTATCAATGAAGCAATAGCACAAAGGAAGAGGAGGGAGTAAAAGGATGTCAAGACTGTAAAGGGTCTGAGATTTCATTCTACTTGCTAGTTAACAAGTCAGCCTGCCACGGTATCATGAGAGACGGTAAAGACAAAACTCTCTGGGGTGAGACATAAAGTTTATTACTTGTGGCAGTAGCAGCAGCCAGAGTATCAGCATTTTGATGCCTGTTTCCTGAGCCCCAATTTCCACAGGGCAATGTGAAGAAGGCTAGATGACACCCGAACACACAGTGGGACTGCATTACAGGAAAGGAAATCTGACCTTAGGGAATCCAAATCCTTTCTAATAGGAAGTAAGGATGCCATCCCCTTGCTCTAGAGGGAAGCACTGTATCTTCCAAGGTTATTCACTCTACAAACATCCTTGAAAAGATGGTCAGGATCAAAGGGCAGCCAATGCCATGCTCACAAGATATGAAGAAATGTGAAACACTTTTGAAGAACTGTCTCCCTAGAAATGGGAATAGGGAAATCAATGTAATATTATTAAAATTCAAATAATCCAAAAAAAGGCAAGAAAGGAGGGAAAAAGGGAGCAGTTAGGGAAAACAAAAACCATACAGAGATAGTAGATTAACACCCAACCACATGAAAAATTACATTAAAGGACTAAATTTCCCAATTAAAAGCCACTATATCAACAGGCCTCCTGTAAAACAACAGAAGATCCCAGCTAAAAGAACTGCAAAAGTCTCAGATCCTATCTGAGGAGACTCTAGGGTAAAAGAACAAGGCACAACTATATCACTGTCTTGGAGTAAAAGAATGGAAAAAGAGGCCATATAAACACTAATATGAGAAAGCTGAAAGGTGGCTATATTACATACAGATAAAAGACTTCAAGATAACATTACTGGTGATAAAGAGATTTCATTATAATAAAAACGTATCAGAAAACATATCAAGTGAATGTTCCTAATGAGAGGTTCAAAACCCACGAAGCAAACCTGACAGAACTAAAAAAACAAAACAGACAAATCCTCAATCATAACTAAAGTTTATTACATCCTCTATCAGAGAATAATTTTAAAAATCTGTAAGAATTCAGAAGATCTAAATGAAGCATCAGCCACCCTGACCTAATGGTTTATAGAATACTATACCCAACAACTGCAGAATACAGGTTTTAAAGTGCACTAAAAATAGTCACCAAGACAGATCATACGTAGGGCCATTACACAAGACTCAATAAATTTCAAAAATCTGAAAACTTACAGAGTATGTTCCTTCGACCACATTGGAATTAAATTAGAAATCAGGAACAATAAGATATCTAGAAAAAAATCCAATTATTGGGAAATTGAATATTAGACTTCTAAATAATCCATGGCAAAAAAAATTACAAAGGAAATTAGAAAATATTTCAACTGATTGATAATGGAAACACAACACCAAAATTTGTGGAACACATCTAATTTAGTGCTTTGAAGGAAATTTATGGCTTTAAATGCTGAGTTGAGAAAAGAAAGGCTTAAAGTCAATAATCCATGTTTCCACCCAAGAAAGTAGAAGACAATGACCAAAATGAATCCAAAGAAGAATTCTGATTTCTGGTCCCATATGTAAAGAGCTTTTAAGTCGTCACTTCCGTCCTCACAACAAAAACCCTGAATAAACTGAAAAATCAACAACTCCTCTTAGACTGATCAGAGAATCGAGGTCACAGGTCAAACTGCTGCCTTGAACATTGGAGAGACAGACAGACAGATACAGAGACTCACTCACAGCTTACTAGAGTAGAAGCCCAAAGTCAGAACCAGGACCAATAGGAAAACTTTAAACTATAATTGACAGATTGCTCAGTGTAGACTAACTCAAGAATCAAAAACTCTGAGGGGGCTACTGTAGGAGGGTCCTTATGCTTTCATGACTTTCAGTTCCATGAGCCCTACCATGTTCTCACTGTTAGGATCAGAAAAAAATCCCCTCCTGTTTCCAGCAGGGTAAGGGGAAAAGTAACCATTTTTGAAATATGCCCCAAATCTCTATTCTCCTTAAAATCTTACACTCAAGGGAAACTATTTTACTATCTGAGGGGTCTCCAGGAAAACCCAAAGACAACAGGCAAGACAAAAACTAGGACAGTAGAGGAAATTTTAGTCTCTGACAACACAGCTAAAACAAGAAGTAAACATAGCCTAATGTCTAGCCAGATAAACTTAAAGCTCACATTAAAGGTCTATCTACCTCAGTCTTTTAACCAAATACATCATGTCCAGCTTTCAACGAAAAGAATTACAAACCATGCTAAAAGGCAAAAAATATAGTCTGAAGAAACAAACCAAGCATCAGAACCAGATTCAGATATGGCAGAGATCTTGGAAGGATCGGACTGGGGATTTTTAAATAACAATGATGAATATGCTAAGGGTTCTTACAGTGGTATCAGAGAAGGAGTAGTGGAGAGTCAGGACTTTTACCATCACCTGACAGTAATGAGACTACCCCCCACCAGTGGCAGTGGAAATCACAAGGGGAGTCAGAAATTCCACTCCCACTGTCTTAGTCTGTTGAGGATGCTTAACAAAACACCACAGACTGGATAGCTTATGAACAACATAAATTGATTTCTCACAGTTCTCAAGGCTGGAAGTCCAAGATCAGGGTGCTGGCAAGGTCAAATGAGGGTCCTCTTCTGGATCTCAGACTTCTCACTGTGTCCTCACAAGGCAGAAGGGGCAAGGGAGCTCTCTGGGGTCTCTTTACTAAGGGCATTAATCTCATGAGGTCTCTGCCCTCATGGCCTAATCAACTCCCAAAGGCTCCACCTCCTAAAACAACTGCATCAGGCATAAGGATTTCAGCATATGAATTTGCGGGGGATACAAACATTCAGACCATACTGTCCAACAGCAAAGAGCCCTCCCCCACATTCTATGTGTCAGTGGAGGCTGAGTGAGGAACCTGGACTTCCAGTTCTGCCCAGACATAACAGGGTGGCACCTCTCTTCCTCTGAGTTAACAGTGTCAAAAAGGCCAATTAAATAGAATGTTTAAATGAGATTCAAAGTTGCATAACATAATACTCAAAATTTCCTGGTTTCAGTAAAAAAAAAAAAAATCACTTGTCATTTTAAGAAGCAGGAAGAGGGAATTCCCCGGCGGTCCAGCGGTTAGGACTTGGCACTCTCACTGCCAGGGGCCCGGGTTTGATCCCTGGTTGGGGAACTAAGATCCCGCAAGCCGCACAGCGTGGCAAATAAATAAGCAGGAAGATGTCAGACTGAATGAAAAGAGACAATAAATAGATACCAACACTGAGACTGACAGAAATTAGAATTATCTGACAAAGATTTTAAAACAGTCAACATATGAATCATTGAATGATCACTTACAAACATGTCTGAAACTAATGAAAAATTAGAAAGCCTCAGCAAAGGAATATATACACAAAAACCTATAAATCAAAATGGGATCTTACAACTGGCACCGCAGAAATACAGAGGATCATAATAGATTACTATGAACAACTATATGCCAGTAAAATGGATGACCAAGAAAAAAATGGAAAAACTCCTAAATGTACACTCTCCAAACAATGAACCAGGAAGAAATAGAAAATACAAACAGATGAAATGCCAGTAATGAAACTGAATCAGTAATTTAAAAACTCCCAACAAACAAAAGTCCAGGACCAGATGGCTTCGCAGGTAAATTCTACCAAACACTTAGAGAAAATTTAACACCTATCCTTCCAAAACTATTCCAAAAAATTGCACAGGAAGGAACACTTCTGAACTCATTCTATGAGGCCAGCATTGCCCTGATACCAAAACCAGACAAAGATATCACACCAAAAAAGAAAATGACAGGCCAATATCACTGATGACATAGATGCAAAAATCCTCAATAAAGTATGAGCAAACCGAATTCAACAATATGATAAGCAATGATCAAAAGGGATCATACACCAGGATCAAGTGGGATTTATCCCAGGGATGCGAGGATGGTTCAATATCCATAAATCAATCAATGATACACCACAATAACAAACTGAAGAATAAAATCCATATGATCATCTCAACAGATGCAGAAAAAGCTTCTGAAAAAACTCAACATTCATGCATGATAAAAACTCTCAACAAAGTGGGTATATGGTTATAGAGGGAACATACCTCAACATAATAAAAGCCATATACAACAAGCCCACAGCTAGCATCATACTCAACAGTTAAAAGCTGAAACCATTTCCTCTAAAATCAGGAACAAGACAAGGATGCCCACTCTCACTACTTTTATTCACTATAGTTTATTCAACATAGTTTTGGCAGTCCTAGCCACAGCAGTCAGAGAAGAGAAAAATAAAAGGAATCCAAACTGGAAAGGAAGAAGTAAAACTGTCACTGTTTGCAGATGACATGATACTATACATAGTAAATCCTAAAGATGCTAGCAGAAAAATACTAGAGCTCCTCAATGAATTAGGTAAAATTGCAAGATACTAAATTAATATACAGAAATCTGTTGCATTTCTATACACTAACAACAAGCTATCAGAAAGGGAAATTAAGGAAATAATCCCATTCACAATCACATCAAAAAAGATAAAATATCTAGGAATAAATCTAAGGAGGTAAAATACTGAACTCAGAAAATTATAAGAAATTGAAGATGACACAAACAGATGTTCTTGGATTGGAAGAATTAATACTGTTGGGACTTCCCTGGTGGCGCAGTGGTTAACAATCCACCTGCCAACGCAGGGGACACGGGTTCGATCCCTGGACCAGAAAGATCCCACATGCCGCGGAGCAACTAAGCCCATTCGCCACAACTACTGAGCCTGCGCTCTAGAGCCCATGAGCCACAACTACTGAAGCCCGCGCACCTAGAGCCCATGCTCCACAACAAAGAGAAGCCACTGCAATGAGAAGCCCACACACTGCAATGAAGAGTAGCCTCCGCTCACCGCAACTAGAGAAAAAGCCCGTGCACAGCAACGAAGACCCAATGCAGCCCAAAATAAAAAATAAATAAAATAAATTTAAAAAAAAAGAATTAACACTGTTAAAGTGATCATACTACCAAAGGCAATCTACAGATTCAATGCAATACCTATCAAAATACCAATGGCATTTTTCACAGAACTAGAACAAATAATCCTAAAATTTGTATGGAGGGCTTCCCTGGTGGCGCAGTGGTTGAGAATCTGCCTGCCAATGCAGGGGACACGGGTTCGAGCCCTGGGCTGGGAAGATCCCACATACCGCAGAGCAACTAGGCCCGTGAGCCACAACTACTGAGCCTGCGCGTCTGGAGCCTGTGCTCTGCAGCAAGAGAGGCCTCGACAGTGAGAGGCCCGCGCACCGCGATGAAGAGTGACCCCCCACTTGCCGCAACTAGAGAAAGCCCTTGCACAGAAACGAAGACCCAACACAGCCATAAATAAATAAATAAATAAATAAATAAAAATTTAAAAAAAAAACAATTTGTATGGAAACACAAAAGACCCTGAATCATCAAAACAATCTTGAGAAAGAACAACAAAGCTGGAGGTATCATTGTCCCCGATTCCAAACATATTATAAGGCTACAGTAATCAAAACAATATGGTACTGGCACAAAAACAGACACATAGATCAATGGAACAGAATAGAGAGCCCAGGAATGAACCCACACTTATATGGGCAATTAATCTATAATAAAGGAGGCAAGAATATACAATGGGGAAAAGACAGCCTCGTCAATAAACAGTGTTGGGAAAACTGGACAGCTACATGCAAAAGAATCAAACTGGACTACTCTCACACCATGCACAAAAAAATATTCAAGGTCTTCCCTGGTGATACAGTGGTTAAGAATCTGCCTGCCGATGCAGGGGACATGGGTTCAATCCCTGCTCCAGGAAGATCCCACATGCCACGGAGCAACAAAGCCCGTGTACCACAACTACTGAGCCTGCGCTCTAGAGCCCGAGCAACAACTACTAAGCCTGCTTGCCACAACTACTGAAACCCATACGCCTAGAGCCCGTGCTCCACAATAAGAGAAGCCACCGCAATGAGAAATGAGAAGCCCATGCACCACAACGAAGAGGAGCCCCCGCTCGCTGCAACTAGAGAAAGCCCGCATGCAGCAACGAAGACTCAACGCAGCTAAAAATAAATTAATTAATTAAAAAGAAAAATTCAAAATGGATTAGACTTAAACTTAAGACCTGAAGCCAAAAAACTTAACAGAAAAAAACATAGGCAGGGGACTTCCCTGGTAGTGCAGTGGGTAAGACTCTGTGCTCCCAATGCAGGGGGCCTGGGTTCAATCTCTGGTCAGGGAACTAGATCCCACATGCATGCCGCAACTAAGAGTTCCCATGCCACAACTAAGAGGTCTGCATGCCAGAACTAAGAAACCCACATGCCGCAACTAAGAGTCCACATGCCACAACTAAAGATCCCACATGCCGCAATGAAGATCCCGCGTACCGCAACTAAGACCTGGTGCAGCCAAAATAAATAAAATAAATAAATAATTTTTTAAAAAGAAGAAGAAAACATAGGCAGTATGCTCTTCAACACTGGTCTTTGCAATATTTTTTTGGATATGTCTCCTCAGGCAAGGGAAACAAAAGGAAAAACAAACAAATGGGACTACATCAAACTAAAAAGATTTTGAACAGCAAAGAAAACTATCAACAAGACGAAAAGGCTACCCACTGAACCGGAGAAAATATTTGCAAATGATATATCCAACAGGTGGTGAATACCCAAAATATACAAAGAACTTATAGAAGTGAACATCAAAAAAACCCAAAAAAACCTGATTTAAAAAACTGGCAGAGAATCTAAATAGATATTTTTCCAAAGAAGACATACAGATGGCCAACAGGCACATGAAAAGATGCTCACCATCACTAATCATCAGGGAAATGCCAATCAAAACCACGATGAGATATCACCTCACACCTGTAAAAATGGCTATTATCCGGGCTTCCCTGGTGGCGCAGTGGTTGAGAATCTGCCTGCTAATGCAGGGGACACGGGTTCGAGCCCTGGTCTGGGAAGATCCCACATGCCACGGAGCAGCTGGGCCCGTGAGCCACAACTACTGAGCCTGCGCATCTGGAGCCTGTGCCCCGCAACGGGAGGGGCCACGATAGTGAAAGGCCCGCGCACCGCGATGAAGAGCGGTCCCCGCACCGCGATGAAGAGTGGCCCCCACTTGCCGTAACTAGAGAAAGCCCTCGCACGAACCGAAGACCCAACACAGCCAAAAATAAATAAATAAATAAATAAAGTAGCTATAAAAAAAAATTTAAAAAAAAAATGGCTATTATCCAAAAGACAACAAATAACAAGTATTGGCAAGGATGTGGAGAAAAGGGAACTCTTATGCACTGTTGGTGGGAATGTAAATTAGTGCAGCCACAATGGAAAACAGTATGAAGTTTCGTCAAAAAACTTTAAACAGGGCTTCCTTGGTGGCGCAGTGGTTGAGAATCTGCCTGCCAATACAGGGCACACGGGTTCGAGCCCTGGTCTGGGAAGATCCCACATGCCACGGAGCAACTGGGCCCGTGAGCCACAATTACTGAGCCTGCGCGTCTGGAGGCTGTGCTCCGCAACAAGAGAGGCCACGATAGTGAGAGGCCCGCGCACCGCGATGAAGAGTGGCCCCCGCTTGCCATAACTAGAGAAAGCCCTCCCACAGAAACGAAGACCCAACACAGCCATAAATAAATAAATAAATAAATAAATAATTAAAAAGAATTAAATCTTAAAAAAAAAAAAAAAAAAACTTTAAACAGAAGTACCATATGACCCAGCAATTCCACTCATGGGTATGTATACAAAGAAAACAAAAATACTAATTCAAAAAGGTATATGCACCCTATGTTCACTGAAGCATTATTTACAATAACCAAGATATGAAAGCAACGTAAATAGATGAATGGATAAAGAAAATGTGAGATATAGATATAGATACCTATCTATCTAATGATAGGTCGATACACAGATAGATAATGGACTATTACTCAGCCATCGAAAAGAATGAAATAATGCCATGTGTGACAACATGGATGGACCTAGAGGGTATTATGCTAATTGAAATAAGTTAGACAGAGAAAGACAAATACTATATCATTTCCCTTATATGTGGAATCTAAAAAAAACAAATGAACAAACACAACAAAACAGAAACAGAGTTATAGATACAGAGAACAAACAGGTGGTTGCCAGAGGGGAGGGGGAGGAGAGAGAGGAAAGAAATAGGTAGTGGAGATTAGGAGGTATAAACTTCCAGTTACAAAGTAAAGGATTCAAGGGGATGAAATGTATCTTGTGAGGAATACAGTCAATAACTATGTAATATTTTTACATGGTGACATACAGTAACTAGAATTATCATGGTAATCATTTTGATATGCATAGAAATATATCAAATCACTATGTTGTGTAACAGGAACATAGTATTGTAGGTTAATTATACTTCAAAAACAAACTCATAAAAAAGAGATGAGATTTGTGGTTACCAGAGTTGGGGGGTGGGGGGAAGGGAGAATTGGATGAAGGCCAAAAGGTACAAACTTCCAGTTATAAGATAAATAAGTACTAATAAATGATGTACAACATGATAAAGATAATGAACACAGCTGTATGTTATACACTGAAGTTGTTAACAGAGTAAATCCTAAGAGTTCTCATCACAAAAAATGTTTTTTCTATTTCTTTAATTTTGTATCTGTGAGATGATGGATGGTGATTATTCTGGAAATCATTTCATGATGTATGTAAGTCAAATCATTATGCTGTACACCTTAGACTTATACAGTGCTGTATGTCAATTATATCTAGAAAAAAAAACAGACTGGAACACTCAACACAGTAAAGATGTCATTTCTCTCCAAATAAGACATACAGGTTTAACACAATTCCTATAAAAATCTCATCAAGATTTTTTGTAGGTATATACAAGATTATTCTAAAATTTATAGGCAAAGACAAAGAAACTTTGGAAATAGCTAAAACAACTTTCAAAAAGAAAAATAAGAATAAAGTGGGAGGAATCAGTTTACCTGATTTCAGGACTTATTCTATAGCTACGCTAAGACCGTGTGGTACTGATGTAGGTAACAGACAAATGTTACAGAATAAACAACCTAGAAGTAGATCCACACGATATGCCCAAGTGATTTCTGACAATGTGCAAAGGCATCTTAATGGAGGAAAGATAGCCTTTTCAACAAACGCAACTGGACAAACACATGCTAAAACAAACAAAAAGGATCAAACTTCAACCTCAAACCCATACATTATATAAGAATGACTCAAAATGGATCAAGGACTTTAAAAACAGGAGAAAAATCTTCAGATCTTTGGGTAAATAAAGAGTTCTTAGATTAGATTTGACACCAAAAGCATGATCTATAAAGAAAAAATTGACAAATTGACAAAATTCATCAAAATGAATAACTTTTACTCCATGAAAGACCCTGTTTAAGAGTATAAGAAGGGAAGTTAGAGTGAGAAAGAATGCTTAGTAATCACATCTTCAACAAAGGACTCGTATCTAGATAGTATAAGGAGCATTTAAAACTTAACAGTAAAAATACAAACAGTTCAATTAGAAAATGGGCAAAAGACATGAAGAGCCATTTCACTGAAGAGGATATACTGATGGCTAATAAACATATGAATAGGTTTTCAACATCACTAACCACTAGGGAAATGTAAATTAAAACCACAATGAGATATTACTACACACCTATCATAATTGCTAAAATAAAATTAGTGACAACACCAAATGCTAGTGAGATTGTGGAGACGTTACATCAGTCATACATTGCCACTGGGAATGTAAAATGGTCCTACCAGTCTCATAAACAGGTTGGCAGTTTCTTAAACCCTAAACATGCAACTACTATATAACCCAACAACTGCACCCATGGACATTTACCCCAGAGAAATGAAGACTAACAGTGATATTATGATTAATAATAAGAAATATACATTTTGGCCTTAATCCATGGTTCCTGGCACACAGCTCCAAAACTCTTATAATTTCCTAATTAATACAGAGCAAAGGAAGCATCTTTTGTTGATAATTTTTGGTCTTTTGTTCCAGTCCTGAAATAGCTCCAGAGGATAAGAGGTGAAAGTAGTGTCTTTTGTTATTCACAACAAGCCTCTTTCAACCACACCTAAGTTTATGTTAATGACGTGATTTTTGGAAAGGCCCTAGAGAACCAAAGGATGGGGGCTGGTTGCCAGGAGGAACCAACCACTTGACTAGAAGGCTGGAACTTTTAGTCCCACCCTCCCCACCCTCCCCCAGTCCCCAACCTCAGGGGCTCTGGGAAGGGAGGCAGAACTGGAAGTTTAGTCAGTCACCAAGGGCCAGTGATTTGATCAATCGTGTCTATGTAATGAAGCCTCCATAAGAATCTCTAAAGAATGGCATTTGGAAGCTTCCAGGTTGGTGAACACAGGGAGGTGCTGGGAGAGTGACACATCTGGAGAGGACATGGAAGCTCCACAGCCCTTCCCCCAAGTCTTGCCCTGTGCATCTCTTCTACCTGGCTGTTCCTGAGTTGTAACCTTTCATAATAAACTAGTAATCTAGTAAGTAAACTGTTTTCCTGAGTTCTGTGAGCTCTTCTAGCAAATTACTGAACCCAAGAAGGAGACCTTGGGAACCTCTGATTTACAGCCAGTCAGTCAGAAACACAGGTGTCAACCTGGACTTGCGAGTGGCATCTGAAGTGGGAACAGTCCTGTGGGACCTGACACTAACTCCAGGTAGATGGTGTCAGAATTGAGTTAAATTGTAGAATACCCAGTTTGTGTCCCCTGGAGAGTTGCTTGGTATGGGGAAAAAACCCACATATCGGTTCAGAAGTGTTCTAAGTAGAGTGTTCAGAGAGAAAAACCGTGAGCAGTTTTTTCTTACACTTACTTTCACACAAAAACCTGTGAATGAATGTATGTAGCAGTTTTATTCAGAGCCAAAAACTGGAAACCACTCAGAAAACAAACTGTGGTACATCCATACCATGTAATACTAGTGAGTAATAAAAAGGAACAAACTATTGATACATTAAACAACTTGAATGAATCTTCAGATAATTAAGCAAAAAGTGCCAAACCCAAAATGTTCTATGTTATTTCATTTATGTAACATTCTTAAAGTGACAAAATTATATTAATAGAAAACAGATTAGTGATTGCCAGGAGTTAAGAAGTGTATGTAGCTATAAAAGGGAAATAGGAAGGGTCCTTGCGGTGATGGAATTGTCTGTATCTTCACTGTATCAATGTCAATATCCTGTGGTCGTATTGTACTCATCTTGTCACATGTTACCACTGGGGGAAACTGGAAAAAGGGTACATAGGGTCTGTCTGTATATTTTTCTTAAAACTGTATATGATCTGCAAGTATCTCAAAATAAAAAAGTTAAAAAAAACCTACTCCCTAAGCATAAACAGATGAAAATAAACTTAGCAAAGAATTAAAAGCAAAAAAAGTACTTTCCCTTTCCTGCTTCAATGTCTACTTTTTAACTGTGGATAAGTGTGCTAACTACCTGATGGACATTTTACTCTCCTGTAATCGTTAAATATTTCATATACAAGAGTAAATATTAGAATAGAAAACATACTGTGATTATAAATAATATCTCTTTACCAATGTTCCCTGGAAACGTCCTGGCTTCTTATACCATGCTTTGTTGCCTTCCTCTTCACAGACACATAGATGATCCATAAGTCCATTACTATATAAAAAACATTTTCCTAACAAGGAAGATTCCAATAGTCAATGATTATTTCACAAAACTATTATTTTTACATATGAACAAAATGAAAGTACGCTGAGCAGGCTACACAAAAACATAACTTTGTCTTCACCTTTTAGGATGAAACATAAATAATTTGATTTGTTTAATGACAGAGCACTGGGCTCTAAACTCACAGTGGTAAAAAGCAATTGAGTTAAATTAGTGGATTATGTTTTCAGGACTGCAGTCAACAAATGCACACGGAAATAAATTCTTTTCGGTTATCTGAGGGAGTGGAGAGGGAAGACAGAGGAGAAAACCTGTTTTGAAAAGACAGCATGGGTGTACGTCTTCTCTGTTTGACCAGAAAAAAACCCTGTGGTATGTAAGGGCAATTCAGACAAAAATATATTATGAAATCTAATGTGTATCTGAAAGTTGCTAAGAGAGTAGATCTTAAAAGATCTCATTACATGGAAAAAAATTTATTAACTGTGAGATTATGAAAGTTGACTAAATTTATTGTGGTAATCATTTTTCAATATATACATATATGAAATCATTACAGTGTACACCTAAAACTAATACAATGTTATACATCAATTGAAAAAATATGTTTTTCTCAACCAATGTAAATAATGCTGTGCTTTGTCCCTTTCTCTGTATTTATACTGCTCAATCTAGACATTTGTCAGCTCCCTCTTAACTGACTACAACTTTCTCTAATAACGATCCTTGCCATTATTGGATTCATTCTTGCTGCCAAAATTGTCTTCTCTATTCGACCATATATAATTCTGTCAATTTCATAACACATTGGTCTAACTTTAATGTACAGGAAACTACTTTTCAGTCTCTTCCTACAATCCATCTATCCTTTCATCCACCTGAAACAATGCCTGATGTTCATTCTGTCTCACTGCTATGCATTCAACAGAGTGGCATTTATGTCTGTGAGAAAACTAGCTTTCTCACAGTCTGTTTTCTGCTATTTAAACATGTTTGAAACAGCATTATCTTTATAAAACCGCAAAATATTGATCAAGGAATCGCTATTTTTGCCCATCTAATAAAAACATATAACTACTCTTCTCAAAGTCCACATAAGCTATAATGTCCAGCAATTAACCAAGCTGCCTGGTAAAATGATGACTTTCCTATCACTATTCAAGCAACAATTAGATGACTGTTGGATGAATACTGTAGGATGAGCACAGCTCTTGGACTAAAGTAGGAAGCTAGATTCTAAGATGCCTTACAAGTTTAATTCTGTTCTTACTTGTGAGGCATACACTCAAATATAAAATTGTCCTCTGCTTTAATTAGTAGGTTCACAAAAGTGTTATATGTTTTATACACACACATACACACAGGCAGTTGACCCTTGAACAACACAGGTTTGAACTGTGAAGGTCTACTTATGCAGATTTTTTTCAATAGTAAATACTACAGTACTACACAATCTGCAGTTGGTTGAATCCAAGGATGAGGAACTGCAAAAACAGAGGAACTGTGGACACTGAGGGCCAACTATAAATTACAGGCAGACAACTGTATGGACAGTGGGCAGTGTTAACCCCCTCAGTGTTCAAGGGTCAGCTGTATTTGTTTTCTGCCTAGACCTCATCATGTACAATTAAGAAATGAGAAAATGTTTCTGCATGAGGACAAAGGCATCAATTTTTAAAAACTAATAAAAAGAGAATATTATTCAAACAAAAATGAATACAGCGACATTTAAAAATCTAACATAATGTTTTCAGGATAAGCAGAACACATACCTTTGGGGAATGGGTTGTTTTGGGCTTGGAGTCGAATTTTAACAACATCAAAGGGTGTCACTATGAAGATACATAAATCTCAATTAACAAGTGATACCTATAAATTGTATAGACATTTGTCCAAAGAACACAAAATACACCGAATGATACTTTCCTCATGACTACATAATGGGTAAGATTATTTATCTTAAAGTGGTTTTGAGTATTAACATTCTAATTTTTTGCACTTGAATTTTGTTTAAAGAGTACCAATGAGAAAATGTAATTACTTCTCTCACAAGTACTCAACTCTCATTTATAATATTTCTACAACTATAATTCCATTAGCACTAGTATTTATAAGAAAATATGTTATCTAAGGTAAAGAATGAAAGTTCCAAAAGTCCATTTAAATATTTGAGAATAACTCTGTATTACAAGTAATCAATAATCAAACAATGTAAGTCTTCCTATTCTGTTAAATTCACTTATATCAAACAAAAACTATAGATAATGCAAATTTGAGTAAGCGAGTCATAAATCATCCTTACTACCACATTGTGTTACTCTATTTGGGAACAGTGCAGCAAAGGAGAATGGTTTTAATTTGCATGCTGTATTTCCTCGTCTGAGAATGAGGAAGTCACATCAGAAGATCTCTAAAGCCTTTACAACCCTAGCATTCTGACCTAAAGACACTGCATTCTAAAGCAATTAGTTTACATTTTTTCTATTCATCTGCTATCTTATTTGAATAAACGAGCCAACTTAAAGTCATTAAAACGCTAAACTATCACCTAACTATGTCATTTGGCTGTGTCTACAAGAAATTCATTAAAAAAGACAGAAAAATGTGGTCCAGAGGAATTTAAGCAATTCACTGTTACTAAAGCAAAGTAAAATATAATTTGAATTTGTTGCTACTATACGTTGTCCAATTTCTGTATTTTTCATTATGCTAATATTTTATTCCATATTAAAAAAATGATAATAGAGTCATAAAAGTTTAATATTGATAGGGACCTCAAAGAACTCCTGATCTAAGCCCCTAATTTTAGAGATGGAAAATTAATTTCAAAGAGAATAAGGACTAGCCCAACGTGCATTCACCCTGAGAATGGCAAAGCAAGGACTAAAATTCTAGTCTCTTGATTCTCTGTCCAGGGTTCTTTTCATGTTATCATGATGAAGCATGAATGATAATATTATCATTATTTCACAGATAGTAAAACTCAAATGAAATCAGTGATTCATTCAGTTACATAATCTACATATTATTTTACCCATCAGTGATGTCAGTATAGCTCCAGTACAAGAGGCAAGCATTTGTTGAAGAGGAGTCACTTTGATAATTGGTGGTCCCTCTGCTTCAGGATCCATATTTTTAACTAATAGAAGAAAAATCTGTTAAAGAAAAGCAAGATGTAAAATAAAAGTGTAATAGAAAATGCCCTCAAAATCAACAGCTAAAATTTAAATAAACTATACAAACAATAACCAGTATTACTATCAAAGCACATGTTGTTGGACTTCCCTGGTGGCGCAGTGGTTAAGAATCTGCCTGCCAATGCAGGGGACACGGGTTCGATCCCTGGTCCAGGAAGATCCCACATGCCGCGGAGCAGCTAAGCCCGTGCGCCACAACTACTAAGCCTGCGCTCTAGAGCCCATGAGCCACAACTACTGACCCCATGTGCCACAACTACTGAGGCCTGCACGCCTAGAGCCCATGCTCTGCAACAAGAGAAGCCACCGCAACGAGAAGCCCGCACACCACAATGAAGAGTAGCCCCCACTCGCCAGAACTAGAGAAAGCCTGCGTGCAGCAACGAAGACCTAATGCAGCCAAAAATAAATAAATTTATTTTTTTTAAAAAAAAGCACATGTTGTTGACCACTATCAGAAGTAAACATGTAAGTTCTATACCCCAATGCACTAAACAATCGTCATTAATAGAACATGTTCTCTATTTTCCAAAAATGGTAATGTACTTCAGCTAAGCTATGTGAGCAGCACACATGTGTAAGACAATTATTAGAGCATTAAGAAAACGGACTCTGGCCATGTAAAAGAATGAAAGCAGCTGACCAACAAGGCTCAAAATCTGAATTTAGCCTCACAAGAACTACTCAGGTACTCAAATCTAGTACAGAATTATCAGCAAATATAGCACTATTTTTATTGCATATCAAACACTGTTGCAAAGGTACAAAATAAAATCAAAAACATAACCTTCATAAGAAGCGTTATCTTACAAAACTTTAATGAGAAAAGCAACATATACTCTTGAAAAACTCAGTTAACACAAAAGTATAAAAATCACTTATAAACTTATTTTTAAAAAATAACCACTTGGGGCTTCCCTAGTGGCACAGTGGTTAAGAATCCGCCTGCCAATGGAGGGGACACCGGTTCGAGCCCTAGTCCGGGAAGATCCCACATGCCATGGAGCAACTAAGCCTGTGTGCCACAACTACTGAGCCTGCACTCTAGAGCCCGCGTGCCACAACTACTGAAGCCCGCGTGCCTAGAGCCCGTGCTCTGCAACAAGAGAAGCCACCGCAATGAGAAGCCCACACACTGCAATGAAGAGTAGCCCCCGCTCACCGCAACTAGAGAAAGCCCACAAGCAGCAACAAAGACCCAACACAGCCAAAAATAAATTAATTAATTAAAAAAATAAAAATAAAAAAATAACCACTCATGGCCAAAAAAATAAAATAAAACAAATTTTTTAAAAAAAGGGAATTCCCTGGTAGGCCAGTGGTTCGGACTCCATGCTTCCACTGCTGAAGGCCCAGGTTCGATCCCTGGTCCAGGGACTAAGATCCTTCAAGCCGTGCGGTGCAGCCAAAAAAATAAAATAAAACAAATGAAAAAGTAACCACTGGCAACATACAGTATCATCTTTCCAAATGTCTATGTGCATAAAAACACATATATGTATATGTATAATATATGTATACAGACAGGAAGATTACATCTAACTAATCAATTACAAACATTCGTATTATCTGTGTATATGTATTCCTGTATCTGTGTATATGCACCTTTTTTGAAAAACAAAATAGATTAATACTACTCATATTGTTTAGTAGCCAGCTTTGACACTTAAAAATATATTACAAACATGCCAATAAATAGATTTACATTATCATTTTTAATGCTTACATGGTTTTTAATTATACTTATTTAGTCATCCTCATATTCTTATTTAGGTTACTGACAATTTGTCATTAATTCATTAATTTCATAAACTCTCATGTAAATATCCTTATACATACATCTTATTGTAGTGTTCCTACAATTACTATAGAAAAAAAAGTAAGATTGCTGGACTAAGCTAAAAACTTGAGACAAATTGCCAAAATGCTTTCCAGAAAGATTGGACCAACTTATACTTCCACATTGGCAATAAATGAGTTCCTATTAGCCCATAAATTAACCAAGCGCCCTCTCATATTACATATCACTTATTTTTTCTAAACCATTTGGAAGTAGATTGCCATACATCACACCCCTTTCAGCCTAAATACCTCAGAATATTCCTATATAATCAAGGTACAATTATCAAATTGAGGAAACAACGTTGATAGTATCCTACAGTTCATTTTCCAATTTTGTCAATTATCCCAATAATGACCTTTATAAAAATGAATGGTAGCTGTATTGTTTATTTTTTTTATTTTTTATTTCTTAAAAATTTCGTTATTTTATTTTATTTATTTTATTTTTGGCTGCCTTGGGTCTTCGTTGCTGTGCACGGGCTTTCTCTGGTTGGGGCGAGTGGGGGCTACTCTTAGTTGCAGTGTGCAGGCTTCTCATTGTAGTGGGAGCACGGGCTCTAGGCACATGGGCTCAGTAGTTGTGGCTCGCGGGCTCTAGAGTGCAGGCTCAGTAGTTGTGGCGAATGGGCTTAGTTGCTCCGTGGCATGTGGGATCTTCCCGGACCAGGGCTTGAACCCGTGTCCCCTGCATTGGCAGGCAGATTCTTAACCACTGCACCACCACGGAAGCCCTGTATTGTTTCTTTAGACTTTTATTATTTACCTACCTGGTTTAAGTCTTTTCCTCAACTCTATGTTCCAATATTTTGTTTGTAACATCAGTAGCTGAAAATCTGCAGTGAAAAAAGAAAGTTAACTGTCTTATCTTTTCAGACAAGAAAGGGATAACAAGCCTAAAGGAAAGGAGTATATAAAAACTTTAAAACACAAATCAACAAATATTTATTAACTATTACTTTTAAAATATTTCTATTAAGTGCTTTGAGGAATATGAAGAGCACTCCACAAATGTTATCATTAGAGTTACAAAAGTATTTTCACAAAAAAATCTTCATATTTTCCCAGTAAATATACTCTGCTTTAAAAACAATTCTAAACCTGAACATACAGACCCATCTTAGTATCAACAGAAGTTGAACAACCAGATTTTGTGACACTTACAGGAAATTCAGAGACTAAAGTAACATGGTAAAGCTTGACATAAAATATAGAAGAAGGTATAATACTCTGGTATACAGGACTACTGTCTTAGTTTCTTCAACAAGTGAAAGTAGGGTGGGAGAAAAGGTGGCAGGGGAGGTATAACCGTTCTAGAATAAAGGAATCCAACCAAATGAATCCTGGTTTGAAAAAACGAACTTTAAAAAGCCAGTCTGAAAGTAACTAAAGAAATCTGAACGTGGGCTGGATATCAGATAATATATTTAAATTACTGTTGATTTTGTTAGTGAGATGTTATTACGGTTACGTACAAAGTGTCTTTTTTAAAGAGGTTCAAACTGACATATTAAGGGCTGAAATGTTATGATAGCTGTAGTTTATAATAGTCCAGAAAAAATATATTATAATGTTAATGATCTGTTAAATCTAGGTGTTATTTCACTCTTCTGAATTTTTCTGTCTATGGGAAAATTCGCACAATAAATTTTTTTTTTAATTCCTGAAATGTATGTAGAACCTTCAAATCTAAGCACCTACTTCTAACATTTATTTGAACACAGGTCTTTTAAGTGGAAAAATAACACACATATGCTACAATACAGGTATATGCCTCCTCCAGAAAGGTAAGAAGACCTACAGTGCTTTATTTTGGCACCATCCTAGCAAAGTTGGCAACCTGAATATTCTCACCTTAAATTAAGGCTAGAAAAATTGACATATTTCTAGCAATTATTTAGGATGTAAGGGGAAAAATCCAAAAATTAGATGTAACTTTTTAGAACCAAAAATTAAGGTTATTCAACTTTTATTTCTTAACATATACATATTTCAGAAAAATGTCATATCAACAATCTCTGAAGATCATAACATGAATCTACTTATGAGGTCTGAAAAATTAGTCTCCTTTTCAAAATATTGTGGGTCAAATGGATAACATACCCAAAGATTCAGTAGAATATGAAGAAAAAGTGGCAAGTTATATATATAATCTTAGTGGAATGTCTAGAACTCAAAATGTATTCTCCAGTGCTTTAAATTCCCTCCAGTCCAGGGGGACTTCCCTGGTGGTCCAGCGGTTAAGAATCCATCTTGCAATGCAGAGGACGCCAGTTCGATCCCTGGCTGGGGGACTAAGATCCCACAGCTACTGACCCCGTGCACTGCAACTACAGAGCCCACGCACCACAACTAGAAAGAAGCCCGCGCGCCACAACGAAAGATCCCGCATGCCGCGACTAGGACCTGATGCAGCCAAAAAATAAATAAATAAATAAATTCCCTCCAGTCCAATCAACCTACTTCTCTTTTTTCTTTGTATCCACTCTTCTATGTGGCAGGTACCATCCCTTTTTCAGGGAGCACACAGACTAGTGAGAAAGATGACTTTAACATTAATATCTCCTTTAACTTTATGAGTCTTAAACAAATGTTCTACAAGAATAGCTTCCTTGCTCAACTATACAAAATTCTTATACAACTATACAAAATTCCTCTTTTCTATACTTTTTCTGCATTCTGTACTCACTTAATATTAATGATTTGGTATACCTGGCCAAGGTGGACTTCAAATATAAATGGCAAACACTCTTAACATGAATAATCAATGAGCCCCTCTTGGGGGAAGAAAGCTACCTGACGACAAAATCTACTCAATCAAGCGATGAATGAATGCTTTAGTAAAAGGATTAGAGCAATATCCAAGTCAGAAAATAGTAAATCAATATATACTTAGTATCATCAGAACTTTAAATTTTTTCCATCAAATGTGTGTTAAATGCGATCTTATTATAGTTTTATGTTCCTTGGTCATTAACGATGCTGAACATCTCTTCATATTATTACCAGTATGTACTGCCTCTTCTGTACTATGTCCGTTCATATCTTTTGTCCATTTTTCTCCTGGGGCATTTACTTCTTTTTATTGGTTTGAGAAATTTTTTATTCTTAGTACAAATTATTTGCAGGCTGTGTGAACTGTCTCTTCTCAGAGTCTATGATTTACCTTTCCACTTTCTTTAAAGCATATTTTAATAAAGTTCGTAATTATTTTTTGTGGTTAAAAAAGAAACACAACATGAAGTCTACCTTCTTAACAAAATTTTAAGTGTACAGTACAGCACTGTTAACTATATGCACATTGTTTTACAGAAGATCTCTAGAACTTTTTCATTTTGCATGACTGAGACTCTATACTCATTAAATAGCAACTCCTTATTTCCCCCTTCTTTTCAGGCCCTGGCAACAACCACCATTCTATGTTCTTCTGCTAAGAGTTTGACTACTTTAGATATCTCTTATGATCAGAATCATGCAGTATTGCTCCTTCTGTGACTGGCTTATTTCGTCCAGCATAATGCCCTCAAAGTTCATCCATGTTGTAGCCTATGACAGGATTTCCTTCTTTTATAAGAAGTATATAATACTCTATTGTATGTATATACCACCTTTTCATTATCCATTCATCCACTGATGGACATTTACATTGTTTCCATTTCTTGAATTACGCATATTGCTACAATGAATATGGGAATACAAATATCTCTTTGAGATCCTGATTTCAATTCTTTTGGATAAATATCCAAAAGAGGGATTGCTAGATCACATAGTTGTTCTATTTTAAGTTTTCTGAGGAATCTCCACACTGTTTTCCATAGTACACCATTTTACATTCTTACCAACAATGCACAACGTTCTGATTTCTCCGCATCCTCACTAGCACTTGTTATTTTGTTTTGTTTTTTAATAATGGCCATCATAACAAGTGAAGTGACAACCTTGTGATTTTGATTTCATTTGCTTGATGATTAGTGATGCTCGGTGTCTTTTCATATTCCTGTTGGCCATTTGTACATCTTCTTTGGGGAAATGTCTATTAAGGTCTTTTATCCATTTTTAAATCAGATTATTTGTTTCTTTGTTGTTGTGTTGTAGGTGCTCCTTATATATTTAGAATGCTAATCCCTTATTTGATATATTGTTTGTATATATTTTTCTCCCATCCCATAGACTGTCTTTTCACTCTATTGTTTACTTCCTTTGGTGTATAGAAGCTTTTCAGTTTGATACAGTCCCACCTGTCTTTCGTTTTTATTGCTGTGCTTTTGGTGTCACAGCCAAGAAATCATTGCCAAGATAAATGCTATGAGGCTATTCCCCGTATTCTTCTAGGATTTTTTTAAATTGCGGGTCTTATATTTAAGTCTTTAATACATTTTGAGTTGATTTTGTATATGGTATAAGGGTCAAAATTCTTAATGTAGCCAAATTTACTGGCCTTTTCCCTTTTTTTAAAAAAATAAATTTATTTATATTTGTTTATTTATTTATTTATTTATTGGCTGTGTTGGGACTTCGTTGCTGTGTGCAGGCTTTCTCTAGTTGTGGCGAGCAGGGGCTACTCTTCATTGCGGTGCACGGGCTTCTCACTGCGGCGGCTTCTCTTTGTTGTAGAGCACGGGATCTAAGCGCACGGGCTTCAGTAGTTGTGGCACGTGGGCTCTGAAGTGCAGGCTCAGTAGTTGTGGCGCACGGGCTTAGCTGCTCTGTGGCATGTGGGATCTTCCCGGACCACGGCTTGAACCCGTGTCCCCTGCATTGGCAGGCGGATTCTTAACCACTGCGCCACCAGGGAAGTCCCAGCCTTTTCCTTTATGGCTAACACTTCTTTTGTGTTTTCTTTAAACAATCTTGCCCTACTCAAAAGTCCAAAGATACTCACCCATATTTTCTCCCTAAAAGTTTTAAACTTTTGCTATTGACAAATTTTAAGTCCTTAATCCATAAAGAGAAGTATTTTAATAGTACGTGAATTAGTGATCTAATTTCATCTTTTTCCATGTTAAAATAGATAACTACTTTATCCAGCTCCAAGTATTAAATAATCCCTCCTTTCTCCTTTCAACTGACATACTACTTGGTCATAACTAGGTTCCATTCCTGTGTGGAACTGTTTCTAGTCTCTCTATTCTATTGGTCAACTTATCTATCCTTAAACTGTACCACACTGTATTATTATTGTGTCCTAATACGTCCTCATATTTGGTAGGGCCAGTCTACCCTCCCTGTTCTTCTTCAGACGTGTCATGATTATTCTTGGCCCTATGGTCCTTCATGTAAGTTTAAAAATCATCTTACCATTTTCCTTGAAAAACCTCTTTGGGATTTTGATTTGAACTGAATTGAATCTACAGATAAAACTGGAGAGAATCATTATTATTGATTTAATATCTTTCTTCTTTTTAAGATAGGCTTTGTAGGGCTAAAAATTCCCTTCCAAGCACTGTTTACATTGCACCTCACAAATCTGGATATACTGTGTTGTCATTTTCATTCTGTTCAAAATATTTTCTAACTCTCTGGTGTTTCTTATACCATACTTATTGGGTTTTGGTATCAAGGCTATGCTAATCTCATAAAATTAGGTGGAGAATCAATTACTGAGCCTGCGCGTCCGGAGCCTGTGCTCCGCAACAAGAGAGGCCGTGATAGTGAGAGGCCCACGCACCGCGATGAAGAGTGGCCCCCACTTGCCACAACTAGAAGAAAGCCCTCGCACAAAAACGAAGACCCAACACAGCCAAAAATAAATAAATAAATAAATTTTTAAAAAAAGAAAAAAAATTAGGTGGAGAATATTTTCTTTTAGAAGAGTCTGTAAGGTTGGGATTATTTGATCCTTAAATATTTGATAGAATATAACTGTGAATTATAATTGTATCTGTGAATTTCATTTTGTGTTTTCAAAATATGCATAATTTTATTATTTGTTAAACAGATACTCAGAAAAATTCATGCATTTTTTTGGTGATGAAAATGCTATGATTATTTTGTATATAAACAATCACCAACCTTACCACAAAAATGTAATAACATCTACTAAACCAAAGAAGAAGAGAAATCCTCATTGAGTTTTATAATTTTTGTGTGACATTATCAAGCATACCAACCTACACATAATGAGAGTCCCAGAAGGAGAGGATAGAAAGGGACAGAAAGAATACAAGCCAAAAACTTCCCAACTTTGATTAATAGGGGAGGGGGGGGAGGAGAAAAAGGAACTATACATCCAAGAGGCTCAACAAATTCCTGGTAGGATAAACTGAAAGAAAGCCACACTGAGAACATTATAATCAAACTGCCAAAAGCCAAAAAAATGAGAATTCTGAAAGCAGCGAGAGGAGCAATTCATTATATTAAAAGGATCTTCAATGATTAAAAAGCTGATTTCATATCTAAAACCATGGAGACCAGAAGGCAGTGGAATAACATTTTCAAGCAGTGAACAAAAAAGACTGTTAACGGAGAATTCTACATCTAGCAAAATTATCCTCCAAAATTGAGAAAAAAATTAAGATATTCCCAGATAAACAAAATCAGATAGAAGTTGTCACTAGTGATCTTGTCCTACAAGAAATACTAGGAGGAATCCAGTCAGGCTAAAATGAAATGAAACACACCACTAGATAGTAACTGGAATTCATATGATGAAACAAAGAGCACTGGCAAAGGTAACAACATAGATGAATACAAAAGAAAACTGGATAAAGCAATAAAATAAATCTTTGTTGATACGCATTCAATATATAAAGATGTAATTCGTATGACAACAATAGCACAAAGGAAGGGAGAAGAGAATGGAGCCATATACTGTTGAAGTTAAAATGATACTAATCTGAACCAGACTGTTATAAATTAAAATACTAATTATAATTCCCTAGGCAACCACTAAGAAAATACCTCAAAAAAATATAATAGAAGAGACAAGGAAACTAAAATGGTATATGAGAAAGTATCTATTTAAAACAAGTGAAGGCAGCAATGAAGGAAGAATGTGACTAAACAAATGTATAGAAACAAATAGAAAAATGGCAGACATAAATTCTTTTAAACGTAAAATGGATTAAACAATCCAAAAAAGGGCAAAGATGGGCAGAATTTTTTTAAAAAATCAAACTATACCCTATCTATAAGAGACCTATTTTATATTCAAACACAAAAATAGATTGAAAGTAAAAGAATAGCACATAAGTAAAGGCAACTACATACATAAACATAAGAGTCTGCATTAATGGATTTTTGGTTAGTAATTCCTTTTTCCCTTCTAATGACTTAAAATACAATTATATACAACAATAATTAAAAATCTATGTTAATCACTGCCATTTATAACATTACGTTATTTGTAACATACAATGTCATTAACATTGCATATTTGTTAATATATGTTATATGTTTACTATATATATCAACATAACATATACAAATATATTTGTTACATGTTTATAATATACACATTTAAATGCACATTACATATGTGCTTATATTATACATATTGCATACGTTATATACGTTATACATACAACAGTAACAATATGTCATTTATAACAATAACAACATAAAGGGGTTGGGGGAATGGAGTTATACAGGAGTGAAGTTTTTGTATACTATTAAAACCAAGTTGGTATTAATCTGAAATCACTGTTATAAATGTGAATTGTAATCCTCAAGACAACCACTAAAAACATAACTAAAATATATACAGAAAAAATGAGAATGCAATCAAAACAGTACACTAGAACATCTAACACAAAAGAAGGCAGTGACGGAACTGAGTAACAAAAATATATGACATACACAAAACAAAGAGCAAAATGGCAATGCAAGTCTTCTATTTGAATAATTTCATTAAAGATAAATGGATTAAACTCTCTAAGAGACAGAGGCTGGAAGATTAAATATAAAAAGGGATCTAACTATATGCTGTCTATAAGAAACTCATTTTAGTACCAAATACACAAATAGGTTGAAAATAAAACTGTAAAAAGAGATGCTATGAAAATAGTAACCAAAAGAGAGCTAGAGTGACAATACTAATATCAGACAAAATAAATTTTAAGACAAAAATTGTTAAAGTAAACAAAGAAGAATGTTATACGATGATATAAGGGTCAATCTATCAAGATAAAAAAAATTATAAACATATATACACCTAACAACAGAGTCCCAAATTATAGGAAGCAAAAACTGACAGAAGATAGCCCAACAACAGTTGGAAGCTTCAATATATTTCATTTTCAATAATGAACAGAACTAGACAAAAGATAAACAAGGAACTAGAAAACTTAAACAATACTATAAACCAACTAGACCTAACAACGCACAGAATACTCCACCAAACAAGAGCAAAATACACATTCTTCTCAGGTGAACATGGATTATTCTCCATGAGAGATCATATGTTAGGGCACAAAAAAAGTTTCAATAAGTTTAAAAAAACTAAAATAAGACAAAGCATCTTCTCTGACCACAGTAGAATAAGAAATCAGTAACAAAAGGAAATTTGGAAAATTAAAAAATGTTGAATGAAACAATACACTCTTAAATAACCAATAGGTCAAAGAATCCATTACAAGGTAAGTTAGAAAATACCTTGAAATGAATGAAAATGAAAACACAACATATCAAAACTTAAGGAATGCAACAAAAGCAGTGCTAAGAGGGAAATTTATAGTTTTAAAAGCCTACATTAAAAAATAAGAAAGATCTCTCCAATCAATGACCTAAAATTCTCCCTTATGGAACCCAAAAAAAGAAGAGTTACCTAAACCCAAAGCAAGAAGAGGAAAGAAATATTATAGATTAGAATGTAAATAAACAAAATAGAAGAAAAACCATCGAGAATCAATGAAACCAAAAGTTGCTTCTTTAAAAAGATCACCAAAGTTAACAAACATTTAGTTAAACTGACCAAGAAAAATGAGAAGACTCAAATCAGTAAAATCAGGCATGAAAGTAGAGATATTACCATCAGCTTTACAGAAAAAAAAATTATTATAGGAGAATATTACAAACAAGTATCTGTCAACAAATCATTTAACCTAGATGAAATAAACAAATTCCTAAAAACATACAAAGTACCAAAAGTGACTCAAGAAGAAAGGGAATACTTTCTAACTCATTCTATAAAACAAATATTACTCCGATTGGGCTTCCCTGGTGGCACAGAGGTTGAGAGTCTGCCTGCCAATGCAGGGGACACGGGTTCGAGCCCTGGTCTGGGAGGATCCCACATGCCACGGAGCGACTAGGCCCGTGAACCACAGCTACTGAGCCTGCGCGTCTGGAGCCTGTGCTCCGCAACAAGAGAGGCTGCGACAGTGAGAGGCCCGAGCACCGCGATGAGGAGTGGCCCCCGCTCGCCGGAACTAGAGAAAGCCTTCCACAGAAACAAAGACCCAACACAGCCAAAAATAAATAAATAAGTAAATAAATTTATTAAAAAAAAAAAAATCTTCCACCATCTTGGACCTAGTTGGTTTTAACCAGTTTATGTCGTATCCTCAACGGCTCTGTCATTCTTTAAGAGTTGTGCCCTGCCTGCTTCCCTCCTGTTTCATATGTACATATAAGATACATTAGTCTGTAGTTGTCAAGTGATGTCTTTTTATGGTCACGGAGCGACTAGCCACAATTACTGAGCCTGCGCGTCTGGAGCCTGTGTTCCACAACAAGAGAGGCCGCGATGATGAGAGGCCCACGCACTGCGATGAAGAGTGGTCCCCACTTGCCGCAACTAGAGAGAGCCCTCACACAGAAACGAAGACCCAACACAGCCATAAATTAAAATAAATAAATAAATAAATAAATAAAATTTTAAAAAAAATATTACTCTCATACCAAAGCCATAAAAAGACATCACTTGAAAACTACAGACTAACGTATCTTATATGTACATATGAAACAGGAGGGAAGCGGGCAGGGCACAACTCTTAAAGAATGACAGAGCCATTGAGGATGCGACATAAACTGGTTAAAACCAACTAGGTCCAAGATGGTGGAAGATTCCACTTCCAATAGACCTTGAGCCTCATCATACGCTCATTGTAATACATTAGCATGCTAAATGACACACCCACGGGTGTCATGACAGTTCGGAGGCTGACCATAAGAGGATAAAAAGTGGGCGGCAGCCCAATTCCCAGAAATCCCCGCCCCTTCCCCGATATAGTTGGAATAATCCTATGAAATTACCTAGCCCATAAAAACTAACCTCCCCATACTTTGGGTCACTCTCACCTTTTGAGACAGACCTCATTCTGTCTATGGAATGTGTATCTCTCTAAATAAATCCACTTCTTATCTATAAGTTTGTCTCTCACTGAAGTCTTTCTGCAATGAGACAAAGAACCTGAGCTTCATTAAGTCCTGAGACCAGGTGTGCGATCTCAATTAGAAGACAGTGGGTTCGAGTCCCAATCTGAGTTTTGGCTGAGTAGAAGTCTCAGCCTGTGGGTTCAAGTTCCAATCTGAGTTTTGGCTGGGTTCGAATCCCATCTGAGTTGTGCAGTTTCATATAGATGCAAAAGTTCTCCACAAAATACTAGTAAGCCAAATCCAGCCTTATATTAAAACAATTTACACCATGATCAAGTTGGATTTAACCCCAAACATGCAAAGGTGGTTCAACTTATGAAAATCAATCAATGGAATTCACCATACTAATTAGATAAACAGAACCATATCATGAACTGTTAATACAGTAAAAATTGAAAAAAAAAATCCAACATCTTTTCATGATACAAACACTCAACAATGTAGGAAAAGAAGGGAATTTCATCAACATGATAAAGGGCACCTATGAAAACCCACATATAACATCATACTTAATGGAGAAAGACTGAAAGCTTTCCCCCTAACATCAGGAAAAAGACAAAGACATCTGCTTTCTTGCTAATCATGGAAGTTCTAGCTACAGCAATTAAGCAATAAGAACAAACAAAAGCATCCAGATTTGAAAGAAAGAAGTAAAACTATCTCTATTCACAGATGACAAGATTTTATATCTTGAAAATTCCTAAGAATCCACCAAAAAAACCTATCAGAGCTAATAAATAAATTCAGCAAACAAAATCAGCATATAATAATCAATTGTAATTCTATATAGCAATTAACAATCTGAAAATTAAACTAAGAAAACAATTCCAGTTAGAAAAGCACCTGAGCATAACTTTATAGTTATGCCTTCTGGCCTCCTGTATCTGAGGTTCCTTGGATTCAAACAACTGCAGACCATGTAGTACTGCAGTACATATTTAATGAAAAAAAAAATCCACATATAAATGGACCTGCACAGTTCAAACGTGTGTACAGTGAAAATTACGGAACACTGCTGAAATAAACTAAAGCGGACCTAAGTAAGTGGGAAAACATCTTGTGTTCATGGATAGTAACCCATAATACTGTTAAGATGGCAATACTATACAAATTCAATGCAATCACTCTCAAAATTCCAACTGCTCTTTTGTAGAAATGAATAAGCTGAACCTAAAATTCATATGAAATTTCAAGAGACCCTTTCAATAACCAAAACAATCCTGAAAAAGGAGCACAAATTTAGAGGACTCAGACTTCCCAATTTCAAAACTTACTAAAAGGCTACAGTAATCAAAGCAGTGTGGAACTAGCTTAAGGATAAACATATAGATCACGGAATAGAACTGATAGTCCCAAAACAACCTCATACATCTATGGTCAACTGATTTTCAACAGTCTTTTCAAGAAATGGTGCTGGGACAAATGGATATCCACATGCAAAAGAATGAAGTTGGACCCTTAGCTCACACAATATACACAAATTAACTTAAAATGGGTCAAAGACCTAAGCTAAAACTACAAAACTCTTAGAAGATAAGATGAAGTAAAGCCAAATGACCTTGGATTTGGCAATAGGTTCCTAAATATGACACTAAAAGTACAAGAAACAAAAGAAAAACATAAAATTGAATTTTATCAAAATTAAAACTTTTTTGTATCACAGGACACTGCCAAAAAAGTGAAGACAAGCCACAGGATTGGAGAAAATTTTTGCACATCTCTCTGATAAGAGTCTACTATACAAAATCTTTAAGAACACTTACAACTCCACAACAAAAAGCCAAGAGCCCAATTAAAAAATGGGCATGGGGCTTCCCTGGTGGCGGTGGTTGACAATCTGCCTGCCAATGCAGGGGACACGGGTTCGAGCCCTGGTCTGGGAGGATCCCACATGCCGTGGAGCGACTAGGCCCGTGTGCCACAACTGCTGAGCCTGCGCGTCTGGAGCCTGTGCTCCGCAACGAGAGAGGCCTCCATAGTGAGAGGCCCGCGCACCGCGATGAAGAGTGGCCCCCACTTGCCGCAACTGGAGAGAGCCCTCGCACAGAGACAAAGACCCAACACAGCCATAAATAAATTAATTAATTAATTTAAAAAAAAAAATAGTAAGGTTATGATGCTGGTATATAGTATTAAAAAAAAAAATGGGCAAAGGACCTGAAAAGACACTTATTCAAAGAAGATATACTAATGGCCAAGTAACACATGAAAAGATGCTCAACATCACTGATCATTAGAGAAATGCAAATCAAAACCACGATGAGATACCACTTCACAGCCAGTAGGAAAGCTATAATTTAAAAAAGAAAAAAGGAAATATAACAAGTGTAGATGAGGATGTGGAGAAATAGGCAACCTTTTACACTGCTGGTGGTAATGTACAATGATGCAGCCACTGTGGAAAAGCTTGGCAGTTCCTGAAAATGTTAAACTTTAATTATCATATGACCCAGAAATTCCTAGGTATATACACAAGAGAACTGAAAAACAGAGTCTAACAAAAACTTGTACACAAATGTTCACAGTGTTATTCATAACAGCCAAAAGTAGAAATAACCCAAATGTTCAACTGACGAATGGATAAATAAAATGTAGTATAACCCTACCAGGGAATTTAATTTTATTCAGCCATAAAAAAAAGACTGAAGTATTGATACATGCTACAATGTGGATGAACCTTGAAAACATTATGCTAAATGAAAGAAGCCAGGCATAAAAAACACTTATTTTATTATGCCATTTATATCAATACGAAATGTCCATAATTGGCAAATCCATAGAAACAGAAAGCAGATTAGTAGTTGCCACAAGTTGGGGGGAGGGGGGAATAAGGAATGACTGCCTAATGAGTACCGGGTTTCTTTTTGAGGTATTGAAAATGTCTGGAATTATATGGTGGTGATCATTGCACAACACTGTGAATACACTGAAAGTCACTGAACTATACACTTCAAGATAGTTTAAATGAATTTTATGTTAGGGAATTTCATCTCAATTTTTAAAAAAACTACATGAGATAACCAGTTCACACCCAGTGAGTGACAAGGATGTTTAACAACTGGGACTCTCCTACATTGCTGCAAGGAACAGTTACTAAAAACGTCTGTACTTTCTCATCATGTTAAATATTCAGTAAACATATGATCTATCAATTCCAAGAAAAATAAAAGCCTATGTCCACAAAAAGACCTATATACAAATGTTCGTAGCAGCATTATTCATAATGGCCCCAAATTAGAAATAACCCAAATATCCATCAAGAGGGGATGGATAAACTGTGGTATATTCACAGAATGGAATACTACTCAACAATAAAAAGGAATGGACTACTGATACATGTAGCAACATGGATGAATCATGAAAATATGTTATGCAAAATAATGAAGATGCAAAGCATATAAATTATATGATTCCATTTATAGGAAGTTGAAATACAGGAAAAATTATTTATGATATTAGAAATCAGAAGAGTGGTTACCACTGGTGGGAGAAGGGAGATTGGAACAAGGAGTGAAATAACTTTCTGTGGTGACAGAAATGTTCTTTATTTTGATGGGGGGTGGTAATTACATGGATATACATATTTGTTAGAACTCATCAATCTGTATGCTTAAAATGGGTGCACTTTATTTTATGTGGATTATAAAACATATTAGAAAATTTTAAGACTTACATGATGAGACTTCAATGGGAGTCTTAAAGTAAACAAGTCTCACTGGGCCTAGCCCATTGTAGGTGCTCAATCAATATAAAAGGAAAGAAAAAAGTGGGCTAGGAAGGTAGATTGTTTTATAACCATGGCTGGGAGTTCCCTCGTGGTGCAGTGGTTAAGAATCCGCCTGCCAATGCAGGGGAAACGGATTTGATCCCTGGTCCGAGAAGATCCCACATGCCGCGGAACAACTAAGCCCGTGCACCACAACTACTGAGCCTGCACTCTAGAGCCCACAAGCCACAACTGCTGAGCCCACGTGCTGCAACTACTGAAGCCCACGCGCCTAGAGCCCGTGCTCTGCAACGAGAAGCCACCGCAAGGAGAAGCCCGTGCACTGAAGAGTAGCCCCCGCTCGCCGCAACTAGAGAAAGCCCACACACAGCAATGAAGACCCAGAAAAGCCATAAAAAAAAAATTGCCAAATATGTATTGTGTAATATCCTAAAGGAATTTACAATCTAGTTCAGGATGTAATACAACCTCTGAACCAACTCATTATCCTTAACAGCTCCGACAGGTACCACAGCAGCCTCTGAATTATACTGTCTCAACGTGATTCACTCTCAAATTTTGAATTTTCCTGTCTTGCTTATTCTCCATTTTTGACCCTTCACTTAGGTTATGTTCAGGGACTTGATATGCTGAATTTTCCTTGGCTTCCCAGCCCAGCCTCACCTGAGACACGGACTTCAGCGCCACAGCCACTAACCAACTCTATCCCTTCATACGCTTAGCTTGCAAAACTAAGAACTAAATCTCAGAAAAACCTTAGGCCCTCCAATTCACCAGGGTAATGAGACTCTAAAATACGAAAATTAATTAATAACAATAGCAACAGAACACATTTCAGGAGATAATATATCAATAGCTGGCAAATAAATCAAACTGGACTATTACTGAAGGCCCCAAATGAGCAGGAGATAAAGGCTGAGTCTAAGTCAGGCTTGCTATGAAAAGGAAAGAGGAACAACTGTGAGCCAGGTGGAGAGGCTTAAGGAAAAGAAATAAGAAAGGAAAAAGGTACTGCAGAAGAATGAATAAATCCATTTGTCTAGATTCTAGAATAAGAATTATATTTGTATATTCATGAGGTAGTCTGAAAAAGCAAATTAAGGCCTCATTTGATAATTACAAAAAGTTGTGGGGTAGACAGAGCACATATTATTTGCATTTACAGATGAGGAAATTGTAGTATGGCAAGGTTAGTATTTGCCCAAGGTCATGAAACTACCTAGGAATAGAGCCAGTACAGAATGAAATTCATTTTCTCTTTATTCACAGTCAAACGTTCGTTTACTTAGACCATGATTCTACTCAATGTTTTCCAACTTTGCTTAATAGAATTCTTTAACCAACTTTTCACAAGTAACGCTGCCCCCATTTATTTCTTCTTGCATGTATACCTTTCACCTGAAGCACATCTCAAGACATACTTTAAATAAATCTTATTCTTTGACCAACAGCCCTGATTATTTGCATGATAGTAAGGAGGTTTCTATGTTTACAGGCCATAGATATATGACCACACCCTTCTTCTGGTGGCTACTACAAGATTTGAGTTCCAATAATAATTTTTTTAAATTGTCCTTGGGTTACAGATCGGAAAATTTCTAACACTGTCCAGCAAAACAAACTTTCTGCTTATTCACAGCTTGACATTATTTCCTGCAGTGCAGTCAAGGGTGTGTCTAAAAGCCTAGGGTGCCACCATGTTACTGTCCTTCCTCATTATAGTAAATAAGAAAGGTACCTCATCTTTCACTGGAACATAAAATGGGCTTCCTGTTTTTACTTTCTTCAACAGAAACCTATCTTTCCCATATCCCCTAAACCTTCCAAAGACCCTATCTTCCCTTCCTATCATGATAATTTCCTACACTGACAAATTTTTTCCAAGAGTATAGTCAACCCATCTCCACTTCAAGCCCATCATTTTTATCTAGTACTCACCTTAGCCATCGCCTGAAATTCTAAGGAACCAATGACATCTTAAACACCAGAATCGAAGGCCTAGTTGTCAAGTCTTAGCCTTTTGGAAGGTTTGAAGATGGAGAGAGGCTGATATAGAGTTCACCAGGATGACAGCACTTACTCAGCTCTTACTCTGCGCCAGGCACCGTACTAATTAAGCTTCCAAGAATGTTCCAATTAATTCTCACAACATCTGAGAAGTGTTTATTACCTCCATTTTCAGATACTAAAATTTAGGACCAAAATTACCCAAAACCATACAGTTAGTGAAGCCTGCACGATCCCAAAGTTTGTAATTCTGGGACATTTGAAGATTAGTTCCCAGTTCTCTTCCTAACTCTGTGGCCTTTTCTCCGTCTCCTTCACCAGTTCATCATCCTCCGCTCATCACTAGTTCTCTTATTTCACATGCTCTCCTGGGCAATTTCCATTTCCTCCCGTGGCTTTAGCTACCTTCTGTACTAGTGTTTCTCAATCTTTTAAAACTTTTTATAAACATAAAAATCATGTGCTCTTTTGGTAGCTTACATTTTAAAAACAGATTGTTTTTCCCAAATAGAAATTCTAGTGTTGTTCAAACTACACCTCCTCCTGCCTTTTAAGATCTGATAACCTCTTAGGCATCACCCCATGACTGAGAATCAGCAATTGGTCTGTATGACATCTCTCAAATCAGTCTTCCCTCTCCTGACCATCCCCACTCTCTCCCAGACATCTCTCCTGAATTACAAATATTACGAGGTGTCTAATAAAAAGAGATCCATTATCGTCTCCCCAGGCCCTTCAAACTAAGACCATCCACAGCAAAACTCATTTCCCTTAGCAAACATGAACCACCTCTTTGCGTTCTCCATTTTGGCTAAAGGAATTACAATCTACCCTTTTCTATACTTTTAAGGTACCTATTTGTGAAACGGCAACATTGGCACTAACTTCCCTTAGCTACTAAGTTAAAAATCAACCATCAAACAACGAGACATTATCGTGGCCAGGAGGGAAGGAATGTGAAGTATGGTACAAGATCTAACGCTTTTACTCCTTACGAAGTTTACAAGAAGAGACACACCAAAATCCATTTTTTGTGTGTGAAGCGTTTTCCCACTTACCGAACAAAATTAATTTACTTTTCAAAACATTTAAATGTAATCCTTACTACAAATCCCATTTTAGAGATGAAAAAAACTGAGATTCAAAGGGATTAGGTAATTTAACCCAAGTTTTAGAAGCTGGTCGGTGCAAGGTCCAGACCCGAAACCCTAGACTTGAGATTTCAAATTCCCTTTCCTGTTATTGTTGAAATAAACTTCTACACAATAAAATGAAATCAGGGGTGTGCACAACAGAGGTCAACAGAGCAGCGCACGCAAGTACCAGAAAGCACAAGGCACCCTAGACACGCTCTAGGCCGGGGGCCTCCTGGCCCAAGCCTCGCTCCGACGCCGCCCGGCCCCTCTCTCCCCGCTAAGACCTTCTGCGGCCTGCCTCCAGCCGGCCGGGTGACCACGGGAAAACGGCGCTCTGAGAATCGGGGCGCGCTGGGTAGAGGCTGCCGCCGCCAACCCGCCCCACCCCAATCTGCGTCCCGGCTCGGCCGCAGCCGCCGCGCCTCCAGCCGCCGGGACAGCCGAGCCGGGGAGAGCAAGCGTACCTGGTGGAGGAAGCGGCTGGAGGGCAGGCAGTCCCGGCAACCTTAGAAGGCGGGAATGACCTCGGAGGCGAGTTGGTCTGGCTGACGGCGCTAACTGCATTCATTCCGTTTAGCCACCTCGGAGCCACATGGCGGATCTGAGAGCGAGAAGGCGTCACAGTGAGTAGGGCGCAGGGGCGGAGACGCGACCCGTGGGGGCGGGGCGCAGGCGCGAGGAGGCGGGGTGTGAGGGGCCAGATGCGCAGCGCGAGGAGGCGGGCACCAAGGGGCTGGGCACGCGACGCGAGCACGTGGGGCAGAGCGTGAGGCGGGGCGCGCGGCGTGAGAGGGGGCGGGGCGCGCGGCGTGAGAGGGGGCGGGGCGCGCGTATCGGCGCCGCGGCCGCGTGACGCGTTTTCAAATCTTCAACCGCCGCAGCCCACTCGTTTGTGCTTTCCCAGTTCCTCCTTGGCGCCCTGGGGCCGAATTCTGCCCCCGGAAACCCGGGGGACAGACGCGGCATCTCTACTGCGTGGGTGTGGTGGCCCGCTGAAGGGGAGCGGCTACCTGCAGGTCAACGGGCCTCGAGGAGCTGTGTTTCCGCGGCCGCCCGGCGCGACACCCTCACCGGACCCAGCATGTAGGTGCCGGGCGGTTGCCATGAACTCCAGAGCCATGAGGATCCACAGCCGAGGACATTTCCAGGGTACGAAGCCCCTCCTCCGGCTGCAGTCCCTTTAATCCTTTCCTTCCCTCCTGGTTCCATAATTGATTCTTAAGAGTTCTCGCGCTGGATTTCTGCTTCTTTTTTCTTCTGACACGTGCATCCTTCTCTGGCCTGAAGGAGGGCTTGCTTCAGGGTTTTGCCTCAGTAAGGGAACGAATCCCGGCCCGGCCCCTGGCGCTCTCCACGCTCCAGCCTCGGCCGCAAATTCCTCGTAGCGCCGTCGGTTATAAAACTAGAAGACAATGCGGGACCCGGGAACCCGCCGGGGCTCCCACAGATGCTGCGACCCTTTGAGGCTGCCGCTTGAGCCTCGATTTAAAAGCAGATGTGCTCGGGGCTTTTCGCTTCCTGATTAAACTGGGTGATTATGGGTGGATTTTTGGTCTTACTCATGAAGTTGAGGGAAAGTGTTTGTATTTCAAACACACCGTTGCTGTTTTCAACATTACAGGCAGAAACAAAAGCAAACTTTCATTTTCAATCTCTTCTATTTGGTAAAGCATTACAGCCTGTAAGTTTTTCTTTTTAACATGTATAGTGTGTGTGGGTATATATTGATATGTATAGTGTGTATATGTGGTCTCCTACTTATGAGCAGATGGAGTTCTTAAAGTTAATTTTTAAGCAGCTGTTTGGATCTGATATGTTTTCAAAGGAAAGAATGAAATGAATGGTGATTTGGTTCTTCAAATGGACCATTTAGTTCTTCTTAATATATACACGGACTCTATGTGAAACTGAACCTTGAGCAGTCAGGAACCTTTGAGGTCTAGGTCATTCTGAGTAACAGGTTTCTTGCATTGCTAAATGTTCAGCATTTTAAGTACCAGTTGTGAGTGCTCAACAGAATGGCAGACGCTCCATGAGTATTTGTTGAGTAAATACTCCATGCAGTTTACATACTAGGAAAACTCTTTCAAATTGGTTTTACATAGTTCACTGCCTTAATGCATAAAACACGAATAAACACATGAATATTTCCTGCAGAATCAACTATTGACTGTGAACAACAGTCATTTTGCGACATATAGCATCTGTTAAAATAGAGTATTTTGCCTTTATCCTAAGTGATACTACAAAGAAATATATTAAAATGTTAATGACTGCTAAATTAGTAGGATTATAAAGATTTTTCTCTCTGTGATATTATCATATAAACAAATATTTTTAAAACAGTAGAAATTTTCTGTCTGCGTAAAACATGATCTAATTCTAAATTTTTTAAACAATAGGTGGAATCCAAGTCAAAAATGAAAAAAAACGACCGTCTTTGAAATCTCTGAAAACTGATAACAAACCAGAAAAATCCAAATATAAGCCACTCTGGGGTAAAGTATTTTACATTGACTTACCTTCTGTCACCATATCTGAAAAACTGCAAAAGGACATTAAGGATCTGGGAGGGGTAAGTCAAAACCATACACTGTAACAAAAAAGGAAAACTTTCTAATGTGTAATCATTTATAATTTTCCTTTTGGAAAAAAACTTTTATAAGCACAAGGCTTAAAATTTTTATCAGCTGTTTATCGTTAATGAGCAGTCATTTGTTTTAACCTTTTGTAGGCTGACAAAACTTTCAGGTTTCTGTGATTATTAGTCTGGTGTGAAGCTCACAAGTGTGAGAAATGAGACTCCCTTGTCCTGGAGGAACTGCTGATTGCCTTCTCGTTTTAATGTTGGGATGTCCTCCAGATGGCAGGAACTCCTTGATTATGATTATTGGGAAGCTACATAAAAATAAGATGTTATTTACAGAACAAGGAAAACATGTTCAAACCACAAAGAGTTAAAATTTCTCTTGACTGATACCGTGTCAACAGAATGAATGTCATTAAGGGAACGATTTTGGATTATAAATGTGGAAAACATGCTTCTTTCCTACCTTATACATTGAGTAAATGATTAGGAAATTAGAAAATTTGGGTAAAATTCTAAGATTTTCTTAGGATTAAGGGTGATACTGGGTAAATTTTAGCAAGGTTAAGATTTTGTTAATTTATTTCCTGATTATTCCTGTTTCAAAGATTTCTGCTGCACTTTGAGTTTGTCATGGTTAACATTTTTTGAATAATATGAACAAATCCTGCCATTACTAGAATAGAAATTTGCAGAACAGGTAACAAGTTTTTTGGAATCGTTTATTGATACGATATTTTACTTAATTGTCTTTGAAAAGCTATTCTACTTTTTTGCTATTCATTTTCTTAAAATAAAACATTGTCACACATTTGTCATAGTAGTAGCATGTACCATAATGACCATATGACTGCATTCCTAAAGGTCATGTTTTATAACCTGCCATCATTGAGTAAAGATCCCTTATTTTAAAAATTAAGTACTTAAGTGTCCAGAGAAGTAAGTGACTGACCCAGGGTAGAATCAGCCTAATACCTGGACTCACATGCTACTGCACCATTCTGTTCCTCTAGTAATCAGTGGCTACAAAGTAGCTATCTGATACAGTTTGAGAGCTTTCTTAAATATGATGGAAAAACTCATTAACCCTTCTAATCTAAATCAGTAATTTTAGATTTGTGTTTTTAGCAGTGGAACCCTTCAAACAAAATCATGTTCAGAAGTCCAATGTGTAAAGCCAATAAAAAGGGAATTGCTGTAGCTGAAACAGCAGTATAGAAGCTAGTGCAGAGACTGCCTGCCCTACCCCCTTTTTCTCTCTCCTCTCATCCCCATAGCAGTTCCTGGAGGCACTGTGAATTTTGAATTCACTTATGTGTTAGATAATAGCTGAGAGAGAGCTGAAAGTTGGTTTTATACACTTCAAATTTTTATCCTAAAATGGTTTGAAGTAGGTCAATGAAATGAGGAGCATATTAATGTCATAAGTTTCCAAATTTTTCCCCAAAGCTGTGGATTTTCAACTGAATTTGATTTATTGACTTTATTCTTTAATTTCTCCTAAGATTTTTTTTAATCAAATTCTCATCTCCCCCCACACTATCTTTCCAATAATTCATGATGTCATGATTTCTGTCTCTAGCACAGTACTATTTCTATCACTGAAAAAGACTGTTAGAAGATCTCGTATGGGAGCTATAAAGGAACTTTGATTTCCATACACTAAGTTTTAAGATTCAACTTTAAGAAATGTGTAGTTAAATATTGATAGATCTTCCTCGAAAGGACTGTGCTTATTACTTAATTTTTAGGATTACTTAGATCCTTTAACCATTTGTAATTTGTTTTGCCTCAGGTTATTAACAGTGTTCTCTTTTTTTAAACTGTCCATTTTATGCATTTGTTTTCTCTAGTCTGAATGAAAACATCTAAATACACCTTTTATTTGGAGAGTACACTTCTGAAAATTCAACCACTGAGAGCACATCAGTGAAGTGCTGACATGATGGGGGAATATCTCTAATAGTGGCAAGAAAGGTTGCTGTTGCAAAACCAACCATGCTTAGGCCCATATCTAAACAGTGTGGGCTAAAATAAGACAGCTGGAGAAGAAAAGAGATGTAGGGTCAGATACCTTGGCATAGTTCTGTCCTCATGAACTTGAGGACAGAATGACTTGTTTTTGATGTTCAGTGTGACCTTGAGTCATCAGAAAATAAGTTTTGAATTTACTCTTTTAAAGACCTAGATTCCACAGTAGTTAATAAATTAAAGGCCATGATAAAACTAAGTCAACAGTACAGGACACAGTATTAAGTATTTTGGTAGATTCAAAAATGAATCTGATGTCCATCCCACCTCAATTTCTAATCTAAGCAGAGATGGCATTGGTACAATTAATTGTAATATAGAATGTTATGAGGGAAAGATTACTTCCAGCTAAGGAATCTTGGAGGCCATTGTACAGACACAACTTGAACTCAGCTTTGAAGAATGGTTATGATTTGGGCATATGGTAATTCATTCAGAAATTATTCCACCAGTGTCTCCCATATGCTAGCACTATTTTAGATGCTGGGGAATGCAAAAATAAGATATAGTCTAATCCTCTAGGAATTCTCAGTCTATGGGAACATCAGACACCTAAATAAATAAATTACAGTATAGCATTGTCAGTGCTTTAACAGAAGTTATGTAGAAATTGCCATTAGAATACAGAAATGGAAATACTAACTCTGCCTTTTGGATTTATAGCAGCAATAAAATTTGAGCTGAGTCTTGAAAGCCTAGTAGGAATATACCAGGTAAAATGAACAAACTAAATAGAGGAAAGAACATATTTAAAATATAGGTCTGTGTGGTTTGTTTGAGCAACTGCTAATATTAGAGTATGACTTGAGCTTGGGATTTAGATGGGGGATATGGCAAGAAACAGTGTTACACTGGGACCAGATTGTAAAAGATATTTGTTCATTACTAAAGACTTATAACTCAAGGTACAGGAAATGGAAAACCAAGGGAAATGTGTCATATTAGCATAAGGACAAACATATAGACCAATGCAATAGAAGAGAGATCCCAGAAATCCTCTCATATAGTCAGTTGATTTTCAACAGGGGCACCAAGACCATTCAGTGGGGAAAGGATAATCTTTTCAACAACTGATGCTAGGAAAACTGAATATCAACATGCAAAAGAATGAAGTTGTACCCTTAACTGTACATTATGTGCTACAATTAATTAAAAATGGATCAAGATCTAAAATGTAAGAGCTAAAACCCATAGAGGAAAGTATTGGGAAGAATCTTCATGACGTTAGATTTGGCATTGAGTCCTTGACCATGACACCAAAAGCACAGACAACAAATGAAAAAATAGATAAATTGGACTTAATAAAAATGAGAAGATTTTGTGCATCAAAGGACACTATCGAGAGAGTGAAAAGACAGCCCACATAATGAGAGAAAAAAATATTTGCAAATCATACATCTGATAAGGGATTAATATCTAGAATATAAAGAACTCCTACAACTCAACAAAAAACAACCCGATTGAAAAATGAGCAAAGGACTTTAATAGACATTTTTCCAAAGAAGATATATATAGATGGCTAGTAAGCACATGAAAAGGTGTGCAACATCACTAATCACTGGGAAATACAAATCAAAAACAGTGAGACAGACATAGAAAACCAACTTATGGTCACCAAAGGTGGGGGAGGATGTAAATTAGGAGTTAGAGATGAGCAGATAGAAGCTACTACATACAAAATAGGTAAACAAGGTCCTACTGTATAGCATAGGGCACTATATTCCATATCTTGTAATAAACTATAATAGAAAAGAATATGAAAAAGAATATATATGTATGTGTAACTGAATCACTTTGCTGTACACCAGACACTAACACAACATTGTAAATTATATTTCAATTTTAAAAAAACACACAGTGAGGTACCATCTGACATCCGTTAGGATGGCCACTATCAACATAGGTGTTGGTGAGGATGTAGAGAAACTGGAACCCTTGTGAACTGTTGGTGAGACTGTAAAATGGTGCAACTGCTATGGAAAACATTATGTTGTTTCCTCAAAAAATTAAAAATGGAATTACCATATGATCAAGCAATTCCACTTCTGGGTATATACCCAAAAGAATTGAAAGCAGGGTCTTGAAGAGATACTTGTATACCCATGTTCATAGCAGCATTATTCACAATAACCAAAAGGTGGAAACAACCCAGATGTTAATCAGCAGATGAATGGATAAACAAAACATGGTTTAGACATACAATGGAATATTACTCAGCCTTGAAAAGGAGTGGAATTCTGATCCATGCTACATCATGAGTGAACCTTGAAAACATTGTGCTAAATGAAATAAACCAGACACAAAAGGACAAATACAGGATTCCACTTATATGAAGTACCTAGAGTTATGAAATCCATAGAAACAGAAAGTAAGGATTAAAAGGGGCTGGCAAGGGACTTCCCTGGTAGCGCAGTGGTTAAGAATCCACCTGCCAATGCAAGGGACACAGGTTCAAGCCCTGGTCTGGGAAGATCCCACGTGCCGCACAGCAACTAAGCCCGTGCGCCACAACTACTGAGCCTGCACTCTAGAGCCTGCGAGCCACAACTACTGAGCCTGTGTGCCACAACTACTGAAGCCTGTGCACCCTAGGCCCCGGGCTCTGCAACAAGAGAAGCCACCGCAATGAGAAGCCCGTGTACCGCAACAAAGAGTAGCCCCCACTCGCCGCAACTAGAGAAAGCCCGCGCACAGCAACTAAGACCCAACGCAGCCAAAAATAAACAAATAAATAAATTTACTTAAAAAAAAAAAAAGGGGGCTGGCAAGAGGGGAAAATGGGGAGTTATTTTTTAATGGGTACAGGTTCAGCTTAGAATGATGAAAAACTTCTGGAAATGGATAGTGGGGAAGGTTATACAACATTGTGAATATACTTAATGCCACTGAATTGTACACTCAAAAATGGTTTAAATGGTAAATTTTATGTTACGTATTTTATCACAATTTTTTTTTTTATATGTAGAAAGAGATTTATTCTAAAGAGTTGGCTCACACAGCTGGGGATGCTTGGCAAATTCAAAATCTAATAGGGGAGGCCAGCAGGCTGGAGACTCAGGAAAAACATTCAATTCAAGTCCAAATGCAGTCTGCTGCAGAAATTCCTGCTGCAGAAATTCTGCAGCAGTCTGCTGTAGAAATTCCTCTTTCTCACAAGAGGTCAGCCTTTTGTTCTACTCAAGCCATCAACTAATTGGCTTTCTTTTTTTTTCTTTTTTTTTTTTAATTTTATTTATTTATTTTTCACACACACACACTGTATTTTATTTTTACAAGAGATAGACTGACACCAAGCATTGTAAATGGATGACCACAACAAAAGCAACGATTGCAATTACCAAACACGAAACACACTCATACTATGTCATAATATTGACATTCAGTCCAGTAAACCTCCACTGTAACAGCTCCTTTGCAGTGAAAATTGATTTGTATATTCTTTGCCTCTGAGTCCTTGTGGGATTTTTTTTTTTTAATCATTCAAACAGAAAGTCACAAAAATTATAATCATCCTCATCAGTTCACTCAGTCCCATGTAATTAATTTTTTTTTTCATCTTGATAATTTTTTTTTTTTTTTTAATGGGTGGGAGATTGGGCTTCTCTTGAAAAACTGGAAGCTCTGGCAGTGCTGGGGCCACATATTTACGAAGATGAAAAGAGTATTTGACGTGTAATCGTTCGTTTGTATTCTTGCTGGCCCTTGTAGGCATTTGAGTATGTCATCCTTAGAATATATAAATGTACTTTATTTACTGGTGGATGAAAATGTTACTCAGAAAAAAAGGAAGTAGTGATTTGCATTTAACCAAGGCAGCTGCTGGTCTTAGCAACAAATTGTGCTTAATGCTTAGATGAAATTAACTCGTTACATACTTTGCTTCACTTATTATCTTCATTTATGTTGTGAGACCCTATAGAAATTAGATACAGCTGCTTAAAATAGTTTGAGTCTCTCATTTATGCAAATAGTTAATGATTAATAGTATTTTTTCTACTTAATTTTCCTACCTTTGGATGGCAGTGATTTTCAACACTGACTTATTGACTTTGGTACATGTGTTTATAAATTCAGACATTTAAGCAGTGGTTTTCAAACTAGGGAAATTCTCTTCAAAACAGTCATACACTTTTTTTGGGGGGGGGGGGCTACGTTGGGTCTTCATTGCTGCGTGCGGGCTTCAGTAGTTGCAGCATGCTCAGTAGTTGCGGTACAGGGGCCTGAGAGCCCTCAGGCTTCAGTAGTTGTGGCGCACAGGCTCTAGGGCCCCCAGCATTGGTGGTTGTGGCACTCAGGCTCAGCTGCTCCCCCAGCATTGGTAGTTGTGGCACTCAGGCTCAGCTGCTCCGCGGCATGTGGGATCTTCCCAGAACAGGGATCGAACCCGTGTCCCCTGCATTGGCAGGCGGATTCTTAACCACTGCACCACGAGGGAAGTCTCAGTCATACACTCTTAAAAGTAAGGGTTTCCTACCTTTTAATAGTTTAAGTCTTAAGGAAAAATGTTATAACTTTTTAAGTTTGAATTGTGCTATCCAGTATTGTAGCCATTCGCTACATGTGGCTATTGACATTTAAGTTAATTAAAATTAACACAGTTTAAAATTCAGTTGCTCAGTCACATTAATTACACTTCAGGTACTCAGTAGTCACATGTGGCAGTTGCTGCCATATTGGACAATGCTGATAAAGAACATTTCCATCATTACAGTGAGTTCTATTGGACAGTAGTGCTTTAGAGCATGGATATGAAACAATACCTATGTTCACACAACGCTGTAAATCAACTATACTTCAATTAAAAAAAAAAATTAAGGTTAAAAAAAAAAGAGTACCTGTGTTCAAATTCTCTTACTACTGGTGTAACCTCAAGGCAAGTCACTTAACTTCTGTTTTCTTCTCCACAAAATAAGGATAATATTAGTATTATGGGTTGTTATGTGGATTAAACTAATTACGATATATAAACTACATGCTGTTGTTGTGTTATTAGAATTCTCATTGTACTTTCTCAGAACTCTAGGTTCAGAATAATACAGTATAGAAATTTAGAATATTAAAATGCATCAAATTGGCATTTTCTACTGTGTCTAGCATATGAAACAGTTTATGGTTTATATGACTTACTTAAAAATACTTTGTTTTCCTTTAGCGTGTTGAAGAATTTCTCAGCAAAGATATCAGTTATCTTATTTCAAATAAAAAGGAAGCTAAATTTGCACAAACCTTGGGACGAATTTCTCCTGTACCAAGTCCAGAACCTCTATATACTGCAGAAACCACATCACCTCATCCCAGCCATGATGGAAGTTCATTTAAGGCTCCCGATACAGTAAGTCTCTGAAATATGCTTTGAGATTCTGGGAAGGGCTATAGGATTTTATAATTTTCAAGAGTGGGCTGATAGCAGAGTTCACTTAGGTAGAATAATATCTACATTAAGTGTGGCTTTCCAGTTGTTAATAAGGTTGCTGTTGCATATAGAAAGGTGATTTTTCTCCTAATAGTGCTTGTGTAGTCACACACTGATTCCTAAAATGTGCCCTTGCATTTAGTGATGGCTTTTATTTTTAGAGTAATTTACAGCTAAAGAGTGACAGCAGATCATTTTTTAAAGAAGGAATAGAAACCTTCTTTTTGTTTCAGAGCAAGGGTAAGCAAACTATGGCCCATGGGCCAAATCCAGCCTGCCGCCTGTTTTTTACAGCCTGCCGCCTGTTTTTTACAGCCTGCGAGCTAAGCATGGATTTTACATTTTCAAGTGGTTGGGAAAGAATTCAAAAGAATACTTTGCGACAAGTGGCAATTATGTGAAATTCAAATTTCACTGTCCATAAGTAAAGTTTTATTGGAACAGAGACATACCATTCATTTACATATTGACTGGTTGCTGTACTGCTCTAAAGGCAGAATGAGATAGTTTCAACAGAGACTATATGGCCTGCAGAGCCATATAAACATGTACTGTCTGGCCCTTTAAAGAAAAAGTTTGCCAACCACTGTTCTAGAATTAGTAACATCACATCCCTACCACTCAGTTGCCAGTAAGTTGTAAGATACAGTGAAAGATAAATTAAATTGGTTTAATTGGGTATGAAAAGGGGAAGAAATTGAAAAATAGTGTTTATCTCATTTTTAGATTGAAATTAATTATTTTAAAATATCCTCCCCGGGGCTTCCCTGGTGGTGCAGTGGTTAAGAGTCCGCCTGCCAGTGCAGGGGACACGGGTTTGATCCCTGGTCCAGGAAGATCCCACATGCCACGGAGCAACTACGCCCGTGCGCCACAACTACTGAGCCTGCACTCTAGAGCCCACAAGCCACACTACTGAGCCCACGCACCTAGAGCCCGTGCTCTGCAACAAGAGAAGCCACCGCAGTGAGAAGCCCACGCAACGCAACAAAGACTGAATGCAGCCAAAAATAAATAATAAATAAATAAATTTTAAAACAAATTAAAAAAATATCCTCCCCAACTTATCTACTCCAGCCGTTTGGAAAGCAGGGAAAAATGGGAGCGGGGGAGAACAGGTAAAATAAATGATTGTTATACAAAACATACCTCTTGAAAAAAAAGAGACAAATACGAAGAAGAAAAAAAGTCAAAGAAGAAGAGACCAAGGAAGCCTCATACATTCTTGCAGTTAATGCTTTTTTGGAGGAACAAGGTTGTACACCAGTGACTAGTTCCAACTTAATTGCTGCTATTAGCATTTCAACTGCTTTTCCTAGTGTTTTGTTTAAAAAGTGAAATACGTAAAAGTGAAATATGTAAAAACAGTATATACGGTTTACTCATATCCTTAGATCTTTGGTTAAATAGGAAATTAAAATATAAACTATTTAATTATAGATAGAGTTTCAGATCAACCTATTTTATTTTTCATGTTGAATAACATTTACTACAGAACTGACCTTGGGTCTCATTAAGCTGAGTTTAGGCTCTACCAAAAAAAGAAGAAACAAACTTTTTAATAGGAGATCTTATTACAAACAAAGACCCTAAGGAAATCACTTTTTACTGTACATTTATTATGTTGATGGTCATTAAGACTTGTACAAATAAACTTTATGTATTTTAAATTTCATATTTATATTAAAATTCATCTTTAAATTTTATCTACTTGCTTTAGCTATTTTATCTTTTTAAAATTTTTTCCAATGAGGCACTATGTTATAACTTGATCTCTGGTCTTTTTATAGGTGTGTTTGAGCAGAGGAAAATTATTAGTTGAAAAAGCTATCAAGGACCATGTAAGTAGGAATTTTAAAAATTCACAGTGTATATTCTATGACTAAAAACTGAAGTGTAAAATAGAGATGTTCTTGAAATCTTTTCCTCATTTTTCATAGGAAAAGCGTAAATATCAGCATGTATCTCATAAAGAACAGAATCTGCTTTTCATGAAGAAACGCCTCCATCTTGTGGCCTTTTAAAATATTACTGGACACTTCTGAAGCCTGTGGCATTTTTGTGTCTTTAAAAGAGATAATTTCTTGAAACTATTAACTGTAAGGCTACAGGGTACATTAATTGTCAAGAATATGGGAGTGTATTAAACAGAAATGGTTTTAGAAATTTCAGAAGAAAAAAACTGATGTCCTCACAGCTATTGTAACTGTTTAGGGTCTGTTCTGAATAACCATCCCAGTGACATTAAGCTTCAGATAATATTTTTAATTTAGCTCATTTAAAATAGTAATTTCCTAGAAAAAACTATCAAACTTTTTTTTTAACAGGATTTTATTCCTTCAAACAGTATATTATCAAACGCCTTATCATGGGGAGTAAAAATTCTTCATATTGATGGTAAGTATTTTATTATTGCTTTTGACAATATTTGTTATAAGTGTCTGTCTCTTCATTCCTAATTTTAGATAGAATTCTGATAGCAAGAGATACCTGTAAGGGTATTTCTTTCATCTAAATTTACTATAATTATAAGAAAATAGCAGCATTTAACTCCAAAGGTAAAAATGCTAATCTTAAACCCTTCTTTCTTTTAATAAAGACATTAGAAACTACATTGAACAAAAGAAAAAAGAATTGTATTTACTAAAGAAATCAAGTACTTCTATAAGAGATGGGGTATGTTATTTTCCTTAATTTTTAAACTAATTAAAGAAAATGGTAAGCTTGGTTTTTATTTATGTATCTAAATTTTTTTGCCAAGTGGAAAATATTACTGCCAGAATATCCTAGGGGTAATCCTGTGTACTATATATGCATGTTTCTGTTATTTGAATAAATTCTTGCATATCATTTTACTTTAGGATTTACTCATGAGGTAAAAGTTGTTCCAGGGATGGTGGCATAGTTTTGTTTTCTTCTTTGGTTGCTGCTGCAACCAAGAAAACATAGTTTTGTTCATTCTGAAGGAAAACAGCACAATTAAGATATTACATGAGAAGCTCCTGGTATGTATAATATACTCCGTTTGGGAACATAAATAGGAAGTAGGCTTACTGTTCAACTGCTCTATAAATCTTGTCATATAGTATGACTGTGTGGCCTGACCACAAAATATTTGTTAAACAAGTGCATTGGGCATTGTCATCTGTTAGACCTAATGTTCCATATTTTCAGTTTCTTCCCTTTTTACTAGCTTCCTCCTCAAACCCTCTAAATAGAATCAAGCCTCTTCTATCCTTTAAAACACGGGTCCTGTTAGGAACCAGGCCGCAGAGCAGGAGGTGAGCAGCAGGCGAGCAAGCGAAGCTTCATCTGCCGCTCCCCATCGCTCACATTAGCGTCTGAACTGACAGCCCCCCACCCGACCCCTGTGGAAAGATTGTCTTCCATGAAACCAGTCCCTGGTGCCAAAACAGTTAGGGACCTCTGCTTTAAAACAAATACAATAAAACCTTCCTTGACCTCTCGTCCCTACCGACTATTCAGTCTTTATATCATCCAGACATCTCACATTTCCACTTTTACACTTCCCATTCACTCTTCAACCTATGAGGTATAAAACTACTGACCAAGTTGGCAAATCAAGTGTACACTTTTTAAAACCAGTCATATTGGTTCTCTCAGCTATTGTTCACTTCCTCCTTGAACTTACTTTCCTCTGGAACTTCTCTCGTCCCTTTGCTTTCTTATAGTTCTCATATCTCAGAACATTCTTGTGTGGTCCACTGTTTCTTCACCTAATCCCTAAATGAACCTAAAAGGTAAATAAATATTATAGAAGAATGCATATAAAGACATGAAGCCATAAGTAGGATGGCATGTTTTGGAAATTTTCTGCAGTATAATACAACCTGATCTTTGAGTGGGAAAGTGACAGGAAATGAAGCTAGAAAAACTAGCAAGTTCAGATGGACCTTGCACGCTCTATAAAGGAGTTAGATTTTATCTTGAAGGCTTTGGAACATTATTGAGAGATAATTAATAGGAGAGTAACCTGGTTGGATAGGTATTTTGGAAGGATGCTGTGGTTGCCAGTTAAGAATATTTCCTGGCAAGACTGATCATTTTACTGTCATCATAGTTCTACTTTTTCCAGAATACCATATAGTTGGAATCATACAGTATGTAGCCTTTTCAGATTGGCTTCTTCAGTTAGTAATAGGCATTCAGAGTTCCTCCATATCTTTTCGTCACTTGATAGCTCATTTCTTTTTATCGATGAATAGTCCATCATCTGGATGTGCCACAGTTTACCCATTTACCTTTTGAAAGACATCTTGATTGCTTCCAAGTTTGGCTGCCTGTGGCACCTTTACAGCTGCAGTTTCGTACCTGGGGCCCACTCTCAGGTCAGAACTGTGGGAAAAAAGAAAGAGGAAATAATACAGGGGCGCAGTGGTTGAGAGTCTGCCTGCCAATGCAGGGGACGCGGGTTCGAGCCCTGGTCTGGGAAGATCCCACATGCTGTGGAGCAGCTGGGCCCGTGAGCCACAATTACTGAGCCTGCGCGTCTGGAGCCTGTGCTCTGCAACAGGAGAGGCCGCGATAGTGAGAGGCCCGCGCACTGCGATGAAGAGTGGCCCCCACTTGCCACAACTGGAGAAAGCCCTCGCACAGAAGCGAAGACCCAACACAGCCATAAATAAATAAAAATAAATTAAAAAAAAATAATAATAATACAGGGATTCCCTTTGTACTCTTTGAACGGCAGGAGCCTCTTTCCTGATTCTTTGTAGCCAAAAAGATAGGGTTTGTATAGGAGTAATCGCCACTGGCTCTGCTATTGCTGCGAATCTCATGACTAGAGGTCCATTCTTAAGGAAACATTGCAAGAGAAAAGGGGGAGAGGGGGATGGGAAATGTACCCCCTTAAAGTTAGCTTCTCCAAGTTTTGTCTTCCTTCTGCAATATACCTGCTTTTGTTTACTTTTAGTCCTCAAGTAGTTGCTTATTGAATTTTGTCCAGAGTTTTTATTGTCATCAGTGGGGAGGGACCATATTGAACGTATTCCTTCTTGGCTGGAATTGACAGGCTAATAAATTTTTTAGTAATTCCTTTGATGAGTTTATCACAAAGGTTTTGCTGAATGAGGGCATAAAAATAACTTACATGACTATTTTTAGATTATTTTACTAACCATGCCTTTTCTTTATTGGTTGATTTCTTTCTGTGAAGACATTATAGCTAAAATGCAAAATATTTGTTGGGGGTATTGTAAAAGTGAGCTTGTATTACTAAGTTCCATACCACTGGCTAAAATCTTTAATTCCTGAATGATCTTTGTTTCATTTATTTGGTTGAGTTGATTTTGAAAAGCAGCTTTTTCTCTTTTTTTCCCCATGAAACTGCAATAATCACCCTCCCTTTATTTAGTTGTTTTCCTGTATGATTTTTTAATCTTGATGATATTGAGCAATTGCAGTAGCTGTTTTCACTGTACTTTCAAGCCCAGTGTTTTCACCATATATATGTTTATATATATATATATAAATTTTTTTTTAGGGGAAAGGAGTAAGTATTGGCACACAGAAAGCAAGAAGTAAGTATTTTGATTTCCTTAAGTGTGTTTGTTTTGCTTTTAGAAAATAGAATAAAACATAAAAATCTTCTAAAAAATCATGTAACCATCCCTTTAAATGACTTTTTCAGTGGTTCTTAGCCTTTTTTTTTTTTTTTTCTTTAGAACACTGACCCCTATGGCAGTCTGGTAAAGTCTATGGACCTTTGCTAGAATAATGTTTTTTAAAACATTTTTTCTTATCATTATATTACTAAGAAAATGAATTATACTGAAATTCAGTTATCAGAATATTTTTCAGTATAAAATAGTTACACACTTGTTTTTATTACACATTAAAAAGCTCTAGCAGTGATTATAATTGCTCCTGTAATTTTGTTTTGAAGTGATGGGTGTAAATGATGCTTTGAGATATTTGTAGTAACTAATATGATATGAAAATATGTTTCAACTGATATCAAAATTACAAGCACTGGGCCTCCCTGGTGTCGCAGTGGTTGAGAATCCACCTGCCAATGCAGGGAACACGGTTTCGAGCCCTGGTCTAGGAAGATCCCACATGCCGCGGAGCAACTAAGCCTGTGCTGTAGAGCCCGTGAGCCACAACTACTGAGCCCGCGTGCTGCAACTACGGAAGCCCGCACGCCAAGAGCCCATGCTCCACAGCAAGAGAAGCCACCACAATGAGAAGCCCACGCACCGCAACAAAGAGTAGCCCCCACTCGCCGCAACTAGAAAAAGCCCATGTGCAGCAAGGGAGACCCAACACAGCCAAAAATAAATAAATAAAATAAATAAAAATTACAAGCACTGCTAATACTACTGTGATTCTTTTGCTTATATGCAAAATTGAAGGACATGTTAAATTTCAGTTAGAGATTAGTGAACATAAAAGTTAAATTTTTTTTCCTGTTCTAGCTCAAAATCCTCCTGAATTCTGCTTATAGATCCTTTAGGAGATCCATTCAGTTTAAGAATCGCAGAATATAGATAGAACTTCTGTCATTTTGGAAATGGATTTATAATTGTAGGCTACCTTACCTGAGGCTGAAAACTTCAAATTGAAATGAAATGGATAATGGATACATAGTTGGATTATTTTAGCCAGAGTAGTTTTGTTTGGAAAAAAAAAAACTCTGGATTTGTAAGCATCTAATATCATGTTTTGTATATTCCCAAGCAGGTAGACTCAAAAAGCCTTTTGTAAAGGTGGAAGATATAAGCCAGTAAGTATCTTAAATTCAATCTGTATGATTTAAATACAATATTAAAGGAGAAAATCTAACTAATTAAACTGTTCCCGCTAATACTGTTAGGTCCCTTTACGTTAGATTTATATGATATTAATAATGCGTGTGGCACAGTTTCAAAAAGTAGCATTACTTACTTTGTGCTCAAGGACTGAATTTAGTTTCAGTAGGTTTTAGATAATGCTTCCTTGAAAATCTAGTTTAGAGCAATCATGAGACCAACTCATTTTTCAGTATTTCAAATAACCATTCTCTGGCTAAAGGTAATACCATATGATTTAGAACTACTACTTAAAGACTGCATCTACATTTGTAAAAAAGAAATTATTAGTTACTACTTGGAAATACAAAATCTGAGTATAACATCTAATTTGGTAGTTTTCCCAAACTCATTCTGAAGCTCTGTAGAATAATCTTAATGAAGACTACAGATATAAGTAGGCTAATTTGGCGTGGGAGAATTAGATTTCTTTCTCTTGACATTCTAGTTACTCATTTAGACATGTGTGATTAATTCTCTTGGGTGCTCACTGAGGTGACAAAGATGTGTTGAACGCTTTTTTTTAAATGTGCTACTGTGAGAAAAAAAGTACAATTTAAAATTAGGCCTGGAGGGACTTCCCTGGTGGTCCAGTGGTAAAGAATCGTCCTTCCCATGCAGGGGACACAGGTTCAATCCCTGGTCGGAGAACTAAGATCCCACATGCTGCGGGCAGCTAAGCCCTCGCACCTCAACTATAGAGCCTGTGTGCTGCAAACTACAGAGCCTACATGCTCTGGAGCCCACGCGCCACAACTAGAGAAGAGAAAGCCCGCATGCCACAACGAAGAGCCCACGTGCCACGACTGAGACCCGACACAGCCATAAAAATAAATAAATAAATATTTTAAAAAATAAAATTAGGCCTAGAGAAGCATCAATAAGTGGAAAGACAGCCCATGTTCATGGATTGGAAGACTTCATATTTTAAGATGTCAGTACTACCCAAAGTGATCTACAGGTTTAATGCAATCCCTATCAAAATCCCAATGACTTTTGTTGCAAAAAGAGAAAAATCCATCCTAAAATTCATATGGAATCTCAAGGGACGCTGAGCACCCAAAGTAATTTTGAAAATGAAGAACAAAGTTGGAGGTCTACACTTACCAATGTCAAAACTTACTGCAAAGCTATAGTAACCAAAACAATTTGGTACTGACATAAAGACAGATGTATAGACCAATGGAATATAATAAAGAGCCCAGAAGTAAATCTTTATATATATGATGAAATGACTGCTGACAAGGATGCCAAGAACATTAATTGGGGAAAGGACAGTCTTTTTAATAAACAGTATTTGGGAAAACTAGATAGCCACATGCAAAAGAATGAAGTTGGACCCTTACTTTATACAATATATAAAATTAACTCAAAATGAGTCAGAGACCTAAAACTATACAACTCTTGGGAAAAAAACACAGGGGGAAGCTATATGACATTGGAATTGGCAGTAATTTCTTGGATATGACACTAAAAGCAGAAACAAAAAGATAACTAAATTGGACTACATCAAAATTATAAATTTCTGTGCGCAAAAGACATAACACAGTGAGAAGGCAACCACAGAATGGGAGAAGATAGTTGCAAGTTATATATCTAATAAGATAGTAATGTGAAGAACTCAACAACAGAAAATCAAATGACCCAATTAAAAAATGGGCAAAGGACTTGACATTGCTCCAAACATACCCAAATTGCCAACAAGCATATGAAAAGATTTTCAACATTACTAATCATCAGAGAAATGCAAATCAAAACCACAATGAGAAATCTGTTACCTCACAACCATTAGGATGGGTTCTATTTTAAAAAGAAAAAATAAGTGTTGGTGAGGTTGTGGAGATATTGGAACTCTTATGCACAGTTTGTGGGATTAGAAAATGGTGTAACCATTATGGAAAACCGTATGGAGAGTCCTCAAAAATTTTGAACTGCTTGCTGTATGATCCAGCAACTCCACTTCTGAGTATATATCCAAAAGAACTGAAAACAGGGTTTAGAAGAAGCACTTGCACATGCATTTTCATAGCAGCACTATTCACAATAGCCAAGAGGCAGAAGCAACCCAGATGTTGATCAACAGATGAATGGATAATATGGTATATACATACAATGGAATATTATTCAACTTTAAAAAAGGAATGAAATTTTGACACATACCACAACATGGATCAACCTTGAGGACATTATGCTTAATGAAATAAGAGGAAAATACATGATTCCACCTAATGAGGTACCCAGAGTAGTCAAATTCATGGAAACAAGGTAGAATGGTGGTTGTCAGGGGCTGGTGGGGAAGAGAGAATGGGGAGTTACTTATTTTATTTTATATGTGGATACAAAGTTTCAGTTTTGAAAGATGAAAAGAGCTCTAGATATGGAAAGGTATTAATAGTTGTAAAACATTGTGAATACACTTAATACAACTGAACTGTGCACTTAAGAATAGTAAATAGTTAAGATAGTAAATTTTAACTGATTCCTATTGTTTGTTTCAGATTCCAGGTGAATTACATGATTTTGAAATATAAGACTTCAAACATGTTTTCTTTCATCATAAAGATTCTCATGTATTTGTCTTTTTATTCTTTTAGGCTTTATAGGCCATTTTATCTTCAGCTGACCAGTATGCCTTTTATAAACTATTCTGCTCAGAAGCCCTCCAGTCCATTTGATGTAGATAAGCCATCTACCACCCAAAAGCAAACTCAGGTTAAACTAAGGTTGGTTTAACCGTCAAGTAATTTTTTATCTTTTTAAACAAATATTTAAAATAATTCATTTAATGCCATGGTGTGTGTGTGTGTGTTTCTAATCACTGTTGTGCTTTCTCCCCTGGATATTTGTAATGCCCCTTTGCTAGATTTAAAGTCTGAATCTCTTTTTAAAGTGTGTCACATTTAGACACTTTAGATGGGGGCGGTGGGGGGGAGCTTAAAAATATTTGCAAATAATTGAAATGTGTTGTTTCTCTTCAGTGATCTGAGATATTCTCCAGAATAATCATTACATTCTCAGTTTGCTTCTCAATTTCTTAAAAAGAAAAATGGCTAAAAGTATTTGTTTATATAAATCTCTGCAAATTATGGCAGATGCTGTTTGATAGTTGAGGACTGTAAATTTTGTTAAATTACTCCTTACGTTCAGCGGTTAATCTTTTACCATATATTTCTATCAGGATCCAAACAGATGGTGATAAATGTGGTGGAATCCCAGTTCAACTCCAGTTAAAAGAGAAGAAAAAAAAGGGATATTGTGAATGTTGCTTGCAGAAATACGAAGATCTCGATACTGTAAATGTGATTTTGTATTTAGAGGGTTGATATTTCTAAAACTATGAATAATATTTGCTGTTTAAATTTTAGCTTATTCTTTTGATTGTGGTTTACAACTTGGTAATTATTAAATAGTAGATACTTCTTTTTGATAGAATTATCTTGAACTTTAAGAACCCAAAGTGGGGAAATGTGTATTGAAAAATCATTTTTGTCCACTCAACAAATATTTATTGAGCACCTGCTGTGTACCAATTACTGCTCTGGGTGAACAGCATTGAACAAAAGTGACCAATTCGCAACCCTTGTGAAGATTACATTCTGTGGAAGGGGAGGAGAGAGAGCTAACCACAGGATAAAAGAATAGTGAAGTATATAGAGAGAACATTCGATCAGCGCTATGAGAAAATAAAGCAGGAATGAAGGTGTTGCTATTTATTTAGACTAGACAAGGAATACCTAACTGATGAGGTGGTATTTGAGTAGAGACCTGAGAGAAGTTGAGGGAACAAGACTTGTGAATATTGAAGTAAGCAATGCAAAAGTGCTAAATGAAACTGACGGGATCAAAGAACAGATGCTGGTGGACTGAGCAATGGTGGTAGAAGTCAGTTTGCGGATATGATTGTAAAGGCAGGGCCAAGAGGATTTGCAGTGGATTGGATGTTGGGAGGGAGAGAGGATGGGTCATGGGTCACTGCATGCTTCAGGCCTTAACATTAAAAAAATGGGCAAGTGATTTACTAATGGGAGGATGAGAAGAAAGTGGAGACAGTTCTTTGAAATAGCAGAAAGAGAAGTGGTTGAAAATATATATGGGATGAAGAGAAAGTTTTAAAAATGGGAACAATTACAATTTGTAAACTGATGAAAAGAGCAAGAGCTTTGGATCCAGGCTAACCCAAGTTTGAATCCTGTCTTCCTGTCTGTCTATGAGACTTTGGACAGTACCTGGCACTGTGCTTATTAAATATTAGCTGTTATTGTTTGAATTGTTAATTTTTAAAATACTAGGACGGTCTGGTTTGGTGCTTGGTTTTGGTAGAAGATGGTGGGAAAGTTGAGAAAAAATATTTGAAAATATCTGATTCATTAACTACCTCTGTCTTCAGATTCTAAATTGGAAGTTTGTTTTATAACTGAAAGTTTGTGTCCGTTTTTTGTGTTCAGCTTATATAATAAAGTAGAAAAATACAGTTAGTTAGTTTAAAATTATTTTTAATCATAAGCTGAACTTTCTCGGAAATATTTGCCCTTCCCAAAAATCATTTTGAAAATTTAAATTGTAGATTGGTCCTGAAATTCTACGTTGCTGTTGCAATAAATTAATCTAAAATGGATGTTTTCCTTAATATCATTTTGTGGATCCTAGTTTGATGCTCAGAGGATGTTGGGGCTAAAAATCAACCACAAGAAAGGAAAATCAAAGTAGAGGCTGTGATGGATATTTTTAAATTTTTATTTATTTTTTTTTTATTTTTATTTTTATTTTTTTACAGTTTTTCATGTATATGATCCCTAGTCACTAAGAATAAAGAAAATATTTTGTTTTTTGAAACTTTGATTTCACAGTGATTCGGTTCCACCTGTGTCAAGGCATTCATTTAACAAATTTGATCACAGGAAATTAAGCAGCAAACAAGGCAGATACATTCCCTACCCTTTTACCATCTTATGGTCTGACAGAGGAAATAGATATGAAACATGTATTTGCAAGTAGGATGAAAAGTGAAGTATGAAGTGCAGTGGTAATAAATAATGAGAGTACTGAATGTAGAATGAGGGCAAGGAAGGCTCAACTGAGAAAGTGACATTTAAATCAAGACTTAAAGCACAAATAAAAAGAGTCAGGTGGAGGTAGAGAGGAACTACACAAAAGTTGGAAGTTGTTTTTCTTAGTTCAGTTAGTTATTTTTCCTTCCAAGAACATGAATAAACAGAATCTGAACTTACAAAGTTAATGTTTTGTTTCTTATTAGTTTTAACATTACTGGGCATGCATAATTTGTATATGGTAAATTTTGCAAGCAAGGAAGGAATACGTTTATATTCCAGAACACTGTATTTTTTGTGACCAGTGAAGAATTTCGTTTTTGGAATTAAAATCAAATAATTGCAAGTTAAAATTAGTGCTTGCTTCGGCAGCACATATACTAAAATTGGAACGATACAGAGAAGATTAGCATGGCCCCTGCACAAGGATGACACGCAAACTCTTGAAGCGTTCCCATGTTTTTAAATAAAGATGTTAAATAATAAAATAAAATGGATAACCAAAAAAAAAGTTAAAATGATATGAAACTAGGGAAACAGAAATGAGGTTCTTCCATGATCACCTTGATACAGGCTTCTAGTTACAATTCCCTGATCAGCTGATAGACAAATGATAGAATTAGCCTGGAGATTCCACCTATTCAGAAGGTACTTAGTTTCCTCTGAGTTTTATCCCAATACACTGAAGTTGTTGACTTTTGTTCTTAACCACCCTTAAGATTGAGAAAAGCTTCTCCGTACTCAGTCATAAGCACTGGGTAATTGAGATCATTTATTCCCTCATTCTCAAAATTTTTTTTATTCTTCCCAGCATTAGTTGTACTTCATCTTTTTATACTTAATCTCTCTTCTAGATTCTTGTTTTAGATTCTTGTATGTTACATAACATTTCATGTATTTAATATTTTATAAGCCCTACCTTATTACTTAGTGGTAATTGCATAAGGATAAAATAAAGTAGTAAAGAGAAGTGTTTTCATAAATATTAGCATACTCTAAATGCTATATGTTACTGTTGTTTTTCTTCAGCTTTATCTTCATTTTCTGATGGAGCTCACTGGTTTTCAGTTCCCTTAAACTACTAATTCATTAGTACTTGACTTTTCTGATTGAAAAATGGAAGACTAAAAACCAAAGTACTTTTAGTGGTTTCTCAGCAGTTACTTTTATTCTACTTATTTTAAGTTCTGCTAAAGGATATTTCTTTGGAGTAGTTATTAGATACTTAATTTTAGGGGCATGAGAATACTAGAAAAAAGTATCTATTGCTTTTAAAATATAATTATGATTTATATACTTTTTTGTTTTATTTTAGCATCTTCTAAGTGAGCAACACAGAAACTTTGCACAGAGTAATCACTATCAAGTTGTTGATGACATTGTATCTAAGTTAGTTTTTGACTTTGTGGACTATGAAAGGGACATGCCTAAAAATAAAAGGTAATTTATCAACGCAAGTTTTAAATTTTACAAGAATATTAAACCATTAAACTAAAAATAAATGCAATGTTTTCTGTTCTTAGAAGGATTATATTTTCAGCATAGAAATATGGTTAAGAACTGATTCCTTCTTTTCTCTCTCCCTCCTCCACCACCACCAAAAATGCTTACCTTATTATTACTTTTAAGGCTCTCTTCTTAACATAGTCGAAAAGGGGAGTTGGCAAACTTTTTCTATAAAGAACCATATAGTTAATATTTTAGGCTTTGTGAACCACAAGATCTCTATTGAAGCTGCTCGGCTTTGCCATTGTACAATGAAAGTAGCCACAGACAATATGTAAATGAATGGGTGTGGCTATATTCCAGTAAAACCTTATTTAAAAAAATAGATGGCAGACTAGATTTGGCCCGAGCTGTATAAAGTGTGAATACAGTGATGTTCAGTATACAGTAACTGTACATTGACAAAATGAGCCTCATTAAGATTATTCCCATAAATCTAAAAAAGAAATGCTTTCATATGAATATACCCTAGAATTGGTAATAACTCAATAGGTTGTTAAGTCCTTATATCTGTTTTTAGACCAATCTTAAGGCATAAAGAAGACTATAAAATATGATACCAAGCTACAGCTTCTGAAAATTAACTAGAAAGTTTTTTGGCTGTATCTGGATAGAACAGTTCCTAAACCTCTTATTTCTGTAACATTCAGAATGATTGTTCATGACTGATTTAATATTTGGAGAGGAAACATATTTCCAACTATTAAAACTTATATGGGCTACTGTAAGAATTTAGAATTCCCTAAAAACTCATTCTGCAGCAAAATTCTGAATTAGTACTTATATTTAAACTGGTTTATTCCTTAATTATCTTATTATCTGCACAGTTTTTATCTCTATAGACAAGTCACTTAAACATCTCTGGACTTTGAAGAAGAGTGATGTTGGACTAGTGTTTTTACATTTTATATCCTCCATTTGTTCAAGAGGAGTCTTAAGTATCAACAAAATAAATAGAAAAGGAACCATTCTGGTTTTGAAGGGGCAGGTGGAATTCTATATTTCTCTTCATTATCTGTGACATGTATAACATAAAACATAATTAGTGAGCTGTTAAGTTTTTTTCTCTTTGTAAGTAGTTTAGGATTGTCTAATACAAACTAGCATCCCAAGGATATGAAGAGGCTCCATGAAGAAGAGAGTTTCAGGTCAAATATGTGTGTGAAACTTAAGGATTACTAACTTGTCATCTTTAGAAGTATAATGATATAAGGTTTCTGGCTCACTATAATATTGGATTGTTTATTTTTAAATATAAATAAATATCCATTTCTGCCTTAGGTTTCCCAATACTCATTCTCCACATGCTAAGTCAACATTAATGTAAATCAAAGCATAGAAATTAAGAAATTTTTCAGGACAGTGAAAAAATTAGGAACAGACCCAAATCCCTTTACTATCATCTTTCTTTGATTTATATGATCAAAGTAGTTTTAAATACCAAAGTCACGATACTGTTTACCTCTGGGAGGAAGTGGAAGAATGTGGATGAGGAGTGGTACACTAGAGTTTTTAGCTATATCTGTAAAGTTTTATTATTTTAAAAACATCTAAAGTGGACTTCCCTGGCAGTCCATTGGTTAAGACTCCCCACTTCCACCGCAGGGGGCATGGGTTTGACCCCTGGTCGGGGAACTAAGATCCTGCATGCCATGCGGCGCAGCCAAAAAAATAAAAGCATCTAAAGTAAATTTGGCTAAATATTAAAAGTTCTATATTTTTGTAGCGTTTTCTAAGTTAAATAAGTTTTGTAAACAGTTTTTAAAGATTTTTACTAATTTAGTTTTTAAATACTCAGGAATTTTTGATAGCAATTTTAATTTTTTTCTTTTCTTTTTCCTCTAAAGAATAAAATACAGTGTTGGATCCCTTTCTCCTATTACTGCAAATGTCTTGAAAAAGTCTGAACCTAAAGAGAAGATGGAATTACAACATACTTCTCAGAAAAACTCCAGGGAAAATGTACAGGTGATGGAGCACGGTTTCCTGTATAAAGAAACCCAGGAACCTGAACAAAAGTTTATGTCTACTTCAGAACACATCCCACACCTTTCAAGTGAATTAAGAGGACATGATGATAAAACATCTAATAAATGTTCCATGTTAAATCCAGCTGAAAATGACATAAAAGAAAATTTTATATCTCTAAATTTTATATCTCTGTCTCCACATAAAAATAAACAGGAATGCATTCTTGATGTTCCTGAACATAAATTAATTATAAATGAAAATGACTTAGAAGTAAGGGTGGATCACTGTCCACGTAGGCAACAGGCATCTGTACAAGTTTCTCATTTCAGTACGGATAATAGTGCATCTCAGCCAAAACAAAAGTCAGATACTGTGCTTTTTCCAGCAAAGGATATGAAGGAAAAGGACCTTCATTCAGTATTTCATCATGATTCTGATCTGTTAGCAATAAACAGTTCACAGGCGCACCTAACAATTCAGGCAAAGGCTCCATCCCAAAGCCCTCCTGAGGAAGCCAACCCATGTGACATCAAGAATATGGATAGTTTACCTTCTGGTAAAATCCATCGGAAAGTGAGAATACTATTAGGAAGAAATAAAAAAGAAAATCTGGAACCAAATGTGGAGTTATATAAGAAAAGAACTGAATTTCTTACTATACAAGAAGAAAACAGAATTTGTAACTCATCAGTACAATCTCTACTGGACTTATTTCAAACCAGTGAAGAAAAGTCAGAATTTTTGGGTTTCACAAGCTACACCGAAAACAGTGGTATATGTGATGTTTTAGATATTTGGGAAGAGGAAAATTCAAATCTGTTATCAGTGTTTTACTCTTCCCCTTCAACTTCTACATTTTCTGGTTTTTAGATTTAAAAAAATAAATACCTTTCAGAAGCAATGAAGATCATATTGAAATTTTTATAAATATGTATAAAAATTCTTAGTTTTGGAGGTGAGGTTTTGCCAATTTTGTTTACAGAATGAAATGTAAATATTAATAAAGGTGATGTTTGCATTCTTCTACAGAATTGAATACCTATTCTAGAAAAATTGTAGAATAAACTTGTGACTCATCTTATTTTGCATACTATGTTCATAATTGTTTTCTAAGAACTATTATGAATAATAAGTTTGCTTTATGTCAGTGAAAACTAATTTCAAGGGAAATTTTGAGAATATCAAAATTTAGCATTTTAAATTTAGATATTCTAGTTATATCTATTGTCTATTAAAACAGATTTCCACGATAACATGATAATATTGCTTTTAAAAACCTAATTTTCATACAGAAAGGAAAAATTGTATTTCAGTGTCTGAGTTCTGGAAATCATTATTACCAGAAACATTGACACATGAGGGTGAACTAGTTGGACCATGCTAGGGTGTTGGCACTGAGGAGTTAGGTTATTTGTAGAGATAAATAGAAGCCATGAGGAAAAACTTAACCAGGCTAGCATGTGGAATGAAATAATTTTTCCACTGTTCTTATTTACCTTTGGAAATAATTTCTTCCAAAAATGACTCTTTAATCCCTAATTTGGTATCAAGAAAGGAAAGGGAAAGGATTGCAATGAACTAGATATGTTTTGAAACATGCAGATTGCCTTTGATCAGTCACTTGGCGATTCAATAATTTAGAGAAGAGAAAATTCAAATATCAGGAAAATTTCAACTCTTACCGGTAGATGGTTCACAATAAAAATTAGTGCCAATGAATATTATATGAATACACTGTCAACTAAAATTAACAATTTTATTGTTCATGGCTGTACTTAAAGGAGGATCACTGAAATATCCTTTATAGTGCATACATGCGTTTATGTTTTAAACAAAAAATCCCTTGGAAGATTTTTACACAGGACAGAAAATTCCATTTATAAGTATGAGGGTTCTTATATAATGACATATTTTCAGTAGTAAACTCATGTAACAACAGACAAATAGCCATTTTCAAAATGCTCTCATATCGTGACCATTTCAAAAGCAGTTCTCTTATTGTTAACAAACATCTTTAACTTTGAAGGGATAAATTAAATGGTTGGTTTTTCGTTTTTTGTTTTTCAAAAACTCTTTGAGGCTCCCAAAGACCACATTAGTTGCCCCTAATAGTAATCCCATAAAATCTCTTTCTTTACCTTGTCTTAGCACTTTCAAACAGTATAAAAACTGAGTCGTAACGGCAACTCATCACAGGTTGGGTTCCCACAGGAAGTAAACTCTATGATGGAGTTTAGCATGCAGGATGTTTTCTAACGAGTGCCTTTGGACATAGTTGACCCCACAAGAATCTCGCAGTTGCTAGGTGAAGCTGACTGGTAAATCAGTGAATGGTTCAATGACCACTCAGATGGGGCATGACCGGGCAAGGAGGCTCTGCAGATGAGAATTCCTTCAGGAGCTGACAGCTGTAAGCTGTCTACTGCCTGTACTCCCAGCAGCTGGGGCAGCACGTTCTTTATTAAAGATGGATCGGAATCAATTACTCCTACCAGGATGGTGACTCCCTGTCTGCTGGTCTCTTGGAACAAGGAACCCAAAGGGGCTAGGTGGTAATTGCAGCTTATAGTTCAACAGGAATTGATAAAATGGGAAGCACAAATTACAAGAGGGACACAGGAATAATAATGGCAAGTAGGGCCACTCCTGCTTCCACCTGTTGGTTCCCAGACCCATGTATTCTTTTATCAGAGACATAGCACCATATAAACGTTTTGAACTCAAAGTGTATCCTGCATCCTAGGTGATACCCCATCCTCAAAAATATCACCTCCACACCTCCAAGCTAATGCTACAGCTGTGCCTTTAACAGGCCATTCCAATACTCTATCATTTAGGAAGCTTCTGGGTGATTCTATATGAGTTAAGACCGTGGACCACGTGCCCATGGGCTCACTCCAACACCTTCGCCATACAGTCAACCCCCTGGTGTAACAGGAAATTATGTATGATGCCATGCCAATAAGTCAAATCCTCAAAAAGTGATGGCATGAGCAAGAAAGACAATCTCCTACCTGGAATATGTTGTTACTGTGCCTAGCGTGATCAACTTGTCATCAAGTGCCAGGTTGGTCTCCTGGAGGGATTGTGCCATATCAGGAGCTCAGTGTTGGTCGCTGTTTCTGGCAAGTTGAACTTCAGGCAAAAGCAGAAACACTAGATCAACTTAAGTGAATAGGAGCCCATACCATTGAGCCCATACGTGGCTTTCATCCCTGCCACCATAGCCCTTTTGCTTATGTACCCATTGTGCCAGCATTAGGGTGGTATTAACGTATGACATGAAGATGCTCACAACTTCATGCCCACTCCCATATGCCACGTGCCTCTACCCCCTGACATGCAATCTTCCAATCTTTCTCTCCACAAATCACTTAACAGCCAGTCATTTCTCACTGCCCAAGGGTTCACATATATTCTGAACTCAGGCCACTTCTCTTTCCACACAAAGGGGGTGACTTCAAGCTTCACCTCTTGAAGCTCTGCCCATTGGGAAGATTTTCCCTTGTGACTGGCTTTCAGTACCACCCCTGAGTGGAGCTGTATGGAGGATGCTATCTATTTCCAGCTTGCAACCACAGAAGCAACTAGTCCATGAACCAAGTTTGGGTTTTTCCTCCTTTTTGCATCTGGTCTTAAAGGATGGCCCATACACCTGTAGGTGTGACCCAAGAGACAGGAACTGATACAACATTGATGGACGACATGGGGGTCTGGGCTGCCTGCTTGTGCAATTCCCACAAACCCTCGGGTCCTGCTCTTGCTCAGCCCTGTATGTACCAGTTCCATCTTACCATGGATTATTGCTGCACCTGCTCCAAGTTATGACTGGATGGTTCTGATAGAACCCCAGCTCAAGATTGCCAGTTGTAACCACATGATGATTTTGCCCCATGGTCAGGTAATTCATCTCTCATACATCATCATCTCATACAACAAACTATCTTCATTTTTCATAAAGTATATAGTTCTCCACTGAAGATGGCATGGCCTTATTCTAAAACCCCCAGGGCCTCGGTTGTGATTCCCTATTGGTGGTTGCCATAAACTCCAGCTTTCCTACCACTGAAGTCTCTAGAACCTTTGAACCTGCCTGGTTACATGACTGCAGAGCCCTTTTCTGCTTATAGCTGGCAGCCTTTCATGCCACTGGGTGGAAGCAGTATTCCCAGTTGGAATATACTGCCTCCAAGATCTGAAGAGGCCTACTAGGCATTATGCTACCTTTTTCATGTTTAGGAAGTTCAGGGTGCAATAATTTGTCCTTTACTTTGGATGGCATGTCCTGGAATGCCCCTGACCAATGGAACTCTAAAAATATTACTGATGTGACAAGGTCCCTGAACCTTCTTACGGTATCTCTCTCACCCTCTAGGGAGGGTGTCTTATCAAAGTTTCCAATATGTTAGCGACTTCTTGCTCATATCGTCCAATAAATATGTTACCATTGATATAATGTATTAATGTGATGTTCTCTGTGGCATCCTCTTCAACTTACTGGATGACAAAGGACAAGAAAGTTTAAATAGCCCTGAGGTAAAACTACAAAGGTATACTGTCATCTTTTCCCTGTGAATACACACTGTTTCTGATCTTTTATTTTCCTAACGGGGATGGAAATAATGCATCTACCCAATCAATGTCTGCCTACCAGGTACTTGGGAATATGTTCACGTGCAATGGAAAGGACACCACATCTGGCACTTCAACTGCAGTTGAGCCTATGACTTAGCACAGTTTGTGGCAGTCTGCTGTCATTCTTTACAACCCAGATGATGGGAATCAACCATCTTTTAGATACTTCACAGGCTCACTAATTTCCTCCACCACCACCCCAGGTTAAGATAGTGTTTTTGATTTATTATTTGGCTGAGGGATAGAGGCAGTTTCAGAGATTACCACTTACTTGGTGTTTTCTTTTCCTTTTCCTTCTCTTCTCTTCTCTCTTCCTTCTTTCTTTCTTTTTTTGTCTCTCCCACTATAATGATCCTTATCCTGTAGGTCAGGGACACAACGCGAGGGATTTTATGAAGTACTAAGTATTCGCTCTAATAAAACATTCAGAGGCTAAACAAATGACATTGTTGACCCACTGTGAGCCAAACCTTGGCCAGGACTCCATTTATTACCTGGCTGCCATATGCACCCATTATACGAGGTGCTTTGGATCCCAGGTATCATTGTGAATTCAGACCCTGCATTCAACAAATATTGGGTTATTCTTACCTTTGTCCCCAGTGCAATTACTCAAATAGCTGGAGGTAAGTCCCTTTGGGGAAGGACTAGGGGAATCATTACCACATGTATTTGACATGTGTTGCAGTGTCCTTCTCCTGGGGACATGACTTTTCCTCAGTCAATGGTTTCTGGGTTGAAAAACTGACTCAAGTTTGGAAACAGAACAAGAGAGCATGACTTTATTGGAGCAACTGCTCTCAGCCTCCTGAGGTGGATTTATTTTAATGATACATATTGAGTAGATTCCTTTGTTATTGTCCATCCATTTCACTCCTAAAGGAACTGTGTTCTATTAACCAACTCCACAACTCTCTGAGGATCAGCCCTCCTCTGGCTGCCTCTTTAACCTTGCCAATTATTATTATGGTTATGTGCACATGGCATCTGTATATGTGATGGGTTTCATTCAAATATATACAATTATATATAGATATATAGAACAGGCAAGATGTGGCCAGAAGCACACAACTGCAACAACTGTCAAAGGAGATTAATATGATACACCACATAACAAAATGAAGGTTAAAAATTGTATGATCATCTCAACAGATGCAGAAAAAGCACTTGACAAAATCTGAAATCCATTCATGATAAAAACTGTCAACAAACTAGGCACAGAGAGAATGTTACTCAACATAAGAAAGGTCATATATGATAAGCTCACAGCTAACATCATACTCAGTGGTAAGAAACAAAGTTTTTCCTCTAAGACCAGGAGCAAAACAAACATTCCCACTCTTGCCACTTTTATTAAACATAGTACTAGAAGTACTAGCCAGAGCAATTAGGCAACAAAAAGACATAATAAGGATCCAAATCAGAAAGGAAGAAGTAAAACTGTCTCTGTTTGCAGATGACGTGATATTATATATAGAAAACAAAGTCCAAGCAAAGTCCTGAGCTAGTTTACTTAGCTGAGGGTTCTAAAGAATGCATCAAGAGTTCTGTAATAAAGCCTTCCCTGTCTCTAGTCTATCAGGGACATTGGAATAATCAAGGAACTACAGGAATTGCTCCAAGTCTTTCCAAGTTAGGGAAACCCCAGCCACTTTCCACCACGGGGTCTGTAGAGTAGACAGCAGAGCCTCAAATAGGTCACCCTGCATGTCTTATCAAAAAGATCCTGGCTTAACAACTAGCACTTCAGGGGTTCTTTCCAAGTTCTATCTCCATTCGACTCTGAACCCACTAGCTATATCTGGCCGGGCAGATAGTAACAAAGAAGTAAGATAATGATTCTGGGAGATGTAACCCAACGAACAGAGAATGTTTCTGTTATGGTGGAGAGATATCTCACTGGCCTTTACTAGGGCCTAGGACAAATATTCTAGGCCAATTCCCAGCAAACAACTTTCTGATTCAAAATTTAGCATCTCAGGCATCTTAATACCAAAAAAGTAGGACCTAGGAGATTCTTAGCACCATGAGAAAGGAACAAAGTTCACTCTAAATGAACAAAGTAGCATTTTGTTTAAATACTAGTCTCAAGTAATACTAGTACTTAGTACTTATACAGAGCTTCCTAAGTACCAGGCACTATTCTCAGAGCTTTGTATCTATTAACTTCTTTTATCCTCATAACAATCCTATGATGAAGTAGGTTCTGTCATTATTGTTCTCATTTTCCAAATGAAGATAGTAAGGCATAAAAATGTTTGGTAACATATCCAAGGTCACATCCGCTGGTAAGAAGTGGCAGAGCTGAGATTTAAACCCAGACAGTCTGGCACAAGAATTTGTTTTCTTAGCCATTCTGCTATTCAGTGTGGAATCTACCCCCGGGAGACCTGCCAAGTTAAGGCCAAAGCCTAGGACGTGAAGTTCTAACACATATGCTAATCCGAACAAGCCCTGCCAGCACTCCAGCCCTTGATAATAACTCAATCAGATGATTCCTCATTGCCTAAGCCAGATCTTTGTTTGAATATGGAAATACAGAATGTGTGGTAGATGATGAATAAATCAAAGGCTTATAGAAAAGTTCTCACTAATGCTCAAATCATTTCAGAGTTCAATGTCTTTGCATATGCTGGCAATATTCTCCACTCTTCACCATGCAAACTCCTCCCTACCTTTCAAATTCAGAACAACTATCCTGTTCTCTGGAAGGCCTTCCTCATTCCCAACTCCAAAGGCAACCCTTCCTCTGCACCCTTTCTTGTAGCATTTAGCACTTTATATTCTATCTACTGCTACTCACATCGCTCTAGATGGTAAACTTTTTGAAAACAGAACTCTCTGGAAAGCCTCTGTTCCCTCATTGGAATACTGAGAGTAATAAAATTACCTCTTTCGCGAGGATTAACTAAAATAATCTCTGTAAACTTACTTGACATTTAATTAGCACTCAGTGAAGGATAGCCACTGTGAAAGTATAGTTTTGTAACCGTGCGTAGTTGGTACAGTGTTGACATACAATATACAGTTAGTAAATGTTTGTTAAACAAGTACAAAATAATATTCCAAAATATCACTGAGGAAAAAACAAAAACAAAAAAATCACTGAGGATGTACTTCAAAGGTCTTAGTTAAAGGTCTTGAATATAATGCTAGCCCTGATTCGTCAGTTTTGCCTATTGAAATTTCACAGCTCAAGTTGTCACATACCTTGTTCGTGTCATTTCATTTTTCCTGTTACAGTTGAAGGGATGCTGTGACCAAGACTGTTTAAAATTAAAATAGAATTTGCAAGTATATTCAGATAAGGAAAAGATACCCTTGCTTTTAAATTATTTCATTGGTACATTTAGTCATCTTACATTTTAAAATGAAGACAATAAATTAAAAATATTCCTTTCTCGGGCTTCCCTGGTGGCGCAGTGGTTGAGAATCTGCCTGCCAATGCAGGGGACACGGGTTCGAGCCCTGGTCTGGGAAGATCCCACATGCCACGGAGCAACTGGGCCCGTGAGCCACAATTACTGAGCCTGCGTGTCTGGAGCCTGTGCTCCGCAACAAGAGAGCCGCGACAGTGAGAGGCCCGCGCAACGCGATGAAGAGTGGTCCCCGCTTGCCGCAACTAGAGAAAGCCCTCGCACAGAAACGAAGACCCAACACAGCAATCAATCAATCAATCAATAAAATAAATAAATAAATAAGAACGTGAATTTCTTTAAAAAAAAAAAAAATATTCCTTTCTCATTTTTCCTTTTTTTGGTTCCTTTCCCTCCTTCACAGTTTTAATTTTAAATAAAAAACAATGGCTGCCTTCAAAAGTTATTTTATAAACAGACCAAGTTTTGTTTCACTAACACAAGAAAAATTTCAGTGTACTCAAAAAAATTTCTAAGCTCCTTGACATAGCCCACTTTACTGGGTTACCATGAATACAATAAAAATGCCAGACTAATAAAAGAATTTGGAAAATTCCTTGGAGAAACTGGATATTATCTACTGGATAAAAAACATTTCTGACCCTTAAGTAAGTCTTGGTCTGTATTTTGTTTACTTTCTTGAATATCTCCTAAGTATCTCTAAACTCTCCATCTTACTAATTATGCAAATATATAAAAATTATTTAGTATAAGGTTATTTTACCTTAATTCCTTTGAAGGGAATAAAATAGCTATCTTATATCATTTTATAAAGCATCTGTTTCCTCACGCAGGGAATTTCATGTAGTTATAATTAAAGTTGATTTTACTCTAATAATTTTTATCCTTTATATATTTAGGAAACCTGAACCTTACTGCAGATGAAGTCAGTATTGAACTTAACATAATTACCTGCACAATCTATAGACATCCATTCCACAAATTGTTACCAAAAGCCCTATGCTGTATAAGCATTATGCTAGGTGCTCAGGATACAGGAATACAAATTAACAAAACACAAGTCAGTAGTGATAAGTATTACAAAGAAAAAGAAAGCAGATTAAGGGGATTAGAGAGTGAAGGGGATGAGGTGTTATACAGATCAGGTAAATATCTCTGAAGGAAACAAGAGAGTGAGTCACAGGACACTGAGAAAGGGACCTCCAGGCAGACAGGTTAGCAAGTGCAAAGGTCCCGAGACAGAAATGTATTCTGCTTGTTCTAAGCAGAGAGATCGGTGTGGTTGGAGTGGTGTGAGCTAAGGAGAGGAAAAGGGACCTCCCTGGCGGTCCAGTGGTTAGGACTCTGCGCTTCCACTGCCGAGGGCCCAGGTTCAAGCCCTGGTTGGGGAACTAAAATGCCACAAGCTGCGTGGCCAAAAAAAAAAGGAGAGAAAAAAACGTAGGAGATGAGGTCAGAGAGAAAGCATGGCCACAGATCCAATGGAAAGATGATGTGAGCCACATACAAAGATCTTCTAGCAGCCATATTTTTAAAAATACAAAGAAACAATTTTTTTTTTTGCCACGCCACTCAGCTTGTGGGATCTTCCTCGACCAGGGATTGAACCCGGGGCCACAGCAGTGAAAGCACCAAGTCCAAACCACTAGACCACCAGGGAAGTCCGAAATGAAATTAATTTTAATACTGTATTTTATTTGAAGCACCATATCCGAAATATGATTTCAATACATAATCAATATAACAAAATATTAATGAGACATTTTTTCTTTCTTAAGAAGTCTTTAAAATCCAGTGTGTATTTTATACTCACAGCACATCTACATTCAGACTAGCACATTTCAAGTGCTCAGTAACCACATGTGGCTAGTGGCTACCATATTGGTGCAGTTATAGACAACTGTAAAGCCTTTGAAGAGTTTGGATTTTGTTTTATGTATCAAATATATACGAAAATAAAAGAACAATATAATGAATTTAAAGTTGCCATCACTCAGTTTCAACGATTAGCAATACATGGCCATCTATACCTCTATCCACCTTCCCCAAACCTAGATTATTTTGAAGGACTGTACTGGAGAGTTTTGAACAAAGGAATGACTTTTAACAGCTCACTCTGACTGCCAAGTAGAGAATACCTTGTAAAGAAGCATGGATGGAAACAGGAAGACCTGTTATGAGGCCATTACAATAATCCAGGTGAATTTACAGCAGCTTAGTGGGGGGTGATGGCAGTGGAGTTGGTGAGAAATGGAGGATTGATTGGATTCTTAATATATTTCAAAGGTAGAAGCTGACAGGATATATTGGTGAGTTGGGTACAGGATATGTAAGAAAAGAATCAGAGATGACTTCAAGGTATTAGGCCTGAGCAATGTGATAGAGTTGCCATTTACTGAAACAGGGGAGACTGCCAGAGGAACAGCTGGATGGAAATTGAGGGTTCATCTTTGGATATGCTAAGTTTAGACATCCTATTAGACATTCAAGTGCCAATAGTGAATAAAAAGTTGTATATCTAGATCTGCAATTCAAGGAAGAAGTCCAGGCAGAGATATAAATTTGTGAGCGATCAGAAAATAGGTGGTATTTAAAACCATGGGACAAGACGCATTCACTAGGAAATGAATATAAATGGAGGAGAGGTCCTGGTACACTCCAAAGTTAAGAGCAGGAAGAGGAGGAGGAACCAGGAAAGGAGACTTAATCGAAGCCCCAAGTGAGACAGAAAAAAAAATAAAAATAAAATGCAAGAAAAAGTAATGTCCCAGAAGAAAAGTAAAGGAAGTATTTCAGTATAGCAATATATGTTATTATATACAAATATAGTAATATTCAATATAGCACAGGGAACGATACTCAATATCCTATAACAACCTATAATGGAAAAGAATCTTAAAAAGAATATATATATGTACATGTGTATAACTGAATCACTTTGTTGTACACCTGAAACTAACACAACATTGTAAATCCAACTATAATTCAATAAAAAAACTTTTAAAAGAACTGTTTCAAGAAGGAGGTAGTAAACAAAACACAAAACTAAATTTAAGAAAATAAAAACCAATGCCTAGAAGTTGAAAACAAACTGAAACAAATGAACCTAATGGTGTATCAGTTTGGTAACAAAATCACACAGAGAAAAGAATTATTCCAATTGATCTCAGAACAAAATATTTTGACTACACAGTTTTTAGTGCAATACGTTCCTAGGACAAAAATATTAAAAGGGCAAACAAATCTTAAAATACCTAATGTCACTTAGTATTCTTATTGTTAATAGTAACAATTGTATTATTATTAACATGTATATATTTTAACATAATACAACTAAGAAACTATGTTAAAGCTGCTAAGGACTAATGTTCAGCATCAAAATGTCAGTTGAAAAACCTTGTAATTTTAAATTGTGGTTGTAAATATCAGTATAAACTTGTAACTTTATTTTTTAAAAAGTACTTATTTTCTAACTGTCCACTGAAAGGCCAAGAAGCAATGATAATCAAGTAGCAACAAGAATTTCATACTCTGGTCTCAAAACACCTTCACACACTAAAAGGACTCAGGGTTATTTCTGAACAGTCAATTCCAGGAAATGTACCAATTGAGCTTGGGATATCACATTATGATAGAAAGCAAGGAAGCTATCAAAAGCTAATATTGCCATATTAAATAAATACAGAAAACATCAAAATGCTTCCCCATGTGCCCAAAATAAAATAATGTGAGTATCAAACAACTACAACTGATAGAAATACATTGAATGTGTAAAGCCATGAGTTCGTAGTGACATGCAAAAAAGGAAAAAGACAGAGAGAGAGATTCTTTGGACATCATGGAGGTTGCTAGGTAACCAACACATTACTCTGAAATTGGATAATTTAAAGGAAATAATTAAAGATCTCGCCTGTCTTTTCGGTATGAACACTATTTCAGGGTAACCAAATAAGCCTAAAGGATGCAGAAAAGTTTTTCTATACAGAAGACTTGTAGCTAATAAATGTAGAAGTAATGATCAAATTAGAAAATCACCATCTTGCAACCCCTATTTCAAAATGAATCAGACAATAGTCATCAATAGATATTAAAATCATTAGTTAAAAGACTGTTGGGAAACTTCATAATGAAGGAACTAGGTTGTCACCACCTGAATTAAGCATTACTAAAAACGTGAGACAATCTGACACTATGTGGTTCTCCAGGTGATGAAACAATATGAAGTCTGTAACATCACCTACAGCTAGTCTCGTCAAAACTTGAAACAGAATTTAATCAAGTCTTTAGATCTCACTTCTAGACAGCAGGACTACTGACCCACTTTCTTCAAGAAGTAAATGGAATAAGGGAGGGGAAAAGGAGCACTCCTCCAGATGAAAAGAGATCCTAGAGACCCTAAGAACCAAATTCAAGATGTGGACCTTGTTTGGACTCTGATCTGAAAAAAATAATTGTAAAAAGGCATTTTTTGAGACAATCGGAGAAATGTTAATAGTTTGTATTAAAACTTCAGAAATGTTTTATTTCCTTTGTTAGATGTAAAAATGGATTTGCGGTTACCTAAGGAAAAAAAATTTTGTCTTTCAAAGCATAATGAAGTGGCTGGGTTAAATAGCATGCCATCTAAGATTTGCTTCTAAATACTTCAGCAAAAACAAAAACACACACACAAAAATAGAAACAGCTCCAGTTATCAAGATACTCACTTACCCCAGCATAAGAGCTGCGAGTTCTTCAACAGCCATAGAATACTGTCCCTGCTTCAGCAACTCAGATACTCACCATGACTCAAGAGTTGTCGAGTAGAAGCATGGAGGTCAGGACTGAACTGGGCAAACGCAGCAACCTCACCATAGGAGCCAATTTCAACTTCATGGTGCCTGCACCTGCTTCACAGACCTGGTGTGGGCAGCAGATCTAACACAGGACACAGAAAAACCAATGTAAATGGTAGGGCAGATACCTTTGTAGAACAATTCTGTTTCCAAGAAGATCTGTCCATCACGGATAGGAACGATATTCGTTGGAATGTAAGCAGACACATCACCAGCTTGTGTTTCTGGTAAGAAGTCAAGGAGCCACCACCAAAAGAATCGTTCATTATGTCTGCCCTCTCCTGTAGATGAGAGTGTGAGTAGAACACATCATCAGGCTGGGCCTCATGAGTAGCTGAGTGGTCTGCAGATCAGCAGAGGCACCAGCCTGTTTGGATAATTCATCATAGATGATCAAAGCATGTTTGCCATTATCCCTAAAATACTCTCCCACGGCACAGCAAGAATAAGGAGTCAGGTGCTGATGGAGGGCAGTGTCAGCAGCAGTGGCTGAAACCACACTGGTGTTCTTCATGGCATCCACATCTGTAAGTGTCTTCACCAACTGGGCAACAGTGGATCTCTTCTGACCAATAGCAGTGTAGATATAGTAGAGCTTCTTCTTTCCATCAGATCCATCACTGAAATGTTTCTGGTTAATAATTCTGTCAATCACTGATGTTTTGCCAGTCTGTCAGTCACCAATCGTCAGCCTGTACTGACCACAACCAATCAGCACCAAGCTATCCACAGCATTAATGCCAGTCTGCACTGGTTTCTGCACAGAGATTGGAGAAATGATGCCAGGGGCTTTCAGGCCAACTCACCAATGGGTCTTGGAACCAACTGGATCCTTGCCATCAGTGACATTACCAAGGACATCTACTATACAACCCAGTAGCTTCTCACCAACTAGAACATTCACAATGGCTCCAGTCCTCTTCACAATATCTCCTTCCTTAATTAGTTTATCATGTCCAAACACAACAAGACCAACATTGTCAGTTCCCAAGTTGAAACATACCCTTTAAGCCTGAAGAAAACACTACCATTTCGTCTGCTTGAACATTCCTCAGCCCATGTATTCAACCAATACTATCACCAATACTTGAGACACACCCTGTTTCTTCACAGTCAACAGAGGTTTTGGCTCCAAGATTACGCTCTTCAAGAACAGAGGATACCTCAGCAGTGCCAGTCTTCTGAAGACAAGTGTTAAGAGGCATGGAGGTTCCCTGTGGCAACGAAGGATGATCCCAAAGCATTCTGAAGACCAGTCTGGCCTGCCAAGGGAGGGTGCAAGCCACAGCCCAAGACCACGTGTCCAGACAGCATCTTTGCAGCTCTCCTTGGGTGGTTCCTCTGCAGCTGCAACCTCTGGACCAACTTCCAAGCAAATATTAACCAAAAGAAATTACACCAGAAATTCCAGTATTTTGAGATACTATGTAAGAGGATTATGAGATAATTATATTAATAGCAGACAAAATATGTTGTTAAGGGAAAAATCCTTATTATGGATAAAGTCACATGTAAAGATAAAATAATGCAAGAATAACTCACTAGAAACATAATATACATGCTTGTATAATTTTTTAATTTTTTTACTTTTTATTATGAAATTTACAAACATACAAAAGTAGAAAAAAATAGTACAATGAATGCCTATAAATCCACTAAGATTCAGCCATTGTTAACATTCTGTCATATTAGCTTTATTGATTTATCAATCTATTTCATTTTTTATTATTGTGGTTGAGCTGTTTCAAAGTAAGTGTCACACATTATGACATTTTATGCCAAAATACTTTACACTTCTAAAAGAAAAAAAAAATTCTCCGATCTAAATACAATGGTATTGCCTCCCCAACATGAAAATAGCTCTCTAGTTTCATCTCACACCCATTCCCATTTACCCACGTCCTCAAAGTGTTATTTATAGCTCACTTTTTCATAGCAGGATCCAATCAAGGATCATCTACTGTATTTGGTTGTTATAGCTCTTAAATTTAATCTATAGTTATTGCCCCTCCCCCATTTTTAGGAAATCCCATTTCTAGAAATCTATCCCAAAGATAACACTAGCAAAAAAATTTTTTAATTAATTTTTTGAGGTATAATTGACATACAACTTCATATGTTAGGTACATAACATACAACTTTATATGTTAGGTACATAACATAATGATTCGATATTTGTATACTCTGTGAAATGATCACCACAGTAAGTCCAGTTAACATACATCACCATACATAGTTACGGAATTGTTTTCGTGACATGAGCTTTGATGATTTACTACTCCCTTAGCGATTTTCAAACATGCAATACAGTATTATTAACTATACTCGCCATGCTGTACACTACATCCCCACGACTTATTTATTTTATAAATGGAAATTTGTACCTTTCGACTCCCTTTACCCATCTGCCCACCCTCCAACTCCCGCCTCTAGCAACCACCAATCTGTTCTATCTATGAACTTGGTTTTTGTTTTTGTTTGAGATTCCACATATAAATGAGATCATAACCAGCAAGTCTGTTTTAATACATACATACAAAGGTATTCCCTTCAGCACTATTTGTTATAGTAAGAAGACTGAAAACAAACCAAACATTCATTAAAAGGGGACTGGAGGCATGAACAACCACACAATGAAGTCCTGTGCAACATTTAAAAATGAGAAAGACTCTTGATTACTGCTATGAAGTGATCTCCAGAATATATTTTTAAATGTATAAATCATGTCACAGACAGTGGGCATAAAATGCTACCTTTTATCTAAGAAATAATTGAAGAGCAAAGCAAAAACTAATATAAATGAAAGGCAACATCATTAAAAACCATGCAGTAGATATAAAAAGGACAATAAGATATTACCAACAGCTTTATGCCAATACACTTGAAAATTTAAATGGACAAGAAAAATAGAGAAAAAGCAACTTACTAAAATTAACACAAAAATTAAAAATAAATCTAAATAACCCTATACCTATGAAAGAAAATGAACCCATAATTAAAGACCTTCCCCAAAAGAAATCTCCAGGCCATATCACTTCACTAGTGACTTCTAAATTAACAAAGAAATAATATCAATCTTATACATGCTCTTATAGAGAATACTTTTCAACTTGTCTTATGATGTCAGAATAAACTCAATACCAAAACTGAAGGGCTTACAAGGACAGAAAATTACAGACCAATTTTTTTCATAAATCTCATAAATCTATTGATTTAAAAACCCCTAAAACAAAATAGTAGCAAATTGAATCCAATAACATAAAAAAGAAATAACACATTACATTTAATGCAATGTTGGTTTAATATTTGAAAATCAATCAATGCAATTCACCATATTAATAGAATAAAGAAAAACATGCAAACTGACAGGAATATGGAATGGAAATTAAAAACCCATTCTACAGGTACCTGAGAGTTGTGCAGTAAATCTACAGTACAAGAAAACATATATACACACACACACACACACACACACACACACACAATTATTCCCAGGGAAATAGGTAGCAACTTGGTTTAGAATATTGCCAGAGTTACTCTCTCCTCTGGGCTAGGCCTCACTTTCTTTAAATTAGCAATGAGATAAGTTTGTGGACACCAACAGACAGAGACTGGTCCAAGGGTCCTTCTATTAGTCCCTTTATTCTCTGCCTTGAAGACAATGTTTTTTCATCCTTCTGCCGGTAGAACTTTCTTTTTTCCATTGTGTGCATGAACAGTTCGGGACCTCCACTCACACGACGTTACGCGATTGCTCACCATCTACAGCTATGTCCTGTGGGCACAATGGAGCAACTGTTTCAAAGGAGTGAGGTGTTATGGCCCTGCTATTTCCTCCCTGAGCGTGGGCAAACGTGGAGGCATCTAATCAAAACTCTGCTGCCAGTGAGAGTGCCAAATGCACAACCACTTTGGAAGACACAGTGCATTTCTTAACACACTTACCATATGACCCAGTAATGTCACTCCTAGGTATCTATCCAAAAGAAATGAAAATTTATGTTCACAAAAAAGACTTCTGTAAGAATGTTCATGGGAATTCCTGGTGGTCCAGTGGCTAAGAATCTGTCTTCCAATGCAGGGGACGTGGGTTCGATCCCTAGTCAGGGAACTAAGATCCCACACGCTGCGGGGCAGCTAAGCCCGCGTGCCACAGCTACTGAGCCCGTGCACTCTAGAGCCCATGTGCTGCAACTACTGAGCTGGCACACCGCAACAATGAATCCCACGTGCAGCAACTAAGACCCAACGCAGCCAAATAAATAAATAAATATTTAAAAAAAAAGAATGTTCACAGCAGTTTTATCATAATAGCCCCAAACTAGAAAGAGCCCAAACGTTTATCAATAGGAGAAAAAATATACAAACTGTGTTACGTTCATATAATGAAATACTACTCAGCATTAAACAAATTACACACGCAACAACATAAATGAAAATCAGAAACATTATGATGAGTGAAAGCAGCCAGAAACAAGAGCACACACTGTATGGTTCCATTTATATGAAACTCTAGAATAGGCAAAATTAATTTATGGTGGAAAAAACTGCCTTGGGGTGGGGTAGGATTTGACTAGGAACGGTATAAGGGGCCTTTTTGGTGGGATGGTAGTGTTCTCTATATTAACAGAAGTTTGGGTAGCAGGCTAATGAATTTGTCAAAACTCAGCTAATATATGCTAAAAATGTGTGCATTTCATTGTATATAAACTTTACATCTAGAGAAGAAACTTTAAATACTGAACTTGAGTTAATGACGTGCATGTTAAAGTACTTAGGGAAAAGTGGCTGAAAACTGTCATTTGTTTCAAAGAGCATAAAAAAATCAGATGGTTTAATGGATAGATGTGGCAGAGTATAACAAAAGAATTAATGGTAGAATCTAGATGGTGGGCATATTCTTTCAACCTTGCTGCATGGATGAACTTTCATAGTAAAATGCTGAAAATAAATGTAAAGCTCTGTCGCCTCGTTTGAAATAGGTTCAGTGAGGAAGCCTTCCTCAGGTAGATATATTAAGTAGCAAGTAAGCATAATTTGAAGAAAGAGAGGGACTTGTTACAGGAATTTGAACAATATAAATTTTCATTCCTTTTAAGCAATATGTAAAATTTGTCTTCATGATAGGATATGCACAGTTCTTGGTGTGACTTAAAAACATTAGTTGATAGTCATACTTTGACAGTGCCATTTGTTTCCTATAAGAAATGAGAAAATCATTAATTGCACAGTATGAGGGGCGGTAAGCTTATAAAGAAAAATTTGACCGGGAAATTCCCTGGCGGTTCAGTGGTTAGGGCTCCATGCTTCCACGGCAGGGGGCATGGGTTCGATCCCCGGTCAGGGAACTAAGATCCCGCGTGCTGCACGGCATGGCCCAAAAAAAAAAAAAAAAATTTGACCAAGGACCTCCCAAAACATGACTTGATTAGTAAAGCAGGTGTATTTTAGTTTCTTCTAATTACCTCCCCAACCGGGGTTGCAGTGGGGGGAGTCCTATACAGCTTTTCTGGCATAGAATTCTGTTATTTTCCTTGCTGCTAGCAGCAAACTAGAATTCTGTTATTTTCCTTGCTGCTAGCAGCAAACTAGAATTCTGTTCCAATTATTTGTCTTCTTAAATCAAGCAAAATGAGAACAGCTCTGTGTAAATTATAATCTGTATAATTATATCAGTGGCCTTCAAAACTTTTTTTAACCTGAACCTACCAAAGAAATATATTTTACATCATGACCCAGGAAACACACACACACAGATATATGAATCAAAAGTTTCAGGAAATACTGTTATTACTTATGATGCCATCTGATATTTATTTCCATTTTATTCCATTACTTCAAAATGCTAGTCATAACCCATTAAACTGATATCCTATCTCCCTAATGGATCATAACCTGCCATTTGAAACACTGTACCATGTAATAGAGTTTTTCAGAAAACTCTAAGTCCTGGATGTGGACTGCATTGTGACACAATCTAAGAAATGTAGAAATGTAAAATATCTTCCTATTGCTTTTTAAGTGCAATTCCACAGACTCCTTTTCTCGTGATAAATTAATAAATATGTATTGAACCAAGTCTGTGCAAGGCCTCGTGCTAGGAACTTGGGATGAACAATTTCATTATACTTCTTTTATATATACTGGTGGCGCCCTGGTGGCACAGTGGTTGGGAATCTGCCTGCCAATGCAGAGGACACGGGTTCGAGCCCTGGTCCGGGAAGATCCCACATGCCGCGGAGCAACTAAGCCTGTGAGCCACAACTACTGAGCCTGCGCTCTAGAGCCCGTGAGCCACAACTACTGAGCCTGAGAGCCACAACTACTGAAGCCGGCACGCCTAGAGCCCGTGCTCCGCAACAAGAGAAGCCACCACAATGAGAAGCCTGCTCGCCACAACTAGAGAAGGCCCACGCGCAGCAATGAAGACCCAACGCAGCCAAAAATAAATAAAATAAATAAATTTATTTAAAATATATATATATATATTTTTTAAATATATTTCCTTTTATATATTTCCTTCCTAAGAACTCAAAGGGTTTTAGATATACTCTGTTTATTGTACCAAAACCCCATGGGGTCACAAAGGATAGGCATCATCAATGCTTTGGAGTTGAAGGCACTGAGTCAGAAATCACATATTTGCCAAAAGTCATACTATTAAAGTAATGGAAGTTAAGAAACAAATTTTCTCAACTTCAACTTTAAAAAGCTAGAGTATTTTAAAAAATCAACTTCAAAAATCATATTTATTTTCTATATTAAAATACATGATGACTTTTTTGCATAGAAATAACTGGATTAAAAGTTTGATCATGTCTTATTTAAATTATATCCATCTATCATAATACAGTCAGATGTGCATTAAACACTGTTTAAAGATAAACATTTTTCTCAAGATCCCCAGAGAAAAACTAGGAGAAGACCACAGAGAATATAGCAGTCATTTCCTGTTTACTCGTACTACTACCCTTGAAACATACCCTGGCATCCCACAGGTTTCATCTACTAGCATGAGTTACTTTCCAGAAAATTTCTTAGTTCCTTACGTAAGCAGACATGCATCGCATCTCTTCTGTTTATGTCTCAATTCTGGGAGTTATCAAAGTGTTTGTTCTTTTATTTTTCTATATGCAAGTAATAAAAACAAAATGTAAAGAGATACTATTTATAAATTACATCTAGTAATAAATATTGGGTGGGCCAAAAAGTTCCTTCGGTTTTTAAGTAAAATAAAAGACACATTTTTCATTTTCACCAGGAACTTTATTGAACACATTCACCGTTTTGTTCCACTACCTTCTGCCATTTTTCAGGCAACTTCATAATTCCATCTTCCCAAAACTTTTAATCTTTTTGAGCAAAGAACTGTTCCAGGTGCCTTTTACAGCCTTCCAGGGAATTCAAATTTTTTCCATTATGAGAATTTTGTAAAGACTGAAATAAATGGAAATCCAAAGGTGCAATGTCTGGTGAACAGAGCGGATAAATCAGAACTTCCCAGCCAAGCTGTAACAGCTTTTGCTTGGTCATCAAAGAAACATGTGGTCTTGCGTTATCCAGATGGAAGATTATGTGCTTTCTATTGACTAATTCCGGAACTTTTTGTTGAGTGCTACTTTCAGTTGGTCTAATTGGGAGCAGCACTTGCTGGAATTGTTTGGTTTTCTGGAAGGAGCTCATAGTAGAGGACACCCTTCCAATCCCATCATATATACATCACCTTCTTTGGATGAAGGCCGGCCTTTGGTGTGGTTGCTGGTTGTTCATTTCACTTGCCCCACGATCTCTTCCATTCCACGTTATTGTATGGTATCCACTTTTCATCATGCATCACAATTTGTTTTAAAAACGGAACTTTTCCTACGTTTAAGTAGAGAATCGCATGTGGAAGTACTGTCAAGAAGGTTTTTTTCGCTTAACTTATATAGAACCCAAACGTTAAAGCAATAAACATAACCAAGCTGGTGCAAATGATTTTCAACGCTTGATTTGGGTATGTTGAATATGTCGGCTATCTCCCACGTGGTATAATGTTGATTGTTCTCAATTAATGTCTCAATTTGATCGCTATCAACTTCAGCTGGTCTACCCGACCGTGGAGAATCGTCCAGCGAGAAATCTCCAGCACAAAACTTCACAAACCACTTTTGACATGTTCGATCAGTCACAGCACCTTCTCCACACATTGCACAAATCTTTTTTTGCATTTCAGTTGTGCTTTCCCTTTTCTCGAAATAATAAAGCATAATATGCCAAAAATGTTGTTTTTTCTTCCATCTTCAATATTAAAATGGCCACACAAAAATCCACCAATTTTGATGTTTTTCTTTTCAATGCACGCTGATATGACAGCCGTCACAATACAATCTAAAAAAATTGTTTTGAATGAAGTTAAAGACAACTAAGCGCTACTAGAACCATCGTAGGGAAAAACCCGAACGAACCTTTTGGCCAACCCAATACAACAAAACACATATAAAGCCTCTGCAAGGAAACTTACAAAAGTTTACTGAGAAACTTTAAAGAACACCTTAATAAATTTTGAAAGTTACCATATTTGCGGAATGAAAGACTCAGTATTTTAAAGATTTCAATTCTTTCCAATTCATAGTTTGAATTTATTCCCAAAGTTTTTGTTCTTAAGCTGAAAATCATTACACATTAAATTGAAATAACAAATAAATTCATTTGTTAACTCATTCAACAAACATTTACTATGTGCTAGTTACTGTGCTGGGTGCTAGGAACCTGACGGTCTCTGAATATACAGAAAGGCCTCCTACTTTAGAATGGTAGTGAGGGAAGGTCTCTCTGTAGAAGTGGCATTCAGTTCAGACTTGAAGAATTTCTCCAGAAAAAGCCACTCGTGCAAAGACCTGGGAGAAGCGTAATCGGACAGAGGGAACAGTGTGAATGAGGGACTAAATGCATGAAGCAGGGACAAGTCAAAATGGGATTCCAGAGAAAAGGGCGATCTCTTAAGGCTGGGAACAGAAAACTTGGAATACTAAGTAGGTAAAACTTGAAAAGCACATTGGAAAAACTAATCGTACTCAAACCAAAGAGAGTAAGGGAAAGGCATTCCAGGCAAGGAAATGGAAAAGAACAAATCTGAACTACATGATATAAAATAGGGCAGCCAAAGCCTGACAATAGCATTGTTTCATAGTTGTGACTATTTCTGGGCTCGGCTTCATCTGCTTGGAATTCCAACAGGACATTGTAAGATGGCAAAGGGTCCCAGCTGTGCCTAGAATTGGGACACTACTTTTATGCAGCCAGTCCTCATGCCTTATCATCAGCAAGAAATACTAGTTATCTTGGTTTTGCAGAGGCAAAGAATACTTTCCATCTAGCCTTCTGGGTTGTGAAGAAACCAATTCTCCCCACCTTAGCATCAGTGTTATGTGAAGTGAAGACTCTCTGAAGAAAGGTGTAGAAGGTATAACTTAAGTCTTCCCCAAGCTCATTATTTCCCTGATAAAGTTAACTGAGCACTAATCGACAGTAAGAAAAACTTCCCCCTTTCAGAGCTGTGGCCTTGGCTTCCTTTTTAGCCTTAGGAAAAATTTATTTCTAGAAACAGAAGGCAGAGTGACCACTTATGCAGTCTCCAAGCCCCTCAGCTGAGGCTCTGTTAGAAGTCACTTGTTTTAATCAAAGAAAGAGCTACCTGTCTTCTGCTGTTAACCATGGTTACTTAGCACTGTATTTAAACTCAATGTTGTTTTTAACACATGATATTTAGGAAAAAAGGTAAGAAGAATTAAGTCATGTGAAGAGACAGAAAGTGATTTTTAATTAAAACTATCAATATTCATACCACCTTGCCTGGGAGAGTTTATTTCCAAGCACCACTTAGGTACCTTCCAAGGCAGAAAATGACAGCAGCCAGCAGAGAAAAAGAAAACAAACTGTATTAATATGTCAACCCTCCAACCCTCTACTTCTGCCTGCCTTTCTCCTCCAACTGTGTCTTCGCCTGGAAGCTAAAAGGAGAAGGCCATTTTTAGCTAAAATGCACTCTTATAGTTCACAACAAGCATTCTTTACATTCATTCTAATTTTAAATACATCAGCTTCAGGGGAAGACCAAAGAAAGAGATGCCCTTTTATTATATAGGACAAGTAATAATGAAGATGCTAAAAAGAGGATTTCCATGCAAGTTTTTCCTCGCTTCTCCATGGAGAGATCAATTCCAGTCTGATTATCAGTGCATGGACCATGTGCAGTAGGCAGCAGTCTTCCAGAGAAAGAAAAAAGATGGACCCAGAGCTTCCGCAATTTAAAATGCTCTCAAATCAACAGGGAAGCTTTGGAGAAATGGCTAGAGGTTTTTTAGGCTCAGACAGTATTTTAGAAAACTCAGAGATATTCTGTGAAACGCTTAGGTCAGACATATCAAGTCAATATCAAGACAATCTGAGGCTCCTTTACAAGTCATCAAATGATACATCTGTGAAACCCAAAGACATTACAAAGGGCAAAATAATAGACCAAGAATGTGGTCTTGAATCCCACTCTGTCTAGCCTCCAATAAGTGGAAATATTTTGGCCCCAGAAAGTCCCTAACCTAAGCCTTGCAAATAACATCTTAGTACTAGACTTGACATTGATGGAGAACTGCCGTAGGTGAGTTGATAGTGCCCTGAATCCCATGCTGGATACAAAAAAAATGGCCTTAATGAGGAAACTGAAGATTCTCTTCACCCTGGAGAATATGCACTAAGCCGATTCCTGGCTTCCCTTTATTCCAAGACAGGATGTAAGAGCCGCTATCGTGGCAGGCGTGTTCATAAGCTCCCAAATACCATGGCATGTGTTCATCTCCCGTCATCCCCAAACCCAGCCATCCTGGGCCATCAGCCTGGGTGGGGTTACCACCAATGCCTGGGGGCCCAACACATACTGTGTGACGCCTTCGCAGACTCTGTGCGCTCTGCTGACCCAGGCCGTTGAGGACACAGTGAGGAGATCTCTCTTGGATCAGAGCAGAGAAGTCTGTAAGTCTCGGGGACAAGATTAGGGGAGGGAAGGGGAATGCTTGAGCTTACTTAAGCCCAGATTGGCAGAACAGCTGGTAAGGCACGGTGGTCAAGAGCACAGACTCTGTAGACCAACCCTTCTGGGTCTGAATCTCTGCTGTGCAGCTTAAAAGATCTGTGAAAATGGGGGTAACAGAACCTACCTCACAAAGCTGCTCTGCATATTAAAACAAGACATTGTACAAGATGAGCACAGTGCAGGGCACAGCCCTTAGTAAACGCTCCATAACTGTTACCGTGATGATCTCATTACATGAGGGATATTATTAAAAATAAATTCTCCAAATCCTTCCTGCTCTAAATCCTTCCTCCCAGAGCATTTTGTGGTTTTGAACAGTTTTAATATACAAGCTGTAGAGTCTCTTTCAGGAGGCAGGGGCCAGTGGCCCCTCTCACCTGGCAGAGGGCCCCTTTCTGGCCTCTCCTGATTCAATCATCCACTCAAGGTTTAGGGCCTGAAACTCCTAGTTCAGATTTGAAGAAAAGAATAACAGGGGATTTTTTCCTCCTTTTCAAACTCATGAAGATGAAAAACAAACAAGCAAACAAAAAACACATTTACCTCAAAATTGAACATAATCTGTTATGGGTAAATTCCCAAACACCAGTGGTTCAAAATGTTTCCTCTCCTCAAGCTTTCTTATTATATCTCATATCACCATCCCACTTAAAAACAATCCTCAGAACCATAGTTTACTTCTTTGCCTGAAAAAAATCAGTATTAACTATGAATGTCTAATCGGTATGAGACAGTAAAGAAAGAGTGGGTGGGTGGATGAATTAAGCACCTGAGAAAGCTAAATGAAAAATAATGATTTATTTAAATGAATGATGATGCTAATCAACATTTAGAAGCAACGTGAAGTTACACTTGACCTAATAAGGACTCACTGGAGGTCCTAAACTCATTCAGGAAAGATGTCTGAAAGATACTAACATTGATAAAATCCAAAAAAAGAACAATAATTTAAAAAAATCTTTATGGCTTAACTTCCTTACCTAAATACACACTAATATTACTGATTCGTTTTAAGCCAAAAGCTATAAAATAACCTGATCTGATTAAGCACAAGTTTGACTACTAACCAATCCCCTCCCCGTTCTCTAACCCTCAGTCTTTTCCTTACTTCGCAAAATGGTTCTAGCCTGCTGCTCATGATATAAAACAAAGCCTGAGGATGATCACCAGTTTTGGATTTTCTCTGTTCTTCCAGTAGAGATATTTCAACACTTTATTTTGTCTCCCCCAAATGGATATTAACCACACTTTATTAGGTTACCCTCTAGCATCTAGACAACAAGGAATAATGGAAAGAGGTCAGGCTTTAGATTTGTCCCACACCAAGGTCTAAATCTTTTATATGCAACCAAAGTGCCCAATAATTGAGTGAAAGGTATATCAACTGTGATATTCATTTCACACAATGAAATAACCATGAAAGTTATACACTTACTGACTTGGAAATAAGTTCATGATATGTTGTACAAAAAGAATGTCTTTTTTTAATATAAAGGTATAGATGCACAAAGCAAAAAGTGTAAAATGGCTGAGGAACTTGTATTAACAAATATTTATCAGGCACCTATTATGTGCCAGACACATAATGTATATGTGTACACAACTGTATATGCCCAGGTTATATCAGTGAATTAGACTCTAATTCACTCGAAAACCTATGCGACACGGCAAAAGCAGTTCTAAGAGGGAAGTTTATAGCAATACAATCTTCCCTCAGGAAACGAGAAAAATCTCAAAAAAACAATCTAACCTTACACCTACAGCAACTAGAGAAAGAAGAACAAACAAAACCCAAGTTAATAGAAGAAAGAAATCATAAAGATCAGAGCAGAAATAAATGAAATAGAGATGAAGAAAACAATAGAAAAGATCAATGAAACTAACAGCCGGTTCTTTGAAAAGATAAACAAAATTCATAAACCTTTAGCCAGACTCATCAAGAAAAAGAGAGAGAGGGCTCAAATCAATAAAATTAGAAATGAAAAAGGAGGAATTCCCTGGTGGCGCAGTGGTTAAGAATCCACATGCCAATGTAGGGGACACGTGTTCGAGCCCTGGTCCAGGAAGATCCCACATGCCGCAGAGCAACTAAGCCCGTGTGCCGCAACTACTGAAGCATGCACGCCTAGAGCCGTTTAAAACTTACTGTAGCCTTAATGTACAGAACAAAATGACTTACAAGCAAATTTTGTTAGCAGCAGCTAGAGAATGGGTAACTGACCAGTCTGGTGAATGTAGTGGTAGTCCCGCAGCTGGTCCTTCTTGTGGCGTTTCTAAAAGAGCTCCCAACGAAGATCCACCTTGTCGACTATCAGGTAAAATAAAAGAACATATTCTAGAAGAAATAATACCCACAGGACTAACAAAAAATGCCGCCGGAAAGTGTAGAGTCTGCTCTTCCAGGGGAAAGTGCAGTGAAACACAGTATATTTGTAATAGATGTTCTGGTCCCCTGAACAGAGGTGCCTGCTATACTACCTATTACACTCTAATGAAGTATTAGAACGCTTTAGTATGACATGTACGAAGTTTCAAATAAATACATTAAGTGCAAAAAAAGTTGTTGATATTTACTCAAACGTGGGTGTTTCAATATTCACTTACATTACAAATCGCCAGCCACAGGTGTTAGTTTCTGCAAAAATCCCATGGTCAATAATGTGTTAATACACAGAAATTGGTTGCATTTCTATACGCTAACAACGAAAGATCAGAAAGAAAAATTAAAGAAACAACCCATTTACCATCATATCAAAAAGAATAAAACACCTAGGAATAAACTTACCTGAGGAGGCAAACAACCTGTACTCCGAAAACTGTAAGATGCTGATAAAAGAAATCAAAGATGATACGAACAGATGGAGAGGTATATACCATGTTCTTTGATTGCAGGAATCAATATTGTCAAAATGACTATACTACCCAAGGCAATCAACAGATTCAATACAATCCCCATCAAATTACCAATGGCACTTTTCACAGAACTAGAACAAAAAATCTTAAAATTTGTATGGAGACACAAAAGACCCCAAATAGCCAAAGCAATCTTGAGAAAGAAAAACAGAGCTGGAGGAATCAGGCTCCCTGACTTCAGACTATACTACAAAGCTATAGTCATCAAAACAGTATGGTACTGGCACCAAAAACAGAAATATAAATCAATGGAACAGGATAGAAAGCCCAGAAATAAACCCACGAACCTATGGTCAATTAATCTATAACAAAGGAGGCAAGACTATACAATGGAGAAAAGACAGTCTCTTCAATAAATGGTACTGGGAAAACTGGATAGCTACATGCAAAAAGATGAAATTAGAACATTCTTTAACACCACACACAAAAATAAACTCCAAATGGATTAAAGACCTAAATGTAAGACTGGATACTATAAAACTTTTAGAGGAATATATAGGCAGAACACTCTCTGACATAAATCACAGCATATCTTTTTTTGATCTGTCTCCTAGAGTAATGAAAATAAAAACAAAATTAAACAAATGGGACCTAATTAAACTCAAAATCTTTTGCACAGCAAAGGAAACCATAAGCAAAACAAAAAGACAACCCACAGAATGGGAGAAAATATTTGCAAACGATGCAACTGACAAGGGATTTAATATCTCCAAAATTTACAAACAGCTCATGCAGCTCAATATGAGAAAAACAAACAACCCAATCAAAAAATGGGTAGAAGACCTAAATAGACATTTCTCCAAAGAAGACATGCAGATGGCCAAGAGGCACATAAAAAGATGTTCAACACTGATAATTATTAGAGAAATGCAAATCAAAACTATGATATCACCTCACACCAGTCAGAATGGCCAACATCATAAAGTCTACAAAAAATAAATCCTGGAGAGAGTGTGGAGAAAAAGGAACCCTCCTACACTGTTAGTGTAAACTGGTGCAGCCACAGTATGGAGGTTCCTTAAAAAACTAAAAATAGAGCTACCATAAGATCCAGCAATCCCACTCCTGGGCAAATATCTGAGAAAAACATGGTTTGAAAGGATACATGTGGGACTTCCCTGGTGGCACAGTGGTTAAGAATCTGCCTGCTAATGCAGGGGACACGGGTTCAAGCCCTGGTCCGGGAAGATCCCACATGCCGCAGAGCAACTAAGCCCGTGCGCCACAACTATTGTGCCTGTGCTCTAGAGCCCACGAGCCAGAACTACTGAAGCCTGCATGCCAAGCACCTGTGATCTGCAACAAGAGAAGCCACCACAGTGAGAAGCCCGTGCACTGCAATGAAAAGTAGCCCCCGCTCGCCGCAACTAGAGAAAGCCCACATGCAGCAACAAAGACACAATGCAGCCAAAAATCACTAATTAATTAATTAATTTTTTAAAAAAAGAAAGGATACATGCACCTCAATGTTCACTGCAGCACTGTTTACAATAGCCAAGACGTGGAAGCAACCTAAATGTCCATCAACAGAGGAGTGGATAAAGAAGGTGTGTTAGATATATACAATGGAATATTATTCAGCCATTAAAATGAATGAAATAATGCCATTTGCAGCAACACAGATGGACCTGGAGATTATCATACTAAGTGAAGTAAGTCAGACAGAGAAAGATAAATATATGACATCAGATTATAAGTGAAACCTAAAAAAAAAAAAAAGATACAAATGAACTTATTTACATAACAGACACAGACTCACAGACTTAGAGAACAAACTTATGGTTAACAGGAAGGAAGGGTGGTGGGTAGGGACAGATTGGGAGTTTGGGATTGACGTGTATACAATGCTATTAAAATAGATAACCAACAAGGACCTACTGTATAGCACAGGGAACTCTGCTCCATACTCTGTAATAACCTAAATGGGAAAAGAATTTGAAAAAGAACATATACATGTTTATGTATAACTGAATTACTATGCTGTACACCTGAAACACATTATTAATCAACTATACTCCAATATAAAATAAAAATTTAAAAATTTAAGTTTAAATTTAAAAAAACTCAACAGTAAACTTCGATTTGACAGTACAAGCCTAAGAACAACCTCCAAACACAATCCCCAGATTTGTTCCCATCAATCCCTAAACTCAGACTCTCCTAACCTGAACAAGGCAATCTTCCATTTTTCTCTTTTGAAACAGCTATCTGGAATTCATGGAACAAAACCCAAATTATCTAAGATTCCTTTTAATAATTTACCATTTATTAACTGCACAATCACCATTAAAGAAAAAACTTATGATAATACTTTAAAGTACAAATAATACATTTTATTTCATCCCTGAAAACAAAAACAAAAAACAAAAATGTCAACATCTAATGAGAGACTGAACAATTATTCCAAACTTTACCTGGAAATGGTATATAAATAATTTCTTCACATAAAGGTAGGGTACAGGGAAGAGTCTGGAAAGATACCTTTCATGAAATATTTTCTCATACTTACTTTAATAAAACATTATAATTATTGCTACTATGTCTGGTAGTACATTGTAATAATGAACAATACAATATCTAAAACTAAATTCAATACAGTCTAAATCTAGAAGCTAGCTGCACTTAAGCAGTTGTTATAGAGAATAAATACTATGAAACATAGGGCACCATATGGCAATTAAATTTGCTACAAGGTAAATTTAAATAAAGGTGTACTTTGCTCTATAGTAGAATTACCCAAGATTAAGATCTCCTGTGCTATATAGAATAGCTGTTTTCCTGAAAAGATAGTCCATCTTCATAATTTAAATTATATTTTAAACATTCTTAATTATTTTTAAGTGTTCATTATATAAAATGAATATCTAACGTATCTATTATACAAATCCAAAATTTCATAAAGCAGGATATTCTACGTACTATAATGTTACCATTTTCCAAGCAATTTAATGCAACACAAATACTTTTATTATGTACATCTGGCTAAAGTCCTTAAGAGTCCCAGTCTCACAAGTATCTCAGTTTCTCTCTCCCTTGCCAATATAATATAAGCAAAAATTACCAAAATATGGAAATAATGTGCTTTCTTGACAACATAATCAAAGGGTTACACTTTTAAATTAACATTGTTGTACATGAAAATCATGAATTAATACTTATTTTTAATCTCATCATAAAAATCTTTTATTCTTCAGAACATAAGTATATAAGAAAATGTTACGTATGAGATTAGAGATTACTATTTAATGTTATTTAATTGTCCCAATGTTTAGAATAGGTTATGAACAGTGGCTACTACCCATTTCAAGATTATACTCTTATAAATGTAATTTTTAAAAATATACAATAATTAACCTCCAGTTATTCTGAAGGGATAGTGCAAATGAAGACATTCTTTGGGTCATGATTTCAAAACATTATTTTCAACATTATACTTCCTTTCTCTCTGCTCATAATCTGAATAACAAAATATAGTAAGTACTGGAAGTAAGCACATTTTCTAACAGTATTAGTCAAACAGTCACATCTACTGATAACAAATGACAGAATGATTCAGTAACAATATTCTTCACTTGTCTGAAAAACGTTATATATTTAAATAAATATTTTATAGAAATGAATCCATGTCTTTCAGTGTTTTTGTTTCAACTTGATCTCAAACACAAAGATTTATACAAAGATCACCTACCTGCTTACTACATCAACCATGTTACCAAATTCCCTTTAAGGATATAGTACAGCGTTGAAGAGTTGTGCCTGAAAGCAAACTAATAACTTTTAAAATTTATATACAGAATTAGAGTTCCATGAATCCAGCATATTCCTTGAAAATGCGTAGAGGTTTTATTGTAAAGTATTAACTCTATGCTAGCCAGCGATATAAAAGCTTTTCTGCCATAGGATATAATCCACGGTGAACGTAGCAGCACAAGCTGATCTTCAACTGCTATCTAATGCTGCCTGATGCATTTATCCTTTTATTTGTCGTCACTGGCACCAGATTCCCACTAGTACCATTGGTAGTGTTGGTTGCTGAGCCGTTCACAACAATATAGTCGACTTTGTTCTCCAGCTTTACCAAACGTTGTAAAATGTCATCCAAAAGGACAGCAATTGTTCTTTTTAGATCAGCTAGGGGAAAAAAAAAAATGAGAATAAACCATATTAAATACTGATAGAGCACTTAATATTTGTGTTTTCATAGTATGAGGGGAAACGTGAACAATTATCGAGTCATCCAAAAGAAAATATACGAGAGGGAAAACACTCATACCACACATAGAAAAAGCCTAACTGTTTTAAAGAAGAGCATCACATACAGAGCTTCTTAATGGAATTTCAGAGTTATAAATGTGGGGAAACTCACTTTTCTAGTGCAATAAAACAGATTTAAAGGCTGGTTTAAAATGTTAGTCCCTCTGTAAGGAACCCATTTACTTTGAGTTTCTTAGTCTGTAAAGACGACCGTGGACTAGGCAGGTAAGGTAAAAAAACTAGCTGAGCTAAGTGAGAAATTCAAGGAAATGCAGAAACAAGAAACCTGGAACCTCCACAGGTTGAAGTGTAGGGGCAGCCTAGGATCCAGAGCAGATGCCAGGAACCTGATCAGTGCAGTACAGATACTAGTTCTGACTAGAAAATGATGGGGAAGACTGTATCTTCTAATCTCTCTGCGAGGTTAAAGGGTTTCAGTAGAATTTACCTGATAAGAATGAAATTTTGACCCTTTGCTTCCTTAGAATCCTCTTTTCTCAGGTTTCCCAATGGCACCTAACACATATTATGTATTCAGTCAGTGGCAACTAATATTGTTATTTTTTGTTGATCCTGGACCAAAAAAGGCAGCTCAAACCCTAATCTGTGATCAGGAGAAAAATCATTTAACAACAACTCATAAAGTTGCTGATGGTTCTGTTACTAAGCTATCAGAAAAAGCAGAAGCAGAAGAAAAAACAGATAAATTGGACTTCATCAAAATTTAAAACTTTTGGACATCAAAAGATATTATCCAGAAAGTAAAAAGACAATCTAGAGAATGGAAGAAAATATTTGCAAATCATAGATCTGACAAGGGCTTAGTATCAAGAACATATAAAGAACTCCTAAACCCAACAACAAAAAGATAAACCACTCAATTTTTAAAATCAGCAAAGGACTTGAATAAACATTTCTCCAAAGAAGATACGCAAATGAACAATAAGCACATGAAAAGATACCCAACGTCACAATGAAATACCACTTTACGTCTACTAGGATGGCTATAATCAAAGAAAAGGAAAATAAGCATTGGCAAAAATGTGAAGAAATTGGGACCCTCATACACTGCTGGTGGGGATATAGAATGGCACAGCCACCATAGAAAATAGTTCGGCAGTTTCTCAAAAAGCTAAACATAATACGACCATATGACCCAGTAATTCCACTCCTAGGTATCTACCCCAAAAAAGTGAAAGCAGAGACTCAAAGAGATACTTGCACACCAATGTTTATTTCAGAATTATTCACAATAGCCAAAAGGTGGAAACAACCTAAGTGTCCATCAGTAGATCAAAAGATCAACAAAATGTGGTATTAACATACAGGGAACATTATTTAGCCATAAAAAGGAATGACGTTCTGATACATGACACAAAATGGATGAACCTTGAAGACATTATGCAAAGTGAAATAAGCCAGACAAAAAAGGACAAATACTGTATGATTCCACTTATTTGGACTACCTAGAATAGAAAAACACGTAGAGACAGAAGGTAGATTAGAGGTTATCAAAGACCAGGGGAAGGGGGGAATGGCAAGTTACTGCTTAATGGTAAGGTTACAGAGTTTCTTGTTTGGAGTGATGCAAGTTTTAGGTAGTAGTGATGGCTGTACAACATTGAATATAATTAATGCCACTGAACTGTACACCTAAAAATGGTTAAGATGGAAGGGCTTCCCTGGTGGTGCAGTGGTTAAGAAGCCACCTGCCAATGCAGGGGACACAGGTTCAAGCCCTGGTCTGGGAAGATCCCACATGCCGTGGAGCAACTAAGCTTGTGCACCACAGCTACTGAGCCTGCGCTCTATAGCCCGCGAGCCACAACTACTGAAGCCCGCGTGCCTAGAGACTGTGCTCTGCAACAAGAGAAGCCACCGCAATGAGAAGCCCATGCATCGCAACGAAGAGTAGCCCCTGCTCACTGCAAGTAGAGAAAGCCCGCGTGCAGCAACGAAGACCCAACGCAGCCAAAAATAAACAAATAAAATAATTTTTTTTTAAAAAAATGGTTAAGATGGCAAATTTTATGTTACATACATTTTACCATAATTTTCTTAAAGTGAAAAAAGCAAAACAGATTTCAGAAAGGAGTAGTGAGAGTAGTGGTAGCAGGTGGTTGTAAAAAGTGATTAGAAATAAATCAACAAAAAAATCAATGTAATATAAAGTGAGGGGAAAAACTATTTGGAGAAAGTCCAGTGATGGAGGAAATCAAGCAGTGTATCTTTCGGCATCATTCATCATGAACACTTAAATATTCTAGTTTAGTGGGTATGCACAAGAAGAAAAGTATAAGAAAAATTCTTTGATAAGAAGTATTTAGGGATAAAATGCCATGATATATACAACTTGTTTCAACTGGTACCCCCTAAAAGCATATATATTTGTATAGAGAAGGAAAGATAAAAATACAGAAAACTTTTTAGCAAATGATGAATCTAGAGAAAAGATATATGATGTTTACCCCACATAATTTTCCCTAACTTTCTGTAGACTGAGAATTTTCAAAATAAAAGATTAGGGAGAGGGGGCGTTTCTTTATTAAGACCTTTCAATCAAGAGTTATAATAGTATTTGGTAAGTTAAAAAATATACATTTTAAAGAATCTTCCAGCAACAAGACTAAAAGATAACTGCTGGATCTGTTTTTCCCTGGCAGCCACCTCATGTATAATATTTGAAGAAGTAGGCAACCCAGGCCAGAGAAGTCTACATAGCATAGACTGGGGTGGGGCGCTTACCATCATGTTAACATAAAATGAAGCGAAAGCTCTCAGAGGTTTGACACCAAGCTGAAGTGCGACATGAATTATAAAGGTACAGCCTCCTCACTGATTAGTTATAGTTAGGAATAGCAATTAAAGGAAAAGTTGGGGTTCTTTAAAATCAAATACAAACAAATTTATTGTAATGTATGTGTATTTTATATATATATATATTTGTGTCTGTATATATATACATATATATGTATACGTGCACATCAGGGTTTTTTTTTCATACATTATTTAATATTTTCATTAGTAATGAGGATTAAATGATACATAAGGCTTAGCTCAATGTGTGGTACACAATAAGGTCTCAACAAACCTTACTTGTTATTAGTTGTTGTAATATTCAGTAAACATGTCTATTTTTTTCCGTATAAAATAGATTGAAAAAGTAAACATTTTTAGCAGGTAGGAAAACTAGAATTCAGACCCCAGTCTTTCGCTTCCAAGGCCCCAAACTCAGGGTTCTCCACTACAACACAGATGCAAAAAGAATACATATATATATTTTTACGTCTATGGTGTCTAAATGGTGAGTAGATATACTGTATCTCATGATTTTTTTTTTTAACATTTTCAATGTTTTTAATTTTGGAAAATTTCAAACATACACAAGCAGAGATAGAACAGTATAATGAGTACTCATGGACCTAATTCTCATCACTTGGCTTTCACAATGAACAATATTTTGCCATTCTTGGTTCATCTCTCCCCTTCCACCTTTTTTCTCCAACAGTATTTTAAGTCAAATCCAAGACATCATGTCATTTCACTGTAAATTCTTCAGAATGCACCTTTAACTTTTAAAGAACTTAACCATTGTGCTATTATCATGCTTAAAAAAATTTATAGTAATTTCTTAATTTAAGTAGTTTAATACCTGGTCCATATCCAGATTTTCCTGATTACCTGAAAAATGTCTTCTTACAGTTGATTTGTTTGAATCAGGATTCAAATGAAATCTACACATTGCATTTGACTATTGCTTCTTTAGAGGAAATGTATATATATCTTCAGCCTACCACAATAATTTTTCCCTTTTATGTTATTACTTTCTACATGCATACACTTTTTTTTTTTCCACACACACACACTGTCAGGTTTTTTTATTACAAATAATTTGGGTTATAACAGTGACAAAGGCCACTACGTTTCCAATCTAAAATCCATGTAGCATATATCTGAGCTTCCTGCTTATATTTTATTACGATGCTGCAGAATAGTGGTGTCCACAGCCTTTGATAAATGCTTACACCAATTCTCTTTGGAAAAATTCATTTTATTTTAAACTTATAATTTGTAAGTTAAGTAATCAGTTTTCCATCAAAAAAGTACTCAAAGGAAAAGTTGGGTTTAATCAGAAACAACTATATATTACTTTAACAATGTTCTAAATTATCATATATCCTCCTTTCAAATTTTCTAAAATCAGTTGTTTTAATAAAATATTTTAGAAGACTAAGAAATCTAAATTACTTTGCTTGATGATATAAAATCAGTTAGTTGAAAAACCACAATGATCCCTTTGAACATAACAAAACTCACCCTTTCTCTAGATTCACATTACAATTTTCTGTTTACATTTCATGTGACTATATAGTTATGGGAACTATATGTTTACACTATATGGGAGTCCACAGTACTTCCCCACAAAGCCCTATCACTGAAAGTGCTAGCAATAAGAACTCCTACCACGGGACCCGGTTCAGAACCCCTAAAAACAACCTGGAAGTGGAAGACCAAACTATATCCTTTTACTCAGCTCATCCAGCTTGATGCTTTATCACATAGTAGACAGTCAACAAATGTTGGAAATGAACATTTGCTGAATGTCTGATTCATGTTTGGTAGGCGGTATCATGGTTGAGACTAACATGAAGAATCAGATTTAGGAAATAAAATCCTTTAAGGTTGCTCTGCTCCTGCTTTAAGTTTCCCTTCTCTGGGAGAAGAAATCAAATAGTTTAAGGGAAAAACAACAAAAAACAGGCTAATACAAAGGCACATAAGAACACACATACTATCAAAATAGCACCTAGCCCAATTATTTCACAGTATACAAAAATCAAAAGGAGGATATAATGGAATCTAAAAAATAAAACAAACGAATGAATATGACAAAACAAAACAAAAAAAGAGGTTACAATGCTATTAAATATACTAAAGATATTGGATATAAAAAGATTCTTGCTACAATAAACATAATCAGAGATTGTGAGGCGCAGCAGGAAGCCACTATCATCCCAAGCCTAAGGAACAGAGGGAAAAATCAGTAATGTTACAACAGCCCAAGTCCAAGGACACCTAGTGGAATACAGAGCCAAGGAGTCAGTCTGGCAGAAGCTGGCGCTACAAAGGAGACATCACCTGAGGCAGAAAGGGAGAAAAATACCCTAGCTTCTCTTTTCCTCCTACATTCCGAATTCCTGCCAGTACTTCTCATTGGCTGAACCCAGGCAGTAGCTAGTTGATTTAGGAACTGAGAAAGTGCCACCTACTAGAATCACCCTCCCTTGAGATACAAAACAGAGAAAAGTAAAGGAATAAATCTGAAGGCAACCAGGAAAAGGACCAGCACAAACACCAAGTACACATGCCTTTGTGGACTTTATAGGTCTCTGTTGATTTATCTCTTATTTACATCTCAATAGGTTTTATTATTTGTATTCCTAATGTGAAGAGAGGCAGATACAAATAAAAATAGCCATGTGTACACAAAAAAGAAATTCAATTGTAGTAAAATGCAAAAATGACTAATGAAAATAAAATACATAAGTGTGGGACTTCCCTGGTGGCACAGTGGTTAAGAATCCACCTGCCAATGCAGGGGACACAAGTTTGATCCCTGGTCCAGGAAGATCCCACATGCCACAAAGCAACTAAGCCCATGAGCCACAACTACTGAGTCCACATGCCACAACTACTGAAGCCCACATACCTAGAGCCTGTGCTCCACAACAAGAGAATTCACTGCAATGAGAAGCCAGCGCACCTCAACGAAGGGTAGCCCCCGCTCACCACAACTAGAGAAAGCCCACACACAGCAACAAAGACCCAAAGCAGCCATTAAAAAAAAAACAAAAAAAACAGAAGTGTTTAAAGTATCTAAGTCAAAAACTTTTCCTTATTAATATTTTTCAAACTCAAATTAATATTTTACCACCACTAACATCTGCTTAATTGTACAAGGGAGAAAACTTAGAAGTCACTTCTTGATTATCAAAGTGAATTACTCACTGTAAAGTTTTATTATGAAGCTAGCAATAAAACAAGAATGCTTCCTAAGCAATATGAACGAATTCAAATATCAGAGCAAACTGCTAGGTAAAAGTGGTTTCAAAAGTCTCATAAACTCTGTAATTAAATGTACATTAATTGTTTAGTCCTTTACATTTTTAATACAGCTACCTTCTCCTACTGAGTGCTGAATAAATTATATCATTCAACAAATATTTTATTACTTCCCTACTTAAGGCTGCAAGGCACACTGTTTAGGTCTCATGAGTAGATCGACATGTTCTCATCAAACTTTAAATACAAATTAAATGCCTAGGTACATAAAATAAGCCTAATTTTTCTTAAGTGAGAAAACAAAAGCTAGATAATGGATTTGACTAAATAATACAAATCATGAATAATCTACATTTTAAATAGCCACATTAAAACCACTTCTAATAGGAATTCTGAGATTGACTTCCCTCTAACATGTTTAGAATATAAGGACTATTCATTTTACAGGTTTGTTTAGTCTTTTTCTTAATTGGTAAATAACTTATTTTGAGATAACTGTACATTTACATATAGTTGCAAGAGATAACAAATACAGAAATTCCTGTACCCTTTACCCAGTTTCCCCCAACAGTGATATCTTGTAAAACTACATACATCACAACTATAGTACTGACGCTGGTACAGTCAAGATGCAGAATATTTCCTTCACCACAACAATCCCTGTGTTGCCCTTTTACAGTAACCCCCACCTCCCTCTCATTAGCCTGTTAATATGATGGAATACACTGATCGATTTTTTTTTTTTTTTATGCCTGCCATGTGGCATGTGGGATCTTAGTTCCCCGACCAGGTCTCGAACCTGTGCATTGGAAGCATGGAGTCTTAACCACTGCATTGGGAGCATGGAGTCTTAACCACTGGGCTGCCAGAGAAGTCCCTATACTGATTGATTTTTGAAAATTAAACCAGCCTTGCATCCCTGGAATAAATGCCACTTGGTCACAGTATTTAATTCTTTTTTTTTTTTTAGGGTCATACATATAACCTTTTAATCACTTATTTGAAATGCATATAAAATAAATTGCTGTGGTGGCCCCCAAGCTGTAAGCTTATTCAGCTTTCTGCTTTGCGGAGAACTGCTTGTCTCTTTCTTGGTATGCACTCCTGACGCTGCGGTATTGAGCGTAAAAAAGGAAAATGGCTTGCGGCCAGTTTCGTTCCAGGTGCCTGCTCTGGATCTAAGAGCCCCTGGTTGCTCCCCAGAAGAAGGACGTGCTGCCCTGAGGGGGAAGTCTGTATCTCCAAAGAACGGCCCATAAGGCATGCTGACGCATAGATAGTGATGCATAGATAGTGATGCATAGATAATGGCGCATAGATAATGGCGCATAGATAGTGGCGACAGAATTATGTGGAAATACAAGGTTTGCTGATTTGTTGTCTGGTATTCGTTCCGTACTAAACCTATATATACATTCATGCTCTTTGAATAAACTAGCCTTGCAACCATCAGTTGTCTTGGCCCTTCTGACCCCATACTGGTGCTTTTCAGTTCCTTACCCCTCACCGCCAGGAACTTCTAGCTTTCTGCAGCCGGTCTGCGGCAAGTGGCGCCCGAACAGGGACCTGAGTGCGTGAGGCATTTCGGAAGATTTCAGGTAAGTAGAACTCTCGAGTGAGATAGTGTGGCCACAAGAAATAATTTCGTTTTTAGGACGGTAACTCGAGAAAGAGTCAGAAGTAAAATAAAATGGGACAAAAGGGCTCTAAGGAGCGTGATTTATTTGCTCAGGTTTTGCTTTCAATGTTAAAAGCCCGTGGAACTAAGGTAACTACCTCACAACTTCTGGAATTTTTGCAATTAGTATATGATGCTTGTCCTTGGTTCCCTGAAGGAGGATCAGTGGACTTAGCAATTTGGACTCATGTAGGAGATGAGTTATCTAAATATCATGAAGCTCATGGACCATCTTCTGTTTCAGTTTCCATTTTTAGCTTGTGGAATTTAATAAGAGATTGTTTTAATCCAATTTATGATTCAGTTCCAAAAGTAACAGCTAAATCTGTAGAACATATTGCTGCAGTAGCTACTGCTCCTCCGTTGCCACCGAGGATAAAGAGTGTTAATTCACTTGATGATGATGACTTTTCTTTTGATTTAGAGGGTGAAGAAGCCAAATATGAGGCTGAAAAATATCCTGATGAAAATATTCTTCCGCGGTTACAGCAATTACATGTCTCTGTCCCTATCCCTCCTAAGCTTAGTCCTTTACAACAAGCAGTACGGGGAGCTCTTAATAGAGGGGAGGATCCTTTATTCTGCTGCCCGGTGGTGGAACGACCCAATCCTCAAAATCCACAACAAAATAATCGGGAATATCAGCCTCTCTCCTTTAAGGTTTTGAAAGATTTAAAAGCAGCCTGTGCACAATATGGGCCTATAGCCCCTTTCACTATTACTATGTTGGATACTATTGCAACAGAAGCATTGCCTCCAGCAGACTGGAAATCTATTGCTCGTGCTTGTCTCACTGGTGGCGACTATTTACTTTGGAAATCAGAATATTATGAAAAGGCTGCTGAACAAGCTGAAAGAAATACTGCACATAATGTGCTAGTAAATTATGAGATGTTGATTGGGGAAGGACAACATCAGTTATTACAGGATCAATTAGCTTTCCCTTTTGTGGCTTATGCTCAGATCAATCATATAGCTCTACATGCATGGAAACATTTACCTGCCTCCACTAGGACTGAAGACCTTGCTAAAATAAGGCAAGGGGCAGATGAACCTTATGCTGATTTTGTGGCTAGATTATTACAGGCTGTTAATAGAATTATATCTGATGGTCCTTCTGGAGCAATTATCGTCAAACAATTGGCTTTCGAAAATGCTAATAATATTTGTCAAGCAGCTATACGTCCATGGAAAAGGAAAGGAAATTTAGAGGATTATATTCGAGTTTGTTCTGATATTGGATCATCTTACTTACAGGGAGCAGCTATAGCTGCAGCCCTAACTAAGGCAGGATTTGGGCCAAATGCTAAAAGTAAAAACTGTTTTAAATGTGGGAAGCCAGGTCATTTTGCAAAAAATTGTACTGCTGATACTCCTAATATGCCTATCGTAAATTCTGTGCCTCAAGGTAAATCTCCTCCTCCCACAATTTGTCCCCGATGCCAAAGAGGACGGCATTGGGCTAAAGAATGTCGATCAGTGACTCATAAAGATGGAACTCCCTTGTCGGGAAACTTCCGGAGGGGCCTGCTCCGGCCCCATCAAACAATTGGAGCAATGTCAATAATCCCCTCACAACCTTCTCTACCGCCTCCAGCTCAGACCTTTGTTCCTCAGGGAATGGAATCTCCTCCCTTCAAAGGGCCACGCCAAATAGTGCAGGACTGGACCTCTGTGCCTCCACCCAATTCTTATTAACCTCGGATATGGGACCCCAAGCCCTTCCTACGGGAACTTTTGGGCCTTTACCCCAGGGAACGGTTGGTATAATCCTTGGAAGAAGTAGTATGTCTATGAAAGGCTTAACTATTATTCCTGGGGTGATTGATGCTGATTATGAAGGGGAATTAAAGGTTATGGTTCAAACATCAAAAGGATCTTTTCTTATCACGCCCGGTATGCGAATAGCTCAGCTTCTATTAATTCCATTCATGCCAGAAGGAAAAATTTTACAATATAACAAAAGAGGAACTGGGGCTTTCGGTTCCTCTGATGCAGTTTACTGGATTCAACAAATTGGTAGGGAAAGACCACAATTGGTATTAAAAATAAATGGAAGGCCTTTTTCTGGGTTATTAGATACTGGTGCTGATGTTTCTGTTATTTCGTTTATACATTGGCCAAAAAATTGGCCCGTGCACCAAACCATTACACAGTTGCAAGGTATTGGCCAATCTAATTCTCCACAACAAAGTTCGCAATACCTACATTGGCAGGATGCTGAAGGTAATCAAGGAATATTCAAACCCTACGTATTGCCTGGATTGCCAGTTAACCTTTGGGGAAGAGATATATTACAACAAATGGGAATCCTATTGCTTAGTCCCAACCCTACTGTAACTAATATATTGTTAAATCAAGGGTATGATCCTAGGAATGGTTTGGGAAAAAATCAACAGGGAAATAAACTACCCTTACAGACTGATAATAAACGGGATAAAACAGGCTTGGGTTTTTTCTAGGGGCCTTGGATTCTCCTCCACCACATGCTGACCCTATAACTTGGATTTCTGATAATCCTGTCTGGGTGGACCAATGGCCCCTTTCTAAGGAGAAATTAATGGCGGCTCATAATATAATTAATGAACAGCTTGCTTTGGGCAGACTAGAAAAGTCTAATAGCCCTTGGAATACTCCTATATTTGTTATAAAGAAAAAATCGGGAAAATATCGTTTATTGCAAGATTTACGTGCTGTTAATCAAACTATGGTAATTATGGGAGCTCTGCAACCAGGTTTGCCTTCTCCTGCAGCCATACCTAAAAATTATATGATTATTATTATTGATCTTAAGGATTGCTTTTTTACTATTCCTCTATTTCCGGCTGATAAGTTGCGATTTGCTTTTAGCTTACCCTCTTTAAATTTTATAGAACCTATGCAACGTTATCAATGGAAAATGCTGCCTCAGGGTATGGCTAATAGTCCTACTTTATGTCAACAGTTTGTAGCTCAAGTTATTGCCCCTATTCGTAAACAGTCCCCTCAGATATATTTTATTCATTATATGGATGACTTATTACTTGCTTATTCTGATAAACATATTTTACTTAAGGCTTATAATTCCCTTCAAAGTCATTTGTCACGATCAGGACTAGTCATTGCTGCTGACAAAGTACAGATGAACCCACCTTTCTCATATCTTGGTAAGTATATCACAAATTATAATATTACACCTCAGAAGATAGAGATACAGACTGACGTTCTTAAAACTTTAAATGATTTTCAAAAGTTATTAGGAGATATTAATTGGCTGCGACCTTCTTTAAAATTAACTACGGGTCAATTACAGCCTCTTTTTAATATCCTAAAGGGAAGTCCTGATCCTTCTTCCCCTCGTATTTTAACTTCTGAAGCTCAACAAGCACTCAAGCTTGTAAACAAAGCAATACAATCTGCTCAGCTAACTAGAATTGAGCCTTCTTTACCTATACTATTAATAATCTGTGCTACGTCACATACCCCTACCGCCTTATTATGGCAAGAAACAGGAATTCTTGAATGGATTCATATGAAAAATACGCCTAATAAAGTCGTTACACCTTATTATGAGTTAATAGCAACACTTGTTCAATTGGGTCGTAGAAGAAATATTCAGTTGGTAGGATATGAACCAAATTCTATTATTATACCTTATACTACTTATCAATATTCTTGGCTATTATTTGTCTCTGATTTTTGGGCTCTTGCTTTTGCTGGATATTCAGGAATTATTGATAATCATTATCCTTCTAATAAGCTCCTTCATTTTGCTACTCAACATCTATTTATTTTTCCAAAAACTATCTGTTCAACTCCTATTCTCAATGCCCCAAATGTTTTTACTGATGGTTCTGCCAATGGCATCGCTGTGGTTATTTCTGATGACTTACTTCATAAAGAACAAACAGATCATACCTCTGCCCAACGAGTTGATTTCCTTGGCTTTTCAAATCTTTTCACATTGTTCTTTTAATCTCTATACAGGTAGCCATTATTTGGTTACTATTTTGCGTAGCATAGAAACTGCTATAATTGGCAATACTGTTGATTCTCAATTGTTTCAGACTTTCTTTCAACTACAAAAGATTATTCGTCAGCATGACTTTCCTGTAGCCATATTACATATTGGAGCCCATTCAGGTCTCCCTGGCCCATTGTCTTTGGGAAATCAATTGGCTGACGAAAATACAAAGATTATAGGCTTAAGTTTATCTCAACCTCAGGATCTTGCTACTCAATCACATAATTTACATCATCAATCTGCTGCTATGCTTCAAAAACAATTCTCTATTTCTAGAGAAACAGCCCGATACATTGTTAAGTCCTGCTCTAAATGTTTACCCCACCTTCCTGTTCCACAATTTGGAGTCAATCCTCGGGGTTTACTCCCTCATCATCTTTGGCAAATGGATGTTACTCATATTCCCTCTTTTGGTAAATTACAATTTGTTCATGTAACTGTTGATACTTACTCTAATTTTATATGTGCTACGCCTTTGGCTGGGGAATCTACTAAATATGTAATTACTCATTTATTTCATTGTTTTGCATCTATGGGAATTCCTAAAGCTTTAAAAACAGATAATGCTCCAGGATATACGAGTAAAGCTTTTGCCAATTTTTGTGCAACTTTCCATATTTCACATAAAACAGGCATTCCCTACAATCCTCAGGGTCAAGGTATTGTAGAACGTGCCAACCGACAATTAAAAATTACATTACAAAAAATAAAAAAGGGGGAATATGATAGATCTCCTCAGATTATGCTTAATCATGCTTTATTTATTTTAAATTTTTTAACTTTAGATGCATTTAGTCACACGCCTTATGAACGATTGTTTACAGGTCTTTCGGGAACCCCTACTGAAAAAGCGCTTGTTAAATGGAAAGATCCCATGACTAACCTTTGGCATGGACCAGACCCTGTTTTAGTATGGGGCCGAGGCCATGTTTGTGTTTTCCCTAGGGAGGCAGACTCTCCGCGGTGGCTCCCGGAGCGCTTGGTTCGACATTATCATGCCATCACCAATAAACACCCTGACTCGAAGAATGCGTTGCCTGAGGCTCTCGCAATCGACCACAGCACACCCCAACCGGTTCCCCCGGCGGACGAGAAGAATGCGGCGATGGAGTAGGAGACAACTTGTCAGGGAGGCGAGGGGAGATCGAAATCAAATTACTTGGTATCAATTGCAATGTTTAGTATTTCAAACACGTAGGATTATGGAGGAGAGTGCTCATCCTCGCTCTCCTCTTACCTTTTTTTTAGCCATGATAGCTGTATTGGCAGCCCCACCTATAGAGGCTAAATCTTATTGGGCTTATGTACCCGATCCTCCTTTATTACAACCTGTTACATGGTCTGAAGCTGACCTTCCAATTTTCTATAATGATTCTACTTTTGGAAGAGTGCTAGGAAATTTGCCTATTACTAATACTTCTGTTAACTACTCTAATTGGTTTAATACTCCCCCTGTTTGTTTAAGTCCTATGAGTACCAATTCTGGTTGTGTTAAGGCTGTTGCTTTAGAACATGCTATTTCTTACCAAACCACTGTAAATTCTCAATTTTTTACTCATTTACGTAAAAATTATAAAGCTGTGGGATCTAATATTTGTCTTCCTTGCAAACAGACTGTTCCTAGACGAGAAGATTTATCCACCTTTGTATTTTGGTATAAGGATAACGTTCCCATTCACATGAATGCTAGAGTAACTAAGCTTGCTTCTAATACTTCGTTGGATCATTCTCTATGCATATATCGCTTGAGGATTGAAGATACTGGACATTATTTGTGTATTGAAACTACCATAGGTAATCAAGGGACGTTATTAGCTGGACATCAAATTACGGTCGTAAAGACTGTCACAGGACTACAATTTCCTGCTTTTATGGCTTCTGAATTCCCGCAGTTTGATTTTCCTGTTTGTAATGATACATGGACTAAAGCCTCTGTCTGGTGTACTTTAGATTATGATAATGGCACCATACTAGTTTCTTCTGTCCCCGTTAATAATAACAGCCTTGTTTTTTACAAGCAATGGGAATTCTGGAAACTTGCCTTATCCTTTTCTTATAGACCGGTGATTACTTGCGTCGCTCCTCCTTATGCTTTATTGATTGGAGATTTAATTGTAAAAAACACTATGAATCCTATAGGTTATAATATTACTTGTGTTAATTGTATCTTTAGTAGTTGTGTTTTGCCCGTTAAAGGATCTACATCTGTTATGATTATGAAGCAACCTTCTTATATAATGTTACCTGTTAATTTGTCTGAACCATGGTATCATAACACTGGCGTGCAAGCCTGGCTGGAATTGACTGAAGCATTAAAACGACCAAAGAGATTTATTGGTGTTCTAATATGTGCAATCCTAGCCTTAGCAGCTTTAACTGCTACTGCGGCCACTGCTGGGATTGCTCTTTCACAAACTATTCACCAGGCTCATTATGTTAATCAGTTATCTAAAAATATTAGTGTAGCATTAGCCCTACAAAGTCATATTGATACCCAACTAAAAACGGAAGTAGATGAATTAAAAAATGTTCTAATAGGAATAGGGGATCAAGTTATGGCTTTAAAATTAAAAATGCGTTTGATTTGTCATGCCAAATATACCTGGATTTGTGTAACTCAACATTTATATAATGATTCACAATGGGATTGGGAAAAAGTAAAAATGCATATATTAAGTGTATGGACTGATGGACACATTAGCCTTGATATTCAAAAGTTAAATGCCGAAATACAAGCTATTCAAGAGGCCCACCTGGACGAAGATGGACCCCAGAATTTGATTCAAGGATTATTAGATCAACTACAAGGGCTAAATCCGATACAATGGATTCATGGAGGGCTCTCAGGCCTGATATCAATTGGTGTACTACTTTTATTGGTGATCGGTTTATTACCTTGTATTGTTAGATTTGTAATGGGGCGCTTCGCTGTCTTGCGTCAGGATGTTCATGGCTTAAAACTACATTATCAAGCTTTAAAAAATAATAAAAAAGGGGGAAATGTGGTGGCCCCCAAGCTGTAAGCTTATTCAGCTTTCTGCTTTGCGGAGAACTGCTTGTCTCTTTCTTGGTATGCACTCCTGACGCTGCGGTATTGAGCGTAAAAAAGGAAAATGGCTTGCGGCCAGTTTCGTTCCAGGTGCCTGCTCTGGATCTAAGAGCCCCTGGTTGCTCCCCAGAAGAAGGACGTGCTGCCCTGAGGGGGAAGTCTGTATCTCCAAAGAACGGCCCATAAGGCATGCTGACGCATAGATAGTGATGCATAGATAGTGATGCATAGATAATGGCGCATAGATAATGGCGCATAGATAGTGGCGACAGAATTATGTGGAAATACAAGGTTTGCTGATTTGTTGTCTGGTATTCGTTCCGTACTAAACCTATATATACATTCATGCTCTTTGAATAAACTAGCCTTGCAACCATCAGTTGTCTTGGCCCTTCTGACCCCATACTGGTGCTTTTCAGTTCCTTACCCCTCACCGCCAGGAACTTCTAGCTTTCTGCAGCCGGTCTGCGGCAAATTGCCATAATTTTTTTTTCTTAAACAACAGAAATTTATATTTCCCCAGTCTGGAGACAGGAAGCCCAAGATCAAAGCTATGGCCAGTTTAGTTTCTCCAGAGGCATCTCTCCTTGGCTTGCAGATGGGTATCTTCTCACTGTGTCCTCATGTGGCCTTTTCTCTGTGCATGCATCTCATGTCTATTTCTCTTCTTATAAGGACACCAGTCCTATTGATAAGGGTCCCAAACTTCTATGTGTGTCATTATATCCACAGTGAATCTCTTATAGACAGCATATAATTAAATCCTGGGTTTTTTTAAAATCCATTCTGCCAATCTATGTATTTTGATTAGGGAGTTTAATCCATTTATTTTTTCTTTTTTTGATTTTTTGATTTTATTTTTTTAAATTTCATTTTACTTATTTTTTTATACAGCAGGTTCTTATTAGTCATCAATTTTATACACATCAGTGTATACATGTCAATCCCAATCGCCCAATTCATCACACCACCACGCCCACCCCCCACAGCTTTCCCCCCTTGGTGCCCATACGTTTGTTCTCTACCTCTGTGTCTCAATTTCTACCCTGCTAACTGGTTCATCTGTACCATTTTTCTAGGTTACACATATATGCATTAATATACGATATTTGTTTTTCCCTTTCTGACTTACTTCACTCTCTATGACAGTCTCTAGATCCATCCACCTCTCTACAAATGACCCAATTTCGTTCCTTTTTATGGCTGAGTAATATTCCATTGTATATATGTACCACAACTTCTTTATCCATTTCTCTGTCGATGGGCATTTAGATTGCTTCCATGACCTGGCTATTGTAAACAGTACTGCAGTGAACATTGGGGTGCATGTGTCTTTTTGAATTATGGTTTTCTCTGGGTACATGCCCAGTAGTGGGATTGCTGGGTCATACAGTAATTCTGTTTTTAGTTTTTTAAGGAACCTCCATACTGTTCTCCATAGTGGCTGTATCAATTTACATTCCCACCAACAGTGCAAGAGGGTTCCCTTTTCTCCACACCCTCTGCAGCATTTGTTGTTTCTAGATTTTCTGATGATGGCCATTCTAACTGGTGTGAGGTGATACCTCATTGTAGTTTTGATTTGCATTTCTCTAATAATTAGTGATGTTGAGCAGCTTTTCATGTGCTTCTTGGCCATCTGTATGTCTTCTTTGGAGAAATGTCTATTTAGGTCTTCTGCCCATTTTGGGATTGGGTTGTTTGTTTTTTTAATATTGAGCTGAATGAGCTGTTTATATATTTTGGAGATTAATCCTTTGTCCGTTGATTCGTTTGCAAATATTTTCTCCCATTCTGAGGGTTGTCTTTTCCTTTACGCTTTCCTTTGCTGTGGAAAAGCTTTGAAGTTTCATTAGGTCCCATTTATTTTTGTTTTTATTTCCATTACTCTAGGAGGTGGATCAAAAAAGATCTTGCTGTGATTTATGTCAGAGTGTTCTTCCTATGTTTTCCTCTAAGAGTTTTATAGTGTCCACTCTTACATTTAGGTCTCGAATCCACTTTGATTTTATTTTTGTGTATGGTGTTAGGGAGTGTTCTAATTTCACTCTTTTACATGTAGCTGTCCAGTTTTCCCAGCACCACTTATTGAAGAGACTGTCTTTTCTCCATTGTATATCCTTGCCTCCTTTGTCATAGATTAGTTGACCATAGGTGTGTGGGTTTATCTCTGGGCTTTCTATCTTGTTCCATTGATCTATATTTCTGTTTTTGTGCCAGTACCATATTGTCTTGATTACTGTAGCTTTGTAATATATTCTAAAGTCAGGGAGTCTGATTCCTCCAGCTCCGTTTCTTTCCTTCAAGACTGCTATGACTATTTGGGGTCTTTTGTGTCTCCATACAAATTTTAAGATTTTTTGTTCTAGTTCCATAAAAAATGCCATTCGTAATTTGATAGGGATTGCATTGAATCCATAGATTGCTTTGGGTAGTATAGTTATTTTCACAATACTGATTCTTCTAATCCAGGAACATGGTATGTCTCTCCATCTGTTGGTATCATCTTTAATTTCTTTCATCAGTGTCTTATAGTTTTCTGCATACAGGTCTTTTGTCTCCCTAGGTAGGTTTATTCCCAGGTATTTTATTCTTTTTGTTGCAATGGTAAATGGGAGTGTTTCCTTAATTTCCCTTTCAGATTTTTCAACATTAGAGTATAGGAATGCAAGAGATTTCTGTGCATTAATTTTGTATCCTGCAACTTTACTAAATTCAATGATTAGCTCTATTAGCTTTCTGGTGGCATCTTTAGGATTCTCTATATATAGTATCATGTCATCTGCAAACAGTGACAGTTTTACTTCTTCTTTTCCAATTTGTATCCCTTTTATTTCTTTTTCTTCTCTGATTGCCGTGGCTAGGACTTCCAGAACTATGTTGAATAATAGTGGTGACGGTGGACATCCTTGTCTTGTTCCTGATCTTAGAGGAAATGCTTTCAGTTTTTCACCATTGAAAATGATGTTTGCTGTGGGTTTGTCGTATATGGCCTTTATTATGTTGAGGTAGGTTCCCTCTATGCCCACTTTCTGGAGAGTTTTTATCATAAATGGGTGTTGAATTTTGTCAAAAGCTTTTTCTGCATCTATTGAGATGATCATATGGTTTTTATTCTTCAATTTGTTAATAAAGTGTATCACATTGATTGATTTCCACATATTGAAGAATCCTTGCATCCCTGGGATAAATCCCACTTGATCGTGGTGTATGATCCTTTTAATGTGTTGTTGGATTCTGTTTGCTAGTATTCTGTTGAGGAATTTTGCATCTATATTCATCAGTGATATTGGTCTGTAATTTTCTGTTTTCGTAGTATCTTTGTCTGGTTTTGGTATCAGGGTGATGGTGGGCTCATAGAATGAGTTTGGGAGTGTTCCTTCCTCTACAATTTTTTGGAAGAGTATGAGAAGGATGGGTGTTAGCTCTTCTCTAAATGTTTGATAGAATTCACCTGTGAAGCCATCTGGTTCTGGACTTCTGTTTGTTGGAAGATTTTTAATCACAGTTTCAATTTCATTACTTGTGATTGGTCTGTTCATATTTTCTGTTTCTTCCTGGTTCAGTCTTGGAAGGTTATACCTTTCTAAGAATTTGTCCATTTCTTCCAGGTTGTCCATTTTATTGGCATAAAGTTGCTTGTAGTAGTCTCTTAGGATGCTTTGTATTTCTGCGGTGTCTGTTGTAACTTCTCCTTTTTCATTTCTAATTTTATTGATTTGAGTGCTCTCCCTCTTTTTCTTGATGAGTCTGGCTAATGGTTTTTCAATTTTGTTTATATTCTCAAAGAACCAGCTTTTAGTTTTATTGATCTTTGCTATTGTTTTGTTTCTATTTATTTCTGCTCTGTTCTTTATGATTTCTTTCCTTCTGCTAACTTTCAGTTTTGTTTGTTCTTCTTTCTCTAGTTTCTTTAGGTGTAAGGTTAGATTGTTTATTTGAGATTTTTCTTGTTTCTTGAGGTAGGCTTGTATAGCTATAAACTTCCCTCTTAAAACTGCTTTTGCTGCATCCTAGAGGTTTTGGATCGTCCTGTTTTCATTGTCATTTGTCTCTAGGTATTTTTTGATTTCCTCTTTGATTTCTTCAGTGATCTCTTGGTTATTTAGTAACGTATTGTTTAGCCTCCATGTGTTTGTGTTTTTTACGTTTTTTCCCTTGTAATTCATTTCTAATCCTATAGCATTGTGGTCAGAAAAGATGCTTGATATGATTTCAATTTTCTTAAATGTACTGAGGCTTGATTTGTGACCCAAGATGTGATCTATCCTGGAGAATGTTCCGTGCGCACTTGAGAAGAACGTGTAATCTGCTGTTTTTGGATGGAATGTCCTATAAATATCAAATCTATCTGGTCTATTGTGTCATTTAAAGCTTCTGTTTCCTTATTTATTTTCATTTTGGATGATCTGTCCATTGGTGTGAGATGTTAAAGTCCCCCACTATTATTGTGTTACTGTCGATTTCATCTTTTATAGCTGTTAGCAGTTGCCTTATGTATTGAGGTGCTCCTACGTTGGGTGCATATATATTTATAATTGTTATATCTTCTTCTTGGATTGATCCATTGATCATTCTGTAGTGTCCTTCCTTGTCTCTTGTAACATTCTTTATTTTAAAGTCTATTTTATCTGATACGAGTATTGCTGCACCAGCTTTCTTTTGATTTCCATTTGCATAGAATATCTTTTTCCATCCCCTCACTTTCAGTCTGTATGTGTCCCTAGGTCTGAAGTGGGTTTCTTATAGACAGCATATAGATGGGTCTTGGTTTTGTACCCATTCAGCAAGCCTGTGTCTTTCGGGTGGAGCATTTAATCCATTCACATTTAAGGTAATTATCGACATGTATGTTCCTATGAACATTTTCTTAATTGCTTTGGGTTTGTTTTTGTAGGTCCTTTTCTTCTCTCGTGTTTCCCACTTACAGAAGTTCCTTTAGCATTTGTTGTAGAGCTGGTGTGCTGGTGCTGAATTCTCTTAGCTTTTGCTTGTCTATAAAGCTTTTGATTTCTCTGTTGAATCTGAATGAGATCCTTGCCGGGTAGAGTAATCTTGGTTGTAGGTTGTTCCCTTTCATCACTTTAAGTATATCATGTACTCCCTTCTGGCTTGTAGAGTTTCTGTTGAGAACTCAGCTGTTAACCTTATGGGAGTTCCCTTGTATGTTATTTTCCATTTTTCCCTTGCTGCTTTCAATAATTTTTCTTTGTCTTTAATTTTTGCCCATTTGATTACTACGTGTCTCGGCACGTTTCTCCTTGGGTTTATCCTGTATGGGACTCTCTGCGCTTCCTGGACTTAGGTGGCTATTTCCTTTCCCACGTTAGGGAAGTTTTCAACTATAATCTCTTCAAATATTTTCTCTGGTCCTTTCTCTGTCTCTTCTCCTTCTGGGACCCCTATAATGCGAAATGTTGTTGTGTTTAATGTTGTCCCAGAGGTCTCTTAGGCTGTCTTCATTTCTTTTCATTCTTTTTTCTTTATTCTGTTCCGCAGCAGTGAATTCCATCATTCTGTCTTCCAGGTCATTTATCTGTTCTTTTGCCTCAGTTATTCTGCTAGTGATTCCTTCTTGTGTAGTTTTCATTTCAGTTATTGTATTGTTCGTCTCTGTTTGTTCTTTAATTCTTCTAAGTCTTTGTTAAACATTTCTTGCATCTTCTCGATCTTTGCCTCCATTCTTTTTCCGAGGTCCTGGATCATCTTCCCCATCATTATTCTGAATTCTTTTTCTGGAAGGTTACCTATCTCCACTTCATTTAGTTGTTTTTCTGGGGTTTTATCTTGTTCCTTCATCTAGTACATAGCTCTCTGCCTTTTCATTTCGTCCATCTTTCTGTGAATGTGGTTTTTGTTCCACAGGCTGCAGGATTTTAGTTCCTCTTGCTTCTGCTGTCTGCCCTCTGGTGGATGAGGCTATCTAAGAGGCTTGTGCAAGTTTCCTGATGGGAGGGACTGGTGGTGGGTAGAGCTGACTGTTGCTCTGGTGGGCAGAGCTCAGTAAAACTTTAATCTGCTTGACTGCTGATGCACGGGGCTGCGTTCCCTCCCTGTTGGTTGTTTCGCTTGAGGCAACTCAACACTGGAGTCTACCTGGGCTCTTTGGTGGGGCTAATGGCCGACTCTGGGAGGGCTCATGCCAAGGAGTACTTCCCGGAACTTCTGCTGCCAGTGTCCTTGTCCCCACGGTGAGCCACAGCACCCCCCCCACCACCGCCTCTGCAGGAGACCCTCCAACACTAGCAGGTAGGTCTGGTTCAGTCTCCCCTGGGGTCGCTGCTCCTTCCCCGGGTCCCAATGCGCACACTACTTTGTGTGTGCCCTCCAAGAGTGGAGTCTCTGTTTCCCTCAGTCCTGTAGAAGTCCTGCAATCAAATCCCACTAGCCTTCAAACTCTGATTCTCTAGGAATTCCTTCTCCCGTTGCCGGACCCCCCAGTTGGGAAGCCTGATGTGGGGCTCAGAACATTCACTCCAGTGGGTGGACTTCTGTGGTATAAGTCTTCTCCAGTTTGTGAGTCACTCACCCAGCAGTTATGGGATTTGATTTTACTGTGATTGCACCACTCCTACCATCTCATTGTGGCTTCTCCTTTGTCTTTGGATGTGGGGTATCTTTTTTGGTGAGTTCCAGTGTCTTCCTGTCAATGACTGTCCAGCAGCTAGTTGTGATTCTGGTGTTCTCGCAAGAGGGAGTGAGAGCACGTCCTTTTACTCTGCCATCTTGGTTCAGGGCTCATCTTAATTCTTTTTATGTGTTGTTGAATTCCGTTTGCTAAGTTTTTCCTAAGGATCTACACATCTATATTCATGAGGGGTATTGGTCTGTAGTTTTTAATTACCTATACTGTCTTTGGTTTTGGTGTCAAGATAATACTAGCTTCATAACTGAACTGGGAAGTGTTCCCTCCCCTTCTATTTTCTGAAAATGACTGTGTAGTATTTATACTAATTCCTATTAAAAATTTTTTTAATGAAATTAAAAAAAAAATTTTTTTTTAATTTATTTTTGGCTGCGTTGGGTCTTCGTTGCTGTGTGTGGGCTTTCTCTAGTTGTGGCGAGTGGGGGTTACTCTTCGTTGCGGTGCACAGGCTTCTCATTGCAGTGGCTTCTCTTGTTGCAGAGCACGGGCTCTAGGCACGCGAGCTTCAGTAGTTGCAGCACATGGGCCCTAGAGTGCGCGGGCTTCAGTAGTTGTGGCGCATGGTCTCAGTAGTTGTGGCCCACGGGCCCTAGAGCACAGGCTCAACAGCTGTGGCACACGGGCTTAGTTGCTCTGTGGCATGTGGGATCTTCCCAGACCAGGGATCAAACACGTGTCCCCTGCATTGGCAGGTGGATTCTTAACCACTGTGCCACCAGGGAAGTCCCCTATTAAAATTTCTGATAGAATTCTCCAGTGAAACCATCTGGGCCTGAAGATTTCTTTTTTGTAAGTTCTTGAACTATAAAGTCAATTTCCCTAACAGTTACAGACATATCTCGCTTTATTCCACTTTGCAAATATTGCATTTTTTACAAATTGACAGTTTGTGGCAACCCTGTGCCAAGTGAGTCTATAGGTGTCATTTTTCCAACAGCATCTGCTCTCTTCATGTCTCTGTGTCACATTTTGGTAATTCTTGCAATACTTCAAACTTTTTCATTATTACTGTATGTGTTATGGTGATCTGTGATCAGATGTGCAGACGTGGTAGCAACAGCAAGAGAACTAGAATTAGAAGTGGAGGGCTTCCCTGGTGGCGCGGTGGTTGAGAATCTGCCTGCCAATGCAGGGGACACGGGTTCGAGCCCTGGTCTGGGAAGATCCCACATGCCGCAGAGCAACTAGGCCCGTGAGCCACAACTACTGAGCCTGTGCGTCTGGAGCCTGTGCTCCGCAACAAGAGAGGCCGCAATAGTGAGAGGCCCGCGCACCGCGATGAAGAGTGGCCCCCGCTTGCCACAACTAGAGAAAAGCCCTCGCACAGAAATGAAGACCCAACACAGCCAAAAATAAATAAATAAATAAATTTAAAAAAAAAAAAAAAGAAGTGGAGACAGAAGATGTTAACTGAAATCATGCAATCTCATGATAAAAAAAAAACTTTAATGAATGAGGAGTTGCTTCTTATGGATGAGCAAAGAAAGTGGTTTCCTGACATGGAGTCTACTCTGGGTGAAGACGCTGTGAAGATTGTTGAAATGACAAAAAAAGGATTTAGAATATTACATAATCTTAGTTGACAAAGCAGCAGCAGGCTTTGAAGACTTACTCTAATACTGAAAGAAGTTCTGTGGTGGGTAAAACACTATCAAAGAGCATTGCATCAAACAGCATTGCATGCTACAGAGAAATCATTTGTCAAAGAGTCAAGTGATGCGGCAAACTTCATTGCTGTCTTATCTTAAGAAACTGCCACAGCCTCCCCACCCTTCAGCAGCCACGGACATCAAGGCAAGACCCTCCACCAGTTAAAAAAAAAAAAATCCTGACTTGCTGAAGGCTCAGATGGTTAGCATTTTTTCAGCAATAAAGTGCTTTTTAATTAAGGTGGGTACATTTGGTTTTTGGTTTTTTAGACATAATGCTATTGCACATTTAATAAACTATAAACATAACTTTTACATGCGCTGGGAAACCAAAAACTTCGAGTGACTTGCTTTATCGCGGTAGTCTGGAACCGAGTATCTCTGAGGCATGCCTGTATACGGCTATTCAAATCATCTGTTCCATACTGGGTGAGTATGCTGGTTTGTGGTTTTTGAGAAACTGACCCCTTTCATGTAAGTTATAGTGTTTACGTGTAGAGCTGTTCATAATAGTCTCTTATTATGCTTTTGATGTCTGCAGGGTCTGCAGTGACATTCACTTTTTCATTCCTGATATTGGCAACTTATCTTTTTTTGTTCAGTGTTGCTAGAAGTTTGTCAGTTTTTTTCCCCACCTTTCAAAAGAAAAGCTGTTACACTGATTTTCTCTGTTTTTCTTTCCATTTCATTTATTTCTGTTCTTATCTTGATCATTTCCTTCCTTCTGCTTTGATCTGTTTTGCTCAAGAACCTAGGTTCTTGAGGTGGGTGGGAGCTTAGAATATGGATTTAAGACTTTTCCTCTTTTCTAAAGTATGCACTCTTTTCTAAGGTATGTACTTTTCTAAAGTAAACTTCCCTCTCAGCATGCTTTAGCTGTGTCCCACAATTTTTATGTTGTATTTTCATTTAGATCAGTGCATTTTTTAAAATTTCCCTTGAGACTTCCTCTTTAACTTACAGATTATTTAGAAGTGTGTTATTTAATTTCTAATTATTTGGAGATTTTCCTATTATCACTCTGTTATTAATTTCTAGTTTGAGTTCACTGCAGTCACAAAATACACTCTTTATGATTTCAATTCTTCTAAATTTGTTGAGATTTGTTTTATGGCCCAGGATATCTATTTTGGTGAATATTCCATGGACTGTTAAAAAACATGTATATCCTCCTGTTGCTGATGGAGTTTCTGTGTATGTAAATAAGATTCCACTGATTAGATTGCGTTCTTCAGATCTTCTATATCTTTGTAGATTTTCTGTCTAGTTCTATCAGTTCCTGAGTGAGGAGTGTTTAAATTCTCAACTATAATTGCGGATTTATCTATTTTTACTTTCAGTTCTATCATTTTTGTAGATACATTTAGGATTGTTATTTCTTCTGGGTGGGCTGACCTTTTTATGATTATATAATTTACTTCTCTGACTCTGGTAGTTTTCTTTGCTCTGAAGTCTATTTTATCTGTTATTAATGCAGCCACTCCCGCTTTCCTTTGATTAATGTTTGCATGATATATCTTTACCCATCCTTTTACTTTTAGCCAGCCAATATCATTAAATTTGAAGTGAGTTTCTTGTAGACAGCACATACTTGGGTCATGTTTTTTAATTCTGTCTGCCAATGTCCTCTAGTGTATTTAGAACATTTATAATTAATGTAATTTTGATATATTAGGACTTAAGTCTGACATTTCATCTTTTGTTTTGTTGGTTCTGTTTTTCACTTCCTTGTTTTCTTTTTCCTGCCTTCCTATGGGTTACTTGAATATTTTTTAGAATTCTTTTATTTTTCTGTAGGGTTTTAAAATGTCTCTCTCTGTATAGTTTTAGTTGTTGTTCTAGATATTACATCATATACATAATGTGCCATAGTCATTTTACCAATTTGAGTGAGCTTTACCTCTCTTTACCATCTGTGATGGTTCATTTTGGGTCAGCTTGGCTAGGCTATGGTACCTAGACAAATCTACCAGTCTAGATGTTGCTGTGAAGGTAGTTTTTAGATGTGATTAGCATTTAAACCAGTAGACTTTCAGTAAAGCAGATTATTTACCATAATGTGGGTGGACTTCATCTAATAAGCTGAAGACCTTAAAAAAAAAAGACTCAGGTTCCTGGAACAGGAAGGAATTTTGTCCCCAGGCTGACTGCCTTCAGACTCAGGACCGCAACACCGGCTCTTGCCAGAATTTTCAGCCTGCCCTGCAGATCTTGCCCCCAGGCTGACTGCCTTCAGACTCAGGACCGCAACACCAGCTCTTGCCAGAATTTTCCTGTCCTGCAGATCTTGGACTTCCCAGGCCCACAACAGCATGAGCCAGTTTCTTAAAGTCCATCTCTCCCTCTCCCTGCTCAGTTTCTATCAAAAACCCTAATACACCATCCTTTTACCCTACTTCATTTATAAGATACTGCCTTAAATATTTCTTCTACATACACTTAGAATCACATTAGGCAATGTTATAATTTTTGCTTCAACCATCATAGTTTAGAAAACTCAAGAAGAAAAGGAACCTACTGACCTACCCTTATTTTTATTTACTGTGTTCTTTCCTTCCTGATTGTTCCAAGGTTCCTCCTTTTTATCATTTCTTTTCTGTTGAGAGAACTTCCTTTAGCCTTCTCTTAGAGTAGGTCTGCTGGTGACAATTTTTTTCCTTCATCTAAGAAATATCTTTGATTTCCCTTAATTCCTAAAGGATATTTTTACTGGGTATAGAATTCTGGAATGATAGTTCTTTCCTTTAAGCACTTAAAACAAAATATGCCACCTATTTCTGGCCTTGATGGTTTCTGATGAGAAATCCACTGTCATTTGAATTGTTTTGTCACTATAAGTAAAGTGTCATTTTTCTCTAGGTGCTTTTTTTAAAAAATAAGTTTATTTATTTATTTTTATTTTTGGCTGCATTCGGTCTTTGTTGCCGTGCACAGGCTTCTCATTGCGGTGGCTTCTCTTGCTGCGGAGCACGGGCCCTAGGCGCAAGGGCTTCAGTAGTTGTGGCTTGCGGGCTCTAGAGCACAGGCTCAGTAGTTGTGGTGCACGGGCTTAGTTGCTCCGCGGCATGTGGGATCTTCCCAGACCAGGGCTGGAACCCGTGTCCCCTGCACTGGCAGGCAGATTCCTAACCACTGGGCAACCAGGGAAATCCCTCTAGGTGCTTTAAAAACATTTTCTTTTCTAGATGCCCTTTTAAGTTTTCAGAAGCTTAATTACAATGTATATTGGCATGGGCTTTTCTGAAGTTATCCTACTTGGGGTTCACTCAGCTTCCTGAATCTGAGGTCTATGTCTCTTGCAAAATTTGGGAAGTTGGTAGTCATTATTTTTTTGAGTACTTTTCCAGCTCTGCCCTCATTCTCTTCTCCTTCCAAAACTCTGACAACACAAATGGTATAATCCCACAGGTCCCTAAAGCGCTGGGATTGTTTTTTTTTTAAGTCTATTTTTTAAGTCTATTTTCCCTCTGTTGTTCAGATTGTGTAATTACATTATTCTACAATCCAGTTCACTGATTCTTTCCTCTGTCCTCTCCTTCCTGCTTTTGAGTCAATCTGCTGACTCACACATTTTATTTCAATGGTATTTTTCAGTTCAAAATTTTCCATTTGGTTTTCCTTTATATGCTCTATTTATCTGCTGAGACTTTCTATTTCTTTGTTGATGCTTTCTGTTCTTTCACTTGCTTTGTGTTCATTAATTCCTCATTGAAGCACTTTTAATGCTGACTACTTAAAAACTTTTTTCAGATAACATCTGTCATTGGTTGTCTTTTTTCATTCAGTTTGAGATTTTCCTGGTTCTTGGTATGACAAGTGATTTATACTTAAAACCTGGACATTTACATATTTTGTTATGAAAGTCCAGATCTTATTTAAACTTCCTATTTTAGATAGTTTTCTCTGATATCACTGTGGCAGGGCAGAGGGCTGTCACCTTGTTACTGCCAGGTGGAGGCAAAAGTCCAGGTTCCCACTTAGCCTCCACTGTTACCTGAGCTCCTCATCACTGCTGGATGGAAGTGGGAGTTCCAGGTGCCCTCGTACTCTTCACTGACATTGTGACGGGGATTGCTCTTTACCACTGGGCCATGGTAAAAGTCCTGACTCTCCACTAGGATTCCTCTGACATCACCCCCAGAGGGAGGGAGATGAGCACCTCATTACTGCCATGCGAGGGTGGAAGTCCTGGCTCCCCATGTGGTCTCCACTGGTACCATGTGGTGTGGGGGGAGTTTGGATGCCTCATTATAGCCTCACAAGGGGGAAGTCTATGCTCCTCACTTAGCCTTTGATCATGTGGTTGGCGGTGCAGTCACCAACTTTTTTCTGAGGTGTCTGGCTGGAGGAGAATGGTTTCCTGTCCAGAAGTTTTCTGTCTTACTAGGCTGCCCCTTCTTTGGCTACAGAGAACAGCCTTCTGTTGGGGTATTTGTTTTATTTTGTTTTGTTTTTATCTGTGCCTGGTAGCATTTCTTAATTTTCAGAAAGCATTTAAATATTAATACTGAACTGCTCTCCAATTCTCTGAAAATATTTTTGGAGTCCACTTTTTTTTAAAGTGTTCAGCAACCACAGTAGATAGTAAAACTAAAACTCTTAAAAGAAAGCAGGGTCTGACTTCGGATGGGAAAGCCTGAGGTGTTAAAAGACTGGTGTTGCTGTACATTCAGGTGTAGGAAACCATGTGTCAACTGCAACGCGTTCTACAACAGTCACTGGGCATCAGAACAAGAACCCCCAATTCATTGTTCTAGACAAACCCCAGAATCCAAAAGAGATGTTACATGGGAAGAAACAAAAATCTTCTTTCCTTAGGGAAAACTAAGAATGCTGAGAATAAGACATAAGACAGTTAGAAATGTTATCTTAAAGAGAAAGCACAAGTTACTGCTCAAGATTTACAGACAGTAATCTTTAGAGTTGAATTGATTTGTTCATGGCCTTTGCAATAGTAACAATTCATTGTAGACTAGCATTTAAAAAAATATATTAGCTTATGTTTATTTTACCAACTAGGAAAATCACGTTAAATAGCTCAAGGGAAGACCATTCAATAAATATTTTTGATGGACTAGCCTTTTTGTATAGTAGCAATGAAAGAAATGGTTTTTATAGATGGCTGAAAGTGCAAGTTCTCCAGAACTCATGAAATTCCCATCTTATTGTCATTCCAAATTAATGGAGGAAAGGATAGAATTTAAGTAATGAAACTGAAATAACTGGCTACCTAGTTTGGAAAAAAGACCCTGCATCTCTTACTGCTTCCATCAGAAATCTCAACTATATTACAGACAAAAACGTTAAAAAAAAAAAAAAAAAGGTAATATATTAGAATGATTAGAATGTAAGTTTTGGAAGAAACATTTTAAGCATATAACTAAACCATAAAAAATGATGGACATGTTTTACCACAAGATTTTTAAAAACAATATACCAAGTTGTTAGACAACTGAAAAATCAGAGGAAAAACATTTGCTACGTACACTGACAGCATGAATATCTTTATAAAAAATCAATTAAGAAACTTCCCAGCAGAAAAACTGACAAAGGATACAAACAATTCATTCTCACGTACAAGAAATACAAATAGCCAACAAACAAGAGAGTCTTTCAACCTCTCCTGTAAACAAAGAAATGCAAAAGCAAACAATTAGAAGCCACTTAAAATTAAATAGAATTGGTGTAGTGGGGAGCAACTGGCACTTTCGGAATTCCCTGGTGGTGCAGTGGTTAAGAATCCGCCTGCCAATGCAGGGGACACTGGTTTGAGCCCTGGTCCAGGAAGATCCCACATGCTGCAGAGCAACTAAGCCCATGCGCCACAACTACCGAGCATGCGCTCTAGAGCCCACGAGCCACAACTACTGAAGCCCGCGCGCCTAGAGCCTGAGCTCCCCAACAAGAGAAGACACTGCAATGAGAAGCCTGCGCACCGCAACAAAGAGTAGCCCCCATTCGCCACAACTAGAGAAAGCCCAAGCACAGCAATGAAGACCCAATGCAGCCAAAAATAAATAAATAAATAAATCTATTAAACAAAAAAAAAGAAAGAAAGAAACCGGCACTTTCACTCTGGTGGGAGAATGGTAGTAGGCCGGTAGGGCCACCCTGGAGGGCAATCTGACAAGTGTCTATTAAATTTAACAAGTGTCTATTAAATTTAAGGTGCATACCTTCAGCCAAAAAATTCCACCTTGAGAAAATCTATCCTTCTGAAACATTCACACAAACATAAAATGCCCACACATTTATCACTCACACATATATTTCATATACACAGACACACATATATCACAGCACTAAATCCAGCACACAAGGTTAGCAATAAATTATCCATTACTACAGAATAAGCAGAAAAAAACGAATATTTATAAAATGAAACAATGTTGTCATTAAAAAGATGAAACAGACCTATCTGTAATAACATGGAAAGATATCTACAACAATTAAGTGAAAACAAATAAGCTGCAAACTAGTATATATAGTACAATCCCATTTTCAAAATAAAACAATGTGCTTGACGAACAATGTGTCTGCAAACTACGGCTGGCTGGCTGCCTGTCTTTGTAAAAAAGTTTTACTGGAACATAGCCATGTTCATTTATTGAAAAGGAGACCACATGACCCACAAAGCTGAAAATATTTACTATTTAGCCCTATAAGAAAAAGTGTGCTATCCCCGATATATGCCAAATTAACTGACATTCTCTCTCTGCTCTACTTTTACTTATCTATGTTGTACATTTCTATAATATTTGAATGCTTATAATTTTTTTATAATCAGAAATAAGCAAAAAACATTTCAGAGAATTGGTTAAATACCATGTGGCCATTAAATGATGCAGGCATATATTCATTGATATTGAAATATCTCCACCATATATTAAATTTTAAAATACAGTTTATAGGATACCATGTGTACATGAGTCTCATTTTGCTTTTAAAACTGAGTTGTTATGCACAGTTGGGCAGCATAGAACAGCTACCTTTTAAAATATCACAGTTATTTTGCTCAAGCGGAAAGAACTTTTTTCCAAGTATTTCTCCTGTTCCAAAAGAATTGCTTCTTCATTGTTTCTATCAGTGCCCTTGGACTAAGCAGAATGCAAAACAACACAACATCTACATGTCTATCTGCCACAAGTACCTCCATCTCCGTTTACACCAATTCCTTCATCTCTAGTCATCGATATTTGATCCTAAAGAGCCAATGCAGACTAACCCTCATCACTTCAAAGACACCATCATAAGTGGCAGAAGAAAAAACAGAAAGTGTCTTGGGCATTCCCAGATAAAGATGGTAAACTCAACCAAGGCACTTAACCTCTGCTGACTCTGGCTACCCTACCAAAATAGTAAAGGTGTTTTTTTCTCTTTTTTTTTAAAAGCATAAATCCGTGGGGCCAAAACAAAGATAGCAAGAGAGGAGACAACAGCAACAGAACTCCAGAAGCTGGAAAGCATATGGATGAGTGTTAACTGATTTAGCAGACCTGAAAAACTTGGATATTAAAAGAGAAACCAAAAAGAAATTGAAAATAATAAGAAAAATCAAAGAGCAATTCATTTTTCTCCACAGAAGCCCATCCCTAAAAGGTCCAGAAATAGCTGCATCAGGTACCAATGAAAACAGGGTGAAAAGGGGACCAAAAACAGAAGGACTGGGTGAAAATTTATCTATAAAGCAATTTGGTTTCTAAACTTTCTTTACCACTCCAAACTAGACAACAGTCCCTCCACCATTGCAGAAAATCTGAGATGTGTTTTTGGAAGCCAGTAAAACATTTAAGGGCCTGGGCACCAAACTGAAAACTGGGGAAGTAAGTGAAAGTTCACATAGTGAGTGCTGAGGCTACCCCTCCTCCCCCACCCTTTTCCTCCCATTCAGATCCCACAACACTTGGAGGCATATACATCCTGCAAGAGACTGGAAGTCCTTCTCTAGAGAACCTGACCAGCTCAAGAGAAAAGACCTAAATATACTAATATATACCAAAAAAATAGACACTGATACTATGTAATAAAGAATTTGGCTGGCCTTTGTCCCAGGTGCCTGGGAGGTAGCCTCTAAATGCCTGGAAGTTCCAGACTGATTGTCTTTGTTATTCATGGTGGGCCCCTAGATAGTTTGTGCTGAGATAACTCAGAATGGGGGTTCGCCATGTCAGAAAGACCAACCCTGCGATTAGAGGGTTAGGGCTTTTCAGTTGGGGGAGGCAGGGGAGACAGGGAAATTGAGTTCAACCAAGTGGCTAATGATTCAATCATACCTACACAATGAAACATCAATAAAAATACTGATTATGTAGAAAAAAGTCATTATTTTAGAGATACATATGGAAATATCTAGCAGTGAAATGTCACAATTTTTAATTTAAATATTCTCCAAAAATTGGAGAAAACAAATATTGCAAGATGTTAAAATTGTTAAAATCTAAGTGATGGATATATGGGTATTTATCATGTTTCTATTTTCAGTACATTTGAAATTTTTCATAATAAAAAGTCAAGATAAAATTACTTTGGGAACACCTGTGCGTGAAGTCGTGAGTTGGATTTCCATGACTATCTTTAAATGGGGACAGGATGAAGAGGAGAAAACTAGGAATATTCTACCGTTATCTTACCATATCCTGCCATAGAAGCGCCATTCTCGACATCCACTGTGTTCTTATTTTCCTCTGCTAGAGCTTTAACGTATCTTTTGCTTAAATCTAGTATTTGTTCACGTAACTTGACACTGCTTTGATGTCTTGGTTGTTGAAAAGTATAGTGCAGTAACATCAATCCCCAAATGAGTCCAAAGACAAGCAACAGTAAACTCAATTTCTGGGACATATTTTTTCTTGAGATTGTAAAAATCATTTCTGATGAAGCAAACAGACTCAACTGAAAAATGGTAACTAGAGGCAAGCCACCAAACAATCAAGACTTTTGAAAGAAGAAAGAAAAAAATCTCCTCCTCTAATGTATATTCTTCATCTTCAGCAAGGTTGCCTCCAACTCTCAATTAACTCTGTAAAATTGAGAAGAAAAAAGGTGATTAGTCTTAACCTACATCAGTAACAGAATAGACAATGATAGATAAGAAGAGATTCTATAAACAGTTTTTATTTGGAACTGTATCATCTTCTTTGATAACTTTCTCTACCACTAAATAAGATTCCGGGTCTTTTATCAGCTCCATTTACACAGCTCTTCAACAATTTAAAAATAGAAATAAATGTCAGTTCATTAAAACTACCTGAAAGAAATGCCACCATGGTCACAAAATTCTTTGAATGACTTCTCATCATTTGTAACTAAAACTATGGATATATAAGATTTATAGGAGATCTCAGTCTATTCAAATACAGGTCACCAACCTAAATGTGTAAAAGCAATTCCTCCTCCTCCTCCTTTAAAAAAAAAAAGAGGTTGATGCCAAAATGAAAGTAAGAAATAAGGAAAGGTGAAACAGATGGAAGATGAAAAAGGCTGTCTGACTAAAAAAATAAAAAAATTAAAAAATAAACCCACATATAAGAATGCCAGTATTTGAAAATGTCACTAGAAAATACTACTAATGGCAATGAGATAATCTTAAAAAGCACCCAATCTAAGATGAAAAATAAGTTGTAATTTCTAAGTTCACACTTTTAAGTTTATACCAGACATGACATGTGCTAAAACAGGTAGAAAATTTTTTTTACCTTTCCAAATTTACAATTCTAAATTTTAAATAATGCAGGTATTTTTATAATTTATAAAATTTTATAATTTTTATAATTTAAGGAAAAATTGAAAGGTTATACTTCAATTTTTTAAAAAAGAGAAAGGTTAATGACAATCATGGAATCTTCAAACACCTGGACAGTAAGAATGTGCATGGGGGCTTCCCTGGTGGTGCAGTGGTTGGGAGTCAGCCTGCCAATGCAGGGCACACGGGTTCGAGCCCTGGTCTGGGAAGATCCCACATGCCGCGGAGCAACTGGGCCCGTGAGCCACAACTACTGAGCCTGCGCGTCTGGAGCCTGTGCTCCACAACAAGAGAGGCCACGATAGTGAGGGGCCCGCGCACCGCGATGAAGAGTGGCCCCCGCTCTCCGCAACTAGAGAAAGCCCTCGCACAGAAACGAAGACCCAACACAGCCAAAAATAGAAATAAACAAATAAAATTTAAAAAAAGAATGTGCATGAATCACCAAAGTGTCCAGTGAGGAAAACTCTTCAATTACGTCTAATGGAGTCAAATTCTTTAGGAAGAAATATACCTGGAGTCAAAAAGTGCATTTAACAGCTTAATGAAAATAATCTTAAGAACTTTTTAACTTCCTAGAGTAGTATGGTCAAATAAAACATACTAATTCTAACCCACTTAATAGGGTATAATCAGTGAAAATCTAGTTAAAAAAATCTAGTTTGAGGATAATAAGACTAGAAATGAATACAGTATCAATACAGGCAAAGCACTCAATCATTTTCAACACATATTTATGAGCCAGCATATATGCTAGGCAGTAGGAAAACCATGTTTTACCCTAGAAATTTGCTTTCCGGCATAGGTGCTTTCAAACCTTTTTAAAAATAAAATAAGAAAGTATTTACTCAATAATCTTATGCAAAATATCAAAACACAAAATACATACAATCAAAGTTTCTCTAGCAGATGCATGTGTGTTGAGGTATGTGTAAGTGCGGGACCTCCTGCCCTGCCAATTCTTGTTCAGAAAATGACCACTCTTACTCTCCCCCACCCTGCTACCTAGTCCCTGACACGCGTCTAATAAATCCTGGAGCTCCAAGGTCTGAAGAACACCAATCTACTCTTGTTGAAGTGTACTCATCCTGCCAAACCTCACTACAAGCATGACTACACCACTAACTAGGTATATTAATTACTATGGTAAACTAATAACAGTATTAAAAATTAGGAATTAACTCATTTTCTAATTTTCTTCCACTTCTGCTTTTTTCTTTAGTTACCATGCACACAATAAATCCCCTCAGATCTCACTGAAACAAAACCATTAATATCAATACTGGATTTTACTAAACTTTGCTTAGCAAAGTAAGGTAAACGTTAGCTAATAATTTTTTCTACAAAGATTTTTACATTTGAGTTCAGAAAGTAGAAATTCTGGATTCTCAAGCAAAATTTTAAAACATTCTTTGATACATGTATGTTAAATGTATTCTTTTATAAATCTTTACAGGCTCCTATGTCTTTTCAAGTTTGACGTATATTCCTTAATGAGGAACCAGGATACTGCTTTAATCGCTGCAGTACAGTTTCTTGATTGTTTCTCCTTTGTCTCTGCATACCCATACTTCCCTGATTAGCAACTGTTTGAATCTGCCCTTCGAAATTCGAGGAAGTCTAAGAGGCTGAAGTCTTTACCCCACAAGTAAGAAAAGGCGGACATGGAAAGGCTTTTGTACCCAGGTGGGCCCCACAGGGTCCTGCTCAGTTTCAAAATCAGGGACTCAAAGAGGAACTTGTACACCCGTGTTCACTGCAGCACTGCAAGGTGGAAACAACAGATGAACAGATAAACAAAATGTGGTGTATATATATATATATATATATATATATATATATATATATATATACAATGAAATACTATTCAGCTTTAAAAGATAATAAAATTCTGATACAAGCTACAACATGGATGAAACTTAAAGACATTATATTGATACTAAGTTAAAGAAGCTAGACACAAAAAGACAAATATTATATGATGCCACTTACATAGGTACCCAGAAGAGGTAGATACAGAGATAGAAAGTAGAAAGGTAGATACCAGTGGCTAGGGGGATGAGAGAATGGAGAGTTATGGTTTAAAGTTTAGAGTACAGGGACTTCCCTGGCAGTCCAGTGGTTATGACTCCACACTTCCACTGCAAGGGGCCAGGCTGGATCCCTGGTCAGGGAACTAAGATCCCACATGACGCGTGGCACAGCACAGAAAAAAAAAACAAGAAAACAAAAATAAAGTTTAGAGTACAGAGTTTTACTTTGGGATGAAGAAAAAGTTCTGGAGATGTACAGCAGTGATGGTGAGGTAGGAGGTAGATGGGCTCCTGGGCTGGGCAGCTGGAGTTTGTCAAGCGGAGTAAATCGTAGTTTGTTTTCCCTGACACTTCAAGGTAAGAGTTAATGGCAGAAGCTGAGCTCTGCTGGAGTAAAGAGATAAGATGACCACATCTATCACTACTGAGGTCAAGGAGACCTCCCCTGTTGCACGTGCACAGGAAGGCTCCTCAGGGGTCAAAAGGGAGGGGACACTACCCCCATAATATGTGCTGTCAAATTTTCCCAGAGGCCTCCACACTGGAATCCATCTTGGCTAAAAGATGCACACACATATTGGATAGGGCCCTGGGACAGGTCAGATGTGGGAAAATAGCCAAGATAATTGGCCAGAGGAAAACAAAAACCCTGAAGAACTGCCCCATGTAAGGAATTTAAATCACCTTTCTGGTGCACTCCTCATCAGGAAGGATAGCCACACTCTTCTCTGGGTGTGTATTTCTACTTTGCTTCTGCTCTAAATAAGCTGCTTCTTTGTTCTCTTTGCACATACAGTGCCTCCAATAAACTCTGTGCCTGCTTTACAATGTCTCTTTGTGGAATTCTTTCTTCAAAGAGGACAAGGACCAAGGTCCTCTCACCTGCCGACATCAATGGTTGCACAAGAACGTGAAAGTACTTAATGCTACTGAACTGTACACTTAAAAATGGTTAAAATGGTACATTTTATATTATATATTTTACCACACACAACCCTTCAACGCACTATGGAGAACAGTATGGAGGTTCCTTAAAAAACTAAACATAGAACTACTATATGATCCAGCAATCCCACTCTTGGGCATATATCCAGAGAAAACCATAATTCAAAAAGATACATGCGGACTTCCCTGGTGGCACAGTGGTTAAGAATCCACCTGCCAATGCAGGGGACATGGGTTCGAGCCCTGGCCTGGGAAGATCCCACATGCTGCGGAGCAACTAAGCCCATGCATCACAAATACTGAGCCTGTGCTCTAGAGCCCGCGAGCCACAACTACTGAAGCCTGCGTGCCTAGAGCCCCTGCTCCGCAACAAGAGAAGCCACCGCAATGAGAAGCCCGTGCACCACAACAAAGAGTAGCCCCCAGTCGCCACAACTAGAGAAAGCCTGCGCACAGCAACAAAGACCCAACACAGCCAAAAATAAATAAATAAATAAATAAATAAACTTATTCAAAAAAAAAAAAAGATAACACGCACCCCAATGTTCACTGCAGCACTATTTACAATAGCCAGGACATGGAAGCAACCTAAATGTCCATCAAGATGTGGTACATATATACAGTGGAATATTACTCAGCCACAAAAAAGAATGAAATAATGCCATCTGCAGCAACATGGATGGACTTAGAGATTGTCATACTGAGTGAAGTAAGTCAGACAGAGAAAGACAAATATCGTGTGGTATTGCTTATACGTGGAATATAAAAAAATGGTACAAGTGAATTTATTTACAAAACAGAAATAGAGTCACAGATGTAGGAAACAAACTTATGGTTACCAAGGGGGAAAGGAGGGGAGGGATAAATTGGGAGACTGGGATTGACATATACACACTACTATGTATAAAATAGGTAACTAATAAGAACTTACTATATAGCACAGGGAACTCTACTCAATACTCTGTAATGATTTACATGGGAAAAGAATCTAAAAAAGAGTGGATATATGTATAACATTCGCTTTGCTGTACAGCAGAAACTAACACAACATTGTAAATCAACTACATTCCAATAAAAATTAATTAAAATAAAAAACTCTTCAACAGTTTCCCACTGTACTTAGAATAAAATTAAAACTATTTACTGAAACCAAGCAGGACCCTGTGGGGTCCTCCCAGGTACAAATGTCTTTCCATGTCCCCCCCCCCCCCATTTCTTATTTGTAGGGAAAAGGCTGCAGCCTCCTAGGCCTCCCCTGCGTTCCAAATGGCAGATTCAAACAGATACTCACAAAAGGCAGGGAATGCAGAAACAAAGGAGGAGCAGTCAAGATACAATAGTGACGGGCTGCCCTGGTGGTGCAGTGCTTAAGAATCCCGCTGCCAATGCAGGGGACACAGGTTCGAGCCCTGGTCTGGGAAAATCCCACATGCCACAAAGCAGCTAAGCCTGTGCACCACAACTACTGAGCCTTTGCTCTAGAGCCCACGAGTCACAGCTACAGAGCCTGCATGCCACAACTACTGAAACCCATGCGTATAGAGCCACTGCTCCGCAACAAGAAGCCACTGCAATGAGAAGCCCACGCACTGTGACAAAGAGTAGCCCCCACTTGCCGCAACTAGAGAAAGCCACACACAGCAACGAAGAACCAAAGCAGCCAAAAATAAATAAATTAAAAAAAAAAAAAAAGATACAATAGTGATAAGCACAAGATTCCGGAGTTCAGGGTTTTTGAGCAGGAGCTGCCCATTCTCCTTGCACAGTCCTTGCAATAAACCTTTCCTAGCTCTGAACTCACATTGGTTAGTTTGGCCTCACTGTTCATCAGGCATACAAACTTGTGTTCAGCAACACGACCACAATCCCGAAGGTTCTGCATAGCTGACTTCTACCCTTATCTCTGTCTGTCCTAATCTCACATCACTTCCCCCTTGCTCACTGTGCTACAGCCCAGCTAGGTGAAACACACCAAATTCTTTCTGAACTCAGGGTCTATACAACTGCTATTCCCCTGCTTGAAATGCTCTCCCCATGGCTTATTCCTTTTCATCCTTTAGTATTTAGCTCAAATGTCACCTCTTCAAAAAGTAGCACTCCCACCCCTACCCCACCTCCAGCCTCAAAGAACTCTCTATCAATCTCCATATGAAATTATGTATAGTACAATCCTCCCTCAGTATCTGCAGGGGACTGGTTCCAAGACCCCCAGTAGATACCAAAATCCACAGATGCTCAAGTCCCTCATATAAAGTGGCATAGTATTTGCATATAACGTATGCACATCCTCCTATATACTTTAAATCATTTCTAGATTACTATAATACCTAATACAATGTAAATGTTATATAAATAGTAGCAAATTCAAGTTTTGCTTTTTGGAACTTTCTGGCATTTTTATTCAATATTTTCAATCCACGGTTGAATCCGCAGATGCAGAACCCGCAGATGCAAAGGGGTGACTATATTCTATCTTTAAAACCTTAACTAAGTTATTTTATCCCCCTATACCCTAATGTCCTCACTTATATCATGGAGACAACAGTACCTATGTAATACTGGTGAGAATAAATGACACCTCATACTACTAATGTCAATAAACGTTAACATTTATTATTAGTATCAGGTACTTACAAAGCAATGCCAGTAATTCTTAACAATCTTAGTAACCTGAGTTAATACAGGGGATGTTTTACCAGACCCAAATAAAACTCCTGATTAGCTCTCATGTCCCTCCCAGAAACCAGTCCCCAAAGACAAAATTTACTTCCCACTAATCACAGAAATATCTTCCCCAATCACGCCAATCTCTGTCTCATTCAGTAACAATAATAATGATACTCGAAAACTGGGTTCGCCTTTTGATGGGTGTTGAGCCAAAAGACACAACCAAGCCGAAGATCAGAAGGAAGGATTTATTATCACTTGCAGCAAGTAAGGAGGGATCTTACCCAAAGCAGTGTCTCTCGGAACAGCAAAATTGGGGAAGTTTTTTTTTTTTTTTTTTTTTATCCTCTCCCTCCCGGGGAAGTTTTAAGCTAAGAGTATGTGCATATTCAGGAAAGGGCTTGGGCAGCCCACGCTTTATTTGATTTAAGTCAGAAGGATCAGAAAAGGTCAAAGTCATCCCTTAGGTTCCAGCTGATCTGGTAGTTGAGCACTTCAGGCTAATCTTCACCACTGAAACAGAACTTGGAGCCTTTACAACTGATATCATTATCTTTGCTTGAATGTTTCTGCATTCTTCTGTGCCCTTAAGATCATTCATTACTGAGACCTGTTCAAGGGCAAGCATTATGGCTAGGCTTAGATCACAAAATGGCTTAGGCCAAAAATGGCTTCTCTCATGTCAAGAAAGCCATGCCTGGTTCTCTTCCTCCAGGGACCCCCTACCCTATCTACTTACAATAATACCTTACATTTATATAATATTTTTATTTACCAGATATGTTTCCTTACATCCTCTCATTCAGTCAGTAGCAGTCAGGCTGCAGTCTTGAAAAAAATTTCTTCGCAGAATTTTTGGACAACATGAAATACCGCATTGGTAGTAGTCACTGAAGAATTACCCAGTCCTCAAAGATGACATAATAGCATGCTGTTGATGAGAACAGTTCCTCTTCCATATAGCCTAAAATGAGACTAGAGTATCTGCTTAAATGCTACCTGCGCCAGAAGGATTTCAAAACCTCATAACCTTACTCTAGCCCACTTTGGCCTTCTCTCACATCTCACAGCACATTACTTTATACCAACTGATTTTACACATCATATCACTCAATCACGCGTGTGAGCCTTGTCTCTTTAAGTCCCAGGTCCTTTAAGGGCAAGAGTAACATGCCCTACACTGCAGCCACAACTCCCACACAGCCTGGAGAACAATCAGCAGAGATGCCTTATATTTAAGCACACCCCTGAGCCTAACCCCAGCATCTCCCAGGCACCAATATGACCTCCCTGCAATGTTTCTGGGGGGTAGAGGGGCAGAGGAGATGGGAATTTCAAGATAAAATTACAGTCGGTGGGTTGCATATCCACAGATTGAACCAACTGCAGATAGATAGAAAATATTTAAGAAAAAGAAATTCCAGAAAGTTCAAAAAGCAAAACTTGAATTTGCCATGCACCGGCAACGATTTACATAGCATTTACATTGTATTAGGTATTATAAGTAATCTAGAGATGGTTTAAAGTACACAGGAGGACGTGTGTAGGTTATATATGCAAATAATATGCCATTTTATATAAGGCACTTGAGCATCCCATAGATTTTGGTATCCATGGTTGTGCGGGGGTAAAGGTGGAGGTGGACCTGGAACCAATGCCCTGAGGACACCGAGGGACAACTGTATCTTCAATTATCCATTTCTAGGCTGGAAGGACCTGAGAAGAAATCTAATTCAATCTTCTCACATTTCAGATGAAAGAAGTAAAGCCCAAAGATGTTAACTGTCCTGCCTAAAATGAGGCAATGAGTTAGTGGCAGAAAGTGCACTGGTCCTGAACACAGGTCCTGACTCAGTATTTAGGTTTTTCTCTATACTATACTACCTCCTGTACCTCCATTAGAAGGATTGCATTTGTAAGTACTGAATGAACTGTAATATTAAATGAACCATGTTCTTTTTTGCTTTAAAGGAACGTAACAAGAAAACAGTAATGGCAGTTTAGGGCAATGATCCTAAAATTCTGAAGATGTGTAATTTGGACTGTTCTTTAAATTATCAAGTTCACATATTAAAGTTCAAATATGTTGATTCACATAAATCAAAGTATTACAAAGTTGCTACAAGAAGAATTTAAGAAATCTTCGATCTCTGTTTTATTTTTTTTAACATAGGCAAAAAACTACAATAGAAAAAATATGAAGTAAAACAAAGATAAATACAAGGTCTTCTGTATGTAGATATCTTCACCATGATCAATAAATACAATGATAAGAAAGAACACATTTCCAGAAAAAAAAAGGAACGGAGTAGGGGGGATGCAGAAAGAGACATATTCAAACACAACCTTTACTACGTGCAGTTTCATTTAAAGCATGAAAGAACTTGATTTATTCATTCATTTGCTCACTTATTCATTCACAATATTTATTAAAGCACCTACTATGTGCCAGAAACAGGAGATGTAAAAGATGAAACGAGACAGGATTCCTGCTCTTCTGGAGATCATGCTTTAGTAGGAGTGGGATGGTAACAAGCAAACACAGAAACAAGCCAATTGCAGCTTGTGATAAATTGCTATGGAAAAAATAAACAGGGTGATGTGAGAATGTGTGAGGAGTCTACATGAGGTATGAGGGCAAGGAAGGTCCTCTAAGGAGGTCTGATCTGAGAAAGAAGAGGAAGTACAAAGTCTGGTTCCAATTTCCTTCTAACTAAAACCTTTAGAACTCCAACCAGAATCTTGGGAGGAGGAGTAAATTCCTCATTCCTAGTCTCCTCAGTACAAACACAGGAGAATGAGAGGGATCCCAATCCCCACATGGAATGGCCTGGTTTGGAGAAATCGTCCAAAGTGAACAAAAGGAAACTCACAAGCAAAGAAACCTCTATATTCGCCTTTCTTACGAAAACGGCAGTTCCACTGTGTGGTAACATATGAACAGTAATGACCTGACACGGTGGACTTTACACAGAAAAACATACTCTTTTTGGTGTTTTCTACTATGAAGAGGGCGGTGGTAAGATGAGGCAGGAATAAATTCTATATAGCAATCCACTGGCATGTTACTTTACAACTGTTATTAAGCATTTTAAATACAATTTTTCAAACTCTAAAATATTCCTGGTTAAAAAACACAAAAGTAGAAAAACAAAGAACATGGGGAAATTTTTTTCTTGATTTGTATATTTACTGTGTTACAGGTCTTAATGTATTCACTCCAATTTACAAGATTTACACATAAGCAAAGATCTGTTCAAAGCTCTATTATGCCACCTGCCAAACAGCAAACATGCAAGCAACTAGATGTCTGAGCAATTTTTCAGTGGTTTCTCCCTAGCCAAAGACCTAAAGACAATTATGTTAGTACATTATTACTAGGGAAGAGTAAAGATGGAGAATCAGTGAATATTTAAACCAGAACACCCTCATTTTAAAGATAAGGAAAGTGAAGCACAAGGATAATGACTACCCAATGTCAAAAGAATGGGGGAAATTAGGCATCCAAACTCTCAGCTCAGGACTCCAGCGCTATTTCAAAAGCAAGGAACAAGAATCTACTTTTCAACTGGCACTTTTTAAACAAGATGAAACAGAAACCTTCAGAGTAGGTTGTACACAATACAGATTTTGTTTTGTGAAATTTTTTTCATTTTTTTTATATATACATTTTTCATACACAGATATGCACACACAGAGTTACATATCTATGGAGTCTTGAGGTAAAAAGATCTCTTGCTACGGGTTGCAGTCAAAAATATTAAAAACACTACATTTCACACTGCCTATCTTGAAATACTTCCTTGTATTTATATTTTTATGCAAACGTTGCAAAGAGCAAGGCTGAAAACATTAATGGATGGCCAGTCCTACCTTGGAAATCTCTCCTTCAAATCCCATTTTTGCATTCATTCAGTGCTCTACTTTTTGTGCCGTTGACTACAGCTAAAGTAACTATCGACAGCGATAGCAGCAACTAGCAAGCACAGAAGCTCTCATTCAGCCAAAGGTGCTGGAAGAATCACTGCCTATTGGTCTGGAAAAGCAGATATTTATTACAAAAAGACACCACCGTATGTTCACTAGAGCGCAGAGGTTCAGAGAGTTCTCTCCAAGAAAAGAAATAAGTACGCCACAGACTTGCCTTTGAATGTAATTTCAGGGGAAAGGCTCATTCCTAAAATATTTTCTATTTTCTCTACATAATATTGCCTGAGGCTAACATCTAGGGGAAAAAATTTAACATAGGACACAGCATCCACTCCTAATTAGGTCTAAGATTTAAAATGTGAACTGCCTTGGGAGAAGCTACACTAAAATTCCAGCTAAGATACAGAAATATCACATCTCAAGATACAAGATCATTTTTCGACGGCATACTGGGGAGAGGCAAGAGAAGACAACAACGTTGAAGAGTATAAAGACAGATAAAAGAAAATGGGTAAAATAAGTCAAGGTTAAGAAGAGAATGTCAGAGCAAAAGGGAAACTACCCAATCACTATGTCACAGTAGAAGTTTAATCCAAAATATATCACGCACTACTAGATATTTCCGTCTCGGAACCTGACCTCCCCACTGCCTCAGCCAATCATATTTTGTGCCACATGACCCCATGTCCCCTTCCACAGCTAACTAGACTAGCACTGGGCACCTTTGCCTGAGGCCTCCAACAAAAATTGGCCCCTAAAAAACCCAATATGTTGGGAGTAGGAGCAAAAAGTAAAAGAAATCACACAAAAAAACAATGAAGTTGAATTAGGGATTGACAAACTCAAGTTATATAAAAGCAAGCATAATAAAGAGGCTATGAGTCTGCCTGCCGGTGCAGGGGACACGGGTTCGAGCCCTGGTCTGGGAAGATCCCACATGCCGCGGAGCAGCTGGGCCCGTGAGCCACAACTACTGAGCCTGCGCGTCTGGAGCCTGTGCATCTGGAGCCTGTGCTCCACAACAAGAGAGGCCGCGACAGTGAGAGGCCCGCGCACCGCGATGAAGAGTGGCCCCCACTTGCCACAACTAGAGAAAGCCCTCTCACAGAAACGAGGACCCAACACAGCCATAAATAAAATAAATAAATAAATAAATAATTTAATAAAGAGGCTATGAGTAAAAAAAAAAAGAGATATGTAGTAGGGAGGAAGAGAACTAAGCATGTCAAAAATGCAGAGAAAACATGTGCAGCTCATGAAAGAGGGATGAAGTGGTCAGGAGAGATTTTTGTTTATGGCAGCTTTCTAGTTCTGTCGTGTATATCCCCTTCCTCAAGGTGACGGGAAAAAAAAAAACCTAAGACACAAATAAATAACTAAAAGGGTTTACATCATTTTTTTTCCACATTAAAAAAGCTTATCATTGCAAAGTCTGAGTTAGAAGAGTCCTTGGAATCAGATCAATTCACTATTTGAGAGAGAAGGAAATTGAGGACCGCAAAGGAAACTAGGGTTGTATAAATAGTGACAGAGCTAGGACAAGAACCAAGGTCTCCTATTTCCATAGTCATTACTCTCTGTCCTACACAGCACTAAATATCACCAACAGAGAAAAATTTTTACTCAAAACGAGTATTTCTGCCACACATTTTTAAATGAATCAGAAATCTTTATGTGCTTTATGCCATCTCCCACAGTTTAAATTTTTCACTTATTTACTCTCTGGTTCTCTGGTATTCTTATGAAATACATTCATTAGATTTCTCCTTTTCTTTGTAAAGGTTTTTTTTTTGTAATGCATGTGTCACTCAAGACATTACACAAAATTCATCATGCTCCACTGGCTTTTCCCCACCGTACCTTCAAAAACAGCATTACTCAGAACATGTTATTTCACAGACTGCACAACAGTGCTTGAACCCAAAAGTAGTACAGAACAGGGCTTCCCTGGTGGCGCAGTGGTTAAGAATCTGCCTGCCAGTGCAGGGGACACGGGTTCGAGCCCTGGTCTGGGAAGATCCCACATGCCGCGGAGCAGCTGGGCCCGTGAGCCACAACTACTGAGCCTGCGCGTCTGGAGCCTGTGCTCCGCAACGGGAGAGGCCGCGACAGTGAGAGGCCCAGCACCGCGATGAAGAGTGGCCCCCGCTCACAGCAACTGGAGAAAGCCCTCGCACAGAAACGAAGACCCAACACAGCCAAAAATAAATATAAATAAATTAATTTTTTTAAAAAAAGTAGTACAGAACAGACATTTTAACTGAAAACAATTTCAACTAAGGACCATAACGATTTCCCTGAAGAAAAACTCAACACCTATGTCACTAAAGTTCAGAGAAAACAGTGCAAGAACAATCGAAACTGAAGAAGAACTAATGTGAAATGTTTCAAGTCATTCCTTATAAAATGTATTGCATGCAATCATTCAACTTATCCTGAGACCAAAAACTACAACTTGGAAACACAAATCCCAAAGAGGGGAAATTACTAAACAGTGGGAAAGTGTAGAGAGAGGAAGAAAAGAAGTTGACATAGGGTAAAGGTGGTGAAGCCCCAAGTCAGGACTACAGCACACCTAAACGCTTATTCTGCCAGAACAAACACTTAAGCTCCTCTAAGGATCCTCTACAGGACACAGCTGGGGGTGGGGTGAATAAGTCCTTGAATCTAAAGCTGATCCACAGAAAAGCAAAGTCATCAATTTCCTAAGAACATTCTCAGCCATCTTAAAACAGCGGAAATTGAGAAGACAGCATATTTTAAAGAATTCTTTGCTTAGGTTTAAGGTGAACAAGGTATATATAAAGTGAAGAACACACAACCTAGAGTGCTAATGATTAAACAAGGAAAAACACAAAGCTCACCAATCTAGGGGCCACTTCAGTATAGCTAATGTATCATACTCAAAAGAATTTTTTCGTCAAGCGAAGAATTCATGGCGTTGTAAGCATATTACTTCTTATTCTAGCATCTTAAAGGTGTGTACTGTTACCGCCATTTGGTGAGAAAATTCAGGCTTAGAGCCTTTAATTAACCAAGGTCACTAAAGCCAGGCAGTGCGTCGATCGGGATTGGAACCCCGGCTGTCTTAACAAGGCTTAGCGAGAGTATAAGCCGCAGTCGACACAGCTGTTTAAGTTCATCCTTACCAGTCACCCAAGAGCTGAGTTTTGAAGAGGAAATTTTAAAAGGGCATTTGACTTTCTCTCTCTCAAAGTAGAAGAGAACTGAGCTGTCAGAAACAGAAAGAGAAGTGAGTGCGGCTGCCGCGCGGGCGCTCCATACCCCCAGCTCAGGTCAGTCGCTCCCCAGCGCCAGCGGCCACGGGACCGAGCCCGCCCTGCTCGGATCACGCAGCCCGAGCCACGCTCGGTTCTCCGCCCGGGGCCAAGGGGGCGCGGCTGTCAGACAGACCCTGAGGGGCAGGGACAAAGAGCCTCCCCGGCCGTGGCCCGGGGCTGCGGGCCAGTGGCCGAGCCGGGGCTCCGTGGACGCCCGGCGGCAGCGGCCCCGATGGGGCGGGGTGCGGACCAGTGCATAGCGCGGCGGAGGAGGGGCGGCCGCCTGCCTGAGGGGCTCAGCCAGAGACGCGGACAGGGCGAGCGGAGACGCCTTCCCTCTCGCCCTCTCCCCATTACCTTGTTTGTGGGCTTCTCGTCACAGTCGCCGACGCCAACGGGCTTCCAAGCCGGGGCGGCGCAGCGAAAGCCGATTAGCGGGCGTCAGCAGCCTCCTGCGCCTGCGAAACAGCCTCCAGGTCGGGATGGAGAAAGGCCGGGGCTGGGAATCAGGGATAAGGTTGGCTTCCAGCTGCTGGAGATTTTACTCCTCTCGTCCCTAGCACTCCGCTTCCGCTCCGCCTCCTGGCCCGGCCCTTCCCCCACTTCGGAGACCAGCCGCCCGCAACGCGCGGCATTGTGGGGCTTGTAGTCCCGGAATGCGGAGGAGGCGGCACGTGTTTCTAAGCCGTCGGCACCTACTCCGGGTCAGGACGACGCCGTTGCACAGCAACCAGAGGCGCCAGCAGGCTTCTTTTTCGGATGAGCTTAGCTTGAGGGAGGAGTTCTCTCTGCCTTCATTCGCTGCGGGCGCGGAAAGGAGAGCGTAGGCGTCTCACTCATACCCTCCAGCTGGGAACTAACAGTTACACGCTGTTGGCTTGAGGCAGAAGGGCTTAGTAGTGATTAAAAGTGTACTACTGACAAGAATGCCCGTTTTTGCCCCGAATGTCCGTAGCCAACGGAGTAAGGCAAAAATAACCGACTAAAGATTGAACAGGAAGAAACAAAATCGTTATTTTTCATAGATAATATCAATACTATGTATGTGGCAAATCCAAAAGAATTTGCAGATAAATTGTTACAATTAATAAGAGTTTAACAAGGTTAATAGACACAAAAATAGTATTCTTAAAAAATACTTATTTCTATATTCCAGGAAAAAAAAGAGAATTGGATTTTCTTTAAGTTAGAGAATTTGAAGCTTACAATACCCTCAAACCAATATCAGATATCTAGGAATAAATCAAAGAAGTGCAAGACCTATATGAAGGAAACATTTTAAAAACATTGAACAAGACCTAAACAAATAAGAGATAATAACACGTTCACAGATTGAAAGATTCCATACTGAAAGATGTCAAGCCTCCCCAAATTAATCTGTAGACCCAGGCAATTCCAGATAAATTTCAGTAGATTTCTGTGTGTGCGTGTGTGTGTGTGTGTGTGAGAAAGAGAGAGAGAAACTTAACGAGCTAATTTAAGTTTATGGAAGAGCAAAGACAAGTATATATGAGGAAGAGGAGGAAATAAAACAAGTATAGATGAGGAAGAGGAGGAAGAAGACTTGTGCAACCAGATATCAAGCTTTATTATAAAACCATAGTCGGGCTTCCCTAGTGGCGCAGTGGTTAAGAATCTGCCTGCCAACGCAGGGCACATGGGTTTGAGCCCTGGTCTGGGAAGATCCCACATGCCGCAGAGCGGCTAGGCCCGTGAGCCACAACTACTGAGCCTGCGCGTCTGGAGCCTGTGCTCTGCAATGGGAGAGGCCGCGACAGTGAGAGGCCCGCGCACCGCGATGAAGAGTGGTCCCCGCTTGCCGCAACTGGAGAAAGCCCTCGCACAGAAACGAAGACCCAACATAGCCAAAAATAAATAAATAAATAAATTTTAAAAAATAAAAAAATAAAAAATAAATAAAACCATAGTCATTAAGGCAGTATGGTATTGGATCAAGGATGCAATATACCAATAAAACAGAATGAAGAGCTCAGAGATGCGCCACGGCTTCAGTAGCGACAGCCGCTCCCAACGATAGGTCTGAGCCTCGCCAGCCCCTCCCCCAGGAGACCGATGCAGTCGGCCAACCCCTGATATTTAAAAAAAAAAAAAAAAAGAATAAAGAGCCCAGAAAGTCTCATCTGTACATGGAAGTTTGATTTACGTTGTCATGATGGCGATGCAGAGCAATGCCTAAAGGATGGTTTTCAATAATTGGTGCTGGGACAAATAGATTTCCATTTGGAAGAAAAAAAATGAAATTGGGCTCTTTACATTACACACCAAAATCAATTCCAGGTGGATATTAGACATAAATTTGAAAGGCAAAACAATAAAGCTTTTAGAAGATAAAATAGGAGCAAATATCCTTGACCTCAAGAGTAGGGGACAGACTTTTTTAATTAATCCAAAAGCACTAATTATAATAGAAAAACTGATAAATTGACTACATTAATATTTAAGACCTGGTTTCATCAAATGACACCATTAAAAGAGCTAAAAAGCAAGCCTCAGAATCAAATAAGAAATTACAGCATTATGCTGTACACCTTAAATTTATACAGAGCTGTATGTCAGTTATCGCTCAATAAAGCTGAAAAAAATTTACAGTATATAGAACCAAGAGAAGTCTTGTATCCAGGATATATAAAGAACTACAGTCATAAGAAAAAGAAATGAACAGGCAAATTACTGAGGAAGAAATCTAAATAACCAGTAAACCTGTGAAAAAGTGTCAATCTTATAAAAGAACAGGGAAATTTGAACCGCAGCAAGATAACACTACACCACCGACCAGAATGGCTAAAATGAAAGAGACTGACAATTACAAGTGTTCACTAGGAGTAGAGCAACAGGAATTTTTCACTTTACTATAGGGAGAGTAAATTAATAGAGCAGTTTGGAAACATTGTTGGCCTTATCTACTAAAGTACAGAGGCCTGTGTATGACTAAGAACACAGGCCTGTACATGACCAAGCATGTCACTTCCAGGTATATACCCTAAGAAAGGCTCATGTGCACCAAGATGCATGTGCAAGAATGTTAACAGCAGTATTGTTGTTATAGCTAAAAACTGTAAACAACCCAATGTCCTCTATCAACAACAAAATGGATAAATTGTCATATAATAATAGACATAGAATATAACAGAAATGAACAAACTACATGCAATAATATAGATGAATCTTAAAATACAATGTTAAGAAAAAGAAACCACTCTCAAAAGAATATATAATGTATTATTCCATTTTTATAAAGTTCAAAAACATGAATAAAGAATGCATACTTAGGTGCTGAAACAGTAAAGAAGAGGAAGGAAATAGTTACCATATAAAGGTTAACGGCTACCTCTTAAGACAGAAGGAACCCTATGGGGAGAGGATTGAGACTGGGAAGTCTCTTATGGTAGGGGGAGGGGGGAGAACACAAATATACAGAAAGCCACAGTAGAATGTGGTATCTGCTATATGTAGAGAAAAAACATTTCTATCTGAGTGGGAAAAGTCCACATGGTAGCCGGGCACAAAGGAGAAGAGGCAATACAGGTCATGTATACAAAACATGGGATAACCTGGATACAGATTACCTGAGCTGTCCAGTACAGTAGCCACTAGCCATATGTGGCTTTTGAGAGCTTGCAGTGTGGCTAGTCTGAATTGAGATGTGCCGTAAGTGTAATATACACACCAAATTTTGAAAATTTACTACAAAAAACATTAAATTTCTCTGATAGTTTTAAAATACCGATTATATGTTAACACGATAATATTTTGGATATATTGGTTAAATAAAATACATTATTAAAATTAATCCACTTGTTTCTTTTTACTTTTCAAATACAACTACAAAGAAAAATAAAACTGCATATGTGGCTTGCATTATATTCATATTGGACAATGCTTCTATAGAGATACATCAAACAAACAAACAGACAAACAGAAAGATAGGACAGAGCAAAAACTTAGAAGGCTTAAATGCCAAACTAAGAAACTTTTACTTAATTTGAGGAGCCACACAAAGTTTTAAGATGGGGAGATAATTATGTATTTGTCTGTGAGATTCTATTTTGTTATCTAATATGTTAAACCAATCTCCTCTATTAGATTATAAACACATTACTATCCACTGTTTCCAGACACTGGTAGAAGGCACTCGGTAAATATATGATGAATAAATAAATCTTCCTACTGGCCTCATACACAAATCTCTGGATGCCATATATATTTAATAACTGCTGTTTGATAGAGGTTTCCCTGGCCAAAAGATTCATCTATTGTTATTTTCAAGATTTCTCATCACCTCCATTCTATCCCACATCTGGGTAGACAAAGAGTAAATTAATTTGGAATGTTGAAGGTAATAATTATTATTATATTTTATAGCACTTTACAACTTAGAAATCTTTTTCTTAGATGCAGTGGGATGTATTGCCAAACTCCGCCCACTCATCTGTCAAAGGGAGACCTAGAGTCAAAAGAATGCAATCAGCTAAACTCTGGGCTAAACCTGTGGGGAAATGGTGGCTCTTTCCTGAGAGTTTGAAATATAGAGACCAGGAGGAGGGAGAGACACAGGTCAGAAATGAAGGGAGCCTCCCTGAAGGACGCTATGGTTGGGAAAGCCTAAAACTGGAAGCACCTTCCACTGGGCTTTGAGGGGTACATTCAAGTTAACAGAATCTTTGCTCTTCCTACATTGTGATATGTTTCTGTGATATACCTGACCCTTCGTGGACAGTTCTATTTTTCCACATAGTGGTCCAAGGGTTTGGTCTGGGGGAGTCTGACAGGCTAGGCAAGGGAGGCCCTAACCTGCCCTTCTCTGGGGTTTGGGAATGTGAGAGGAGCCTGCTAACCATAGGAAAAGCTCCTAATCAAAAGTGTAATAAAGGGGCTTTCCTGGTGGCGCAGTGGTTGAGAGTCTGCCTGCTGATGTGAGGGACGCGGGTTCAAGCCCTGGTCTGGGAGGATCCCACATGCCGCGGAGTAACTGGGCCCGTGTGCCACAACTACTGAGCCTGCACACCTAGAGCCCGTGCTCTGCAACAAGAGAGGCCGCGATAGTGAGAGGCCCACGCACCGCGATGAAGAGTGGCCCCTGCTCGCCGCAACTGGAGAAAGCCCTCGCACAGAAACGAAGACCCAACACAGCCAAAAATAAAAATAAATAAATAAATAAATTTTAAAAAAGAAAAAGTAATAAAGAGTTTGGACCAAGACAGGTTTTTTGTTTTTTGTTTTGTATACAATATATGTTTTTATTTAAGTATGTGTCTTTGTATATGTATATACACATATATATCATTTAACAGTATGTAGAAAAACCTATATCAAAATAAAAACAATGTTTAGTTTTTTTTTATTGTATATGGGAGTATAGTTGATTAATAATGTTGTGTTAGTTTCAGCTGTATAGCATAGTGATTCAGTTACACATATACATGTAACAATTCTTTTTCAAATTCTTTTCCCATTTAGGTTATTACAGAGTATTGAGCAGAGTCCCCTGTGCTGTATAGTAGTTCCTTGTTGGTTATCTATTTTAAATATAGCAGTGTGTACATGCAAGACAGGTATTTTAATTCTCTGCCGCTAAGCTATGTCCTGTGACCATTAACTGATTGCACAATGCAGGTTGCTCTTGCCAATGAATAAATACAGCCAAATCCAGCAAGAACTCATCATATCTTGCCTAATTCAAATTTAGACTTTCCTTTATAGAAAGCAGATCTTATTTATTTAAACTCCCAGATGTAAACTGCAAAAATGCAAAGATGAGCATTCAAATTATCAAGATCATAAAGACCATTATATCTCCTAGCAGGTGCTCACACGCAGGGAGATAGATTTTAACCAACCAAAAGGGCAAATATGTATCTTTTTTTTTTTTGCTAACTTGCCTAACCACAAAAATTACCTATATTTTGTTCATTATTATAAAATTCAGAATAATTACCCCATTAAAGTAAATGAATTGATGAATGCTATTGCATTCAAAGCTCATTACTATACATTTTTTCCACATAAGGAGCTAGATTTAGAAATTAAAGCCTCCGGATATTCTAAATTAGATTAAATGGATTCAATTTTTAATAACCATGTTTGATAAATCCCAAGGATTAAGCCACTTTCCTTGGCTATGACTTAGTTTACCCATTCATTAAAAAAATGTTTAGGTATCTCTCTACTTAACTCTTCCTCAAATAGATTATGAGATCTTGTCAATCAAGATGTATGACATTGCAAATTTAGAGAAAAGATGTGACACAGTGCAGAGTTGTATTAATATTTTGGTCTAAGCATTACCCAACTTTATTGCGTTTTAATTCTTACAATCCCAAGAGCTTTGTCTGTCATAAGTTCCACTTTAACATGTACTATAAAATTCACACATCCCAATACCTTCCCCATTGTACACTACTCAGATCAATCCTTTAGCAGAACAGATAGATGCAGCCTTAAAACGCTAGTCCCTGTCAGATCCATCTATTCCCACCCACATCCTGTCAGCCATCTCTCTCAGATTCCATAAAAAGTGAGAGGGAGGAAACAAAGAAAAAGACTTTAATGCAGGCATTAACTACAGTCTCTCCTCATTTCCTGCCTCCCTATTCCTATGGCTGATGATAACAAACAGGGCACACACTCCGTTATCATAAAAATAAACTTATCCATTCAATTATTCCATCAACAGGTATTTATGGAGCACCAACTTCCCACCTTTATACCCAGTGCCTTGGAGAACACACGGCAAGAACAAAACAGGCCCGTGATTGATGATTTTATGAGGAGGTTGGAAAAACAAGTTAACAAGGAAAGTCATTAAAGAGCAATATAGATATTACTAAATATGATACCAGTAATAAGTGTTATAGAAATTCAAGGTGATATAATGTTTATAATGTTCTTAACTCAGACCTGGTGGTAGATAAGTCCAATCATAAAAGGACATTATTAACTTTGGAACACTATTCTTCTGTTACTGTGACTGTTGGGAACACATAACCAAAGTGTTCTAAACAATGTGTAGAAACTATACGATCTGTGGGCAAAACACAGTAGCTGACATTTGTGTAATTTTCAAAACATTTTTGCATTATTTCTTCTAATTGTTATAACTCTCCGAGAGGTACACAGAGAGGATACTATCTCAATTTTTTTTGAGGAAACTAAGGCTCAGAGTAGGGACATGACAGGCCCAAGAAGACAAAGCCTGTAGGTGGCCAAGGCAAGATTAGAAATTAGGTCTTTTGATATCTCAACTAGGACCCTACCCTTACAATAATAGTACCAATCTGTTTTCAAGATACTTGTGAAATGGAATGAATAAAGAAAGAAGGCATTTCCCTCCCTTTTCCTGTGTATGGGATTAACCACAAGAAAGTCAGAGACTTTAGTTTTCTTTCCTACAGACTCTTAGCACCTACACCAATGCCTGGCTCCTATTAGGTATTCTCAGTAAACATTTGTTGAAGATGTCAACTCTAAACATTTTGGGGAAAGCTTGATTTGTTTAAAGCAGAGGTTCTCAGAGACTCATCTATAATTCAGCGCCTGGCTGTCTAAATATGGATGTTAAAACTATAGATCTCAGAGACCCATTTGTGGAAATTTTGATACAGGGGGTCTTGAGTGAGACCCAGGAATCAATGTTTTTAAAATGATCCTGTAATGATTCTAATGAGCCACTAGGTTTAGAAACCTCTGGTTTAAACCATCTTGTTTCTCTATTCCTCCCTCCCTCCATCTTAGTCTGTAGGGAGAAGCCAAAAAGCAGATGGGAAGAGAAAGGTAAAGATGAACAAACATGTGGCCCTAGAGACTGACCCTTAGGAGAGAAACTGCCCCAGGTCCCGATAGTTTTCCGGTTTTCAGTTGCAGTCCCTTATGAGCCTCGGTTCTCTTTCATTTATTTAAGTATTCATTCAGCAATGTGCCAGGTGCTGGGGAAATAGCAGCGAGCCATCAAAGTGCCTGCTCTCATGGACTGAGAGTCCAGTGAAAGCAATGAACAAACGGATGCTATGTCTGGAAATGATAAATGCTATGAGGAAAAGTAAAGCAAAATAAGAGGATGGAGAGTGGCAAGGGGGATGGCAACTATTTTATACAGGGTGGTCAGGGAAGGCCTGTCTGAATTGTTTCATGAGACGCCTCTGTATCCCTATAATAAATTTGCCTTGCCTGAAGCCAGCTTGATTGAAGGGATCAGTAGCGTTTCTTGACTGCAGACAACAGAAACTAACTCTAATTATCTTAAGGAAAAAAAGAAAATGTGTCAGGGGTTCAATGAATAGAAAAGAGGCTATAGAACCAAACTGAGAAGATGGATAGGGACTGAGGCATCGTTGGAATGTCCAGTGGCCCAACAATTGTCTTTTAACAAGGATAGGCTGGCCAGAACACCATTACCACTGCTATGCAACACTGCCAGCCTCTGAAGGTACCCTTAATGAATCTTAATGACCTCTTACCTTAGCATCGTTTGCTCCAGACTTAAGGCTCCAGGTAGGAGAAGCTGTAAGGTCAAGTCTAAGGCCACCTGCTCCAGCTGCAAAGTGTTAGGGAGGAAAGAACTCTCTTCTGGGGCAACCAAGGAGGGGAACACAGCATGGACTCCCCAAAAGCTGCCATCTCATGAGAGAGTCCCCAGGTGAAGGCCTTGGATACTACACTAACAAAAAAGGATGCAATTCCACTATAGTTTCTGTGTTTTGCAACTAAATTAGCCTTGACATACCCCCCCAGAGGAAGGCTGTAACCTAAGACCAAGTCTGAACACAGAGTGTAAAATTCTATCCTGTCCTTGGACATTTAATAAGCATTAACTAGGCCCAGTGCCAGGATGTTAAAGACCCAAATGTGAGAAAAAAAAGAAAAAAGATTCTTGACTTTATGATCCTTAAGGTCTAGATGGGGAGACAAAACACATAAAAAAGAAATTTCAAAATAAGATAGCATATGAAATGGGCCAAAAAAAAAAAAAAATGTTACTGCTAGTGCGAAGCAGTTCAATGTAGTGCTTTAAAACCCTTGCTCTGGGACTTCCCTGGTGGCGCAGTGGTTAAGAATCTGCCTGCCAGTGCAGGTGACACGGGTTCGATCCCTGGTCCGGGAAGATCCCACATGCTGTGGGGCAACTAAGCCCGTGCGCCACAACTACTGAGCCTCTGCTCTAGAGCCCGTGCGCTGCAACTACTGAGCCCACTTGCCTCAACTACTGAAACCCATGCACCTAGAGCCTGTGCTGTGCAACAAGAGAAGCCACCTCAATGAGAAGCCTGCGCACCGCAACAAAGAGTAGCCCCAGCGAGCAGCAATGAAGACCCAATGCAGCCAAAGATAATAAATAAATAGATTTGCCTTAAATAAATTAATTAATTAAATTTAAATAAATAAATAAATAAATAAAACTCTTGCTCTAAGGCTAGACTGCCTGTTTGAATCCTGCCTCCATCCCTTAGTAAGGGCAAAACCCTGGGAATGTTAGTTTCTCTGAGCCTCAATTTCCTCATTTGTAAAAATGTGGATAATAAACATACCTACCTTGTAGAGTTCTAGTGAAGATTAAACTGAGATAATCCATGTAAAACCCTTCATACCATGCCTAGTCAACACACAGTAAGCACCAATGCAGGTTAGCTAAGTTAATGGCTATTGTATCTCATCAGTATCAAGTGATGCCGTCAATTGCCGTCATTATTTTATAAATTACAATGAAAGAAAATCACTTCCCAATTGTCTCTGTGATTCTCTACCACTCTGTCAGTCTATACATCAATTACATCAATTACATTCAACACATGTGGTACCAATAATGCCTTTAACTCAGTTGAAGTGTTGACAATTTGAAAAGCTATGACCATAATTACTGATAATAACATCTATGTCATAACTGCCACCTGGCTGATGGTGAATGCAGACACATCCTGATTTCAGAGATGTTAATGTGTAAAAAAAATGGGTGTCTTAGAATTTTTTTAATTATTACAATTTATAAAATTCTAAGGGACTCAGAAGAAGCCAGGAGTTTGTTCAGGAGCTCAAACTCTGCAGTTTTATAAACCAAAAGGACAAAAAAGCAATAGTTTTGACAGACGTTTGCAATGAATCATCTTTGTTGCTGTAAACTTGTAGAAAACTGTTAAATTGTTACCATAGTGAATAGTAAAAGGAAAGCATTTTCAGAACTACCAGGCCAAACTGATGTGCAGAGAAATTTTCTCAGAATCCAAGAACTATAAAGGTGTAAGGGAATCATGCGACACTTGACTCTATTCCTTCTACATCACCCTGACATTTAAAGGTCATCCAATCTTTTTAAAAAATTCCTCCAGTGATAGTAAACTCAAAACTTTCCAAGGAAGTTTATATCATTTTAGGGAAATTCTGCTCAAAGTTCTTCTGCATATTAAAAAAAAAAAAAATCTTACTTCTGTGCCAACTACCTCTTGGCCGTAGTCCTATCCTTTAGGCCCATACCCTCAAACATAATCACTCTTCATTCCACCTCAAGTGCCCTCCCAACAGCCTTCTCCTCACCTCCCCACCCCTCTTGGCCACATCTTCTCTTTTCCAAGGTCCATCAATTCTGAGGGTCAACAGTAAGAGCTGAGCTCAGCTGTGTGATTCTTCTTCCAGGCATACTTGGAATCACACAGCTGTGATCATCTGGCAGCTCTACTGGGCTGGATGGTCTAAGATGGCTTCACTCATGTGTCTAGTAGTTGTCCTGGCTGTCAGCTCCAGGTCTGTCCACACAGTCTCTCGTCCCCAAGGTGTCTAGACTACTTTACAAATAGCGTCAGGACAGCAAGAAAGCGAGAGCAGAAACTGCAAGGACTTTTAAAACCTAGGCTCAGAACTCCCATAATGACGGCTCTCCCACATTCTCTTGGCCAAAATGAGAAACAAGCCAGCTCAGACTAAAGGTGGTAGATAAACAGACTTCACTTCTTGCTAGGAGGAGAAGCAAAGTCACAATGCAAACAGGTGTGTATACCAGCAGGTGCTTATTGTTTTATTTGCATTATCTCACTTTCCTCAACTATGTATGGAGTAGGCACTATTATTATTTCATGTTAGATATGAGTATGGCTCATACACTGATAAGGTGGGACTTCATAAGTCATAATTGGAAAAACTACTGTCTTTCTTTTCTCCACTTTCCATTCAAACCGGTTCTGTAGGGATGAAATCTAAGGCAAATCCTGTGACTTTTGTGGTCACCTTTAGAAAATAAGAAGTCTGCTTTTTAGCCTTCTGAAACAGTCTTACCTCAGTAAATAAAATATCCAGTGCCACATAAAACTGACTTCCAACTTTTCACTTTGCAATCATTATGACACTAATTGATCCAGACAAGAATCATCAGTGGATGCTAAATATAGTTGGTGAAAGTTTGATGAGGAGAAGGAGATTTATAGTGTCTCAAAATATCTCCCTTCATGGCTTCCCTGGTGGCGCAGTGGTTGAGAATCTGCCTGCCAATGCAGGGGACACGGGTTCGAGCCCTGGTCTGGGAAGATCCCACATGCCGCGGAGCAACTAGGCCCGTGAGCCACGACTACTGAGCCTGCGCGTCTGGAGCCTGTGCTCCGCAACAAGAGAGGCCGCGACAGTGAGTGGCCCCCGCTCGCCGGAACTAGAGAAAGCCTTCGCACAGAAACGAAGACCCAACACAGCCAAAAATATATAAATAAATAAATAAATTTATTAAAAAAAAAAAAATCTCCCTTCAAAATAGTTACTCATTACAAGTGGGAAAATTGTCACTTTATAGTGGAGAAATCTGGCAGACACCACCTTATGTAAGCGATCAAAGTTAACATGAACAACAATGGGACAAACTGACACCATGTGCCTCTTGATGTGGTGTATGAAGAAGAGCACAGCATCAGTTGTGAAACATTCCTGCTAAGAATGCAAATTTTTCAACTAATCATGAGGAAATGTCCAATAAACTCAAATTGAGGGATGTTATGCAAAATAAATGGCCTATAACCTTAAAAGTGTCAAGGTCATGAAAGACAAAAACTGCTGAAGAACTGGCCAGATTAAGGGAGAATAAAGACACATGAAATGAAATGTAATGCCTGAGAGGGACCCACATTGGGGGTAAGACCTCACAGGATACTGACAATGACTGTTCTCTCCAACATCCTCTTCTAATTACCAGCCTTCCCCTTGGGATAGGGGTATGGTCAGCTAAGGTTGGGAAATCTGCTCAACCACCTCCTCTCCAACTCCTGATTTGGTGATCTTATCCATCATTTTGGAATTTGGGATAGTTGGTAACATTTTGGGGGGACTCATTTAAAATGGAAACAAGAAGCCCTATTTTAAAATACCATTGTGTGAGGAAACTAAGACTTAAAAGTTTAAGTAACTTGTCCTAGGCCACGGATAATAAAAAGGAGAGCTGGGATTCAAAAATTAGTATCAAATTTATGCTTACAAATTTTACCTTAGTAGCTTTGGCCTGTTGTTCTGGGCTGTTGTATCTTTTTAGATCCTGATTAAGTTGTTTAAGAAATTTGCTCTACCTGCTAATAATTATTTATCAAGTGCCTACTGTGATGTGCCTTACATACATTGTCTCAGTTTATCTTGTATAACTGTAACATGTAGCTATTATTCCCATTTAAAAGATGAGAAAATTGAGGTTGAGAGAAGTTAAATGACATGCCCAAGATCTCACAGCTGGTGAGGTGTAAAGCCAAGATTCAGAGCCATGTGTATCTCCACTCCAAACTCATGCTCATATCCAAAATGCTATTCACCTCCCCACATTCACTATATACATTTATCTCCAGCTTTTACCTTACCTCTTTGACAAAGGATTTGAAACAATTTTTAGTGAAATATAATACAAGGATGCATATCAGCCACAAAGTACAAGGGAGAAAAACACTCAACTCAGGAGTGGGAAATCAGTGGCCAGTTGAGATGATGAAGGTAAAGAAGATGATTATACCAAAACAAAAAACAAAACAAACAAAACAACAAAGAGAAGAAATTCAAAAGGAATACAAAAGGGTTCTGAGTTTTCTGGAAGAGAAGGTGGAAAGGAAAATCACCATGAATCCCATAGCTCTCACGGTAAGGTAAGGAGAAGAAATGGCAACAGTCTTACCAGATCATAAGGGGGTGTGTGTCCAGTTATCTGTTATTGCTTAACAGATCACCCAAAAACTTAGTGGTTTTAAACAACAACCACTTTATTAACTCTTAGGATTCTGTGGGTCGGCTAGGCTCATCACCTGGGTGGTTCTGGTGTTCTACATCTGGGGGCTCAGTTGGCCTAGAGAGATTCCAGATGATTCACTCATAATTCTGACACCCTGTCAGGCAGCTGAGAAAATGACTCAGCTGGGATTCTGGAAGGGCTGGGGCTCTCTTTCTATCCATGTAGTCTCGGAGCCTCTGCCTCTCCCTCTCCATCGATCTTCTCCACTTGGTCTCTTCACGTGGCCTCTTCAGCAGGGTAACTGGACTTCTGACATGGGGGCTCAGAGCTCCCCAAAGAAGCATTTCAAAAAACTAGAGGTGGAAGCTGCCAGCCTTCTTAAAGGGTAGGCCTGGGATTAGCACAGTGTCACTTTTGACATATTCTATTTGTTAACACAAGTACCAGGCAAGCCGGATTCATTGTGGGAGGGTCTACTACACAAACATGTGAATATCAGAAAGCATGGTTCATCGGAGCCTTTCTATGGAGAACGACTACCACTAAGGGAGATCTACTTTTTTTTCCTAGCACTTAACTGTAATGTGAAATAATTATATATACTTTTTTTTTTTTTTTTTTTTTTTGGCTGCGCCTCGGCATGTGGGATCTTAGTTCCCCGACCAGGGATTGAACCCACACCCCCTGCATTGGGAGTGCAGAGTCTTAACCACTGGACTGCCAGGGAAGTCCCTTATGTATACTTTTATAGACATTTTATAAAAAATACAAAGGTATACTACCTTCGAGCATGACTTTTTATATGACTCCTAAGAAAGTCAAAATATAATGTAAAATGAGAGAAAAGGTATGTATTTCCGACAGAACCCAGGGTAATACACTCCAAACATATTGCTTTATGATAATTTGATTGATATAGGGGTAAAACTTATGGAATTTATAGAAATGAATGTTTAACATTTCTCCCAGGTTATGCCACTTAAATACCTATTGTTTCAACAGGAAATATTTTTTGCAGATAGGAAACAGCTAATAATTGAAAAACTAAGATGACTGTCCCAATGCCCTCCAGCCAAAAGATCATCAGAAACCTATGGTCGAACAATATTAGATGACATCATGAGACAGAAGCAATTATGATTAGTTATCTTAATAAGCCTTATCTAGATGTAGAGAAGACTAGAATGAGGCTAAAGCTGTATTGGTAAAGAAGCAGCAAACACTCATATTTTACCAGGATAGGGAGATGTTTGGTCATTTTTGTGATTTGGACAATGTACATGTTTTGTCTGTGTTCAGATATGATTAAGAAGTGGTCTTGTTTTAGTTGCCATATGATCCAGCAACCCCACTCCTGAGCATGTATCCGGAGAAAACTCTGATTCGAAAATATACATGCACCCCAATGTTCATAGCAGCACTATTTACAATAGCCAAGACATGGAAACAACCTAAATATCCATCGACAGATGAATGGATAAAGAAGGTGTGGTAGGGGCTTCCCTGGTGGCGCAGTGGTTAGGAATCCGCCTGCCAATGCAGAGGACACGGGTTCGTGCCCCGGTCTGGGAAGATCCCACATGCTGCAGAGCGGCTAGGCCCGTGAGCCACAACTACTGAGCCTGCGCGTCTGGAGCCTGTGCTCCGCAACAAGAGAGGCCGCGATAGTGAGAGGCCCGTGCACCGCGATGAAGAGTGGCCCCCGCTCGCCGCAACTGGAGAAAGCCCTTGCACAGAAACAAAGACCCAACACAGCCAAAAATAAATAAATAAATAAATAAATTTTTAAAAAAAAAAGGTGTGGTAGATGTATACAATGGAATACTACTCAAGCATAAAAAAGAATAAAATAATGCCATTTGCGGCAACATGGATGAACGTAGAAATTGTCATATTGAGTGAAGTCAGACAGAAAAAGACAAATATCACATGATATTACTTATATGTGGAATGTAAAATATGATACAAATGAACTTACTTAGAAACAGGCTCACAGACATAGAAAACAAACTTATGATTACCAAAGGGGAAAGGGGGAGGGGGAGGGATAAATTAGGAGTTTGGGATTAGCAGATACAAACTACTATATATAAAATAGATAAACAACAAGCTCCTACTGTATGGCATGGGGAACTACATTCAATATCCCATAATAAACCATAATGGAAGAGAATATATATATATACATATATATGTATAACTGAATCACTTTGCTGTACAGAAGGAACTAACACAACATTGTAAATGAATTATTCTTCAATAAAATAAATAAATAAAAACAATAATAAAACCTAAAAAAAGAAATGGTCTTGTTTTGTTTTGATTTATCACAATCACATAGTAGTCTTATCTGATGTGAGTGTTGTATGAAATTATTTATGTTCATCAGGAAAACACCAAGGCCTGGCTGTGCCAGGCCGGCTTACAGCAACAGCAGGTGCTGATAGTACTAACATCATAAGCTGATAGTACCAAACCAGGGCCTCTCTTCCTGTCTCAACTATAATAGCAAAAAAACAAAACAAAAAAAAAACTACTCTTTCTTAATGTCTAATTACAAGGGACAGATAAAAATAAGTTATGAAATTGTGCATCCATATAATGGAATACAATGCAGCCATTAAAATGATGTAATGAAAGAATATTTAATGACATATAAAGATATTCTCAATACACTGTTAAATTCTCAATACACTGTTAAGTGAAAAGACTGATTACAAACCAGTACTTAGAGTGTAATGATAGTTTGGTAATTATATACACATATGCATAGAAAAAAGATTAAGAGAACATAAACAGCAGTATTAAAATTGGCATATCTGGCTGCCGAGATTATGGACAAATGTTATTTTCCAAAGTTTCTCAATGCAGGTGTATTACTTTTACAATGGGAAAGGACTGTTTTGTCGTTATTGCTGTTGTTGTTTAACAAGGCTCACAACATGAGTGAACACTCAGAAGCAGGAGTCATGGTGAGACGGCAAGGACCTTGAAGAGCCTCAGGAATGAGCATTTAGGGAGCAAGATTTACATTCCAGTATGCAAATTAAGAATGCTGACTCGTATTTCACTCCAGGTGGGGGTAAAAAAATAGCTTTGGATTTGCTCAAAAGGTTTGGCTCAAAGTCCTAGATTTCTGCATCATTAAGCAAAGAATAAGTGACCAATTACTTTCTGCCAGGCACTGTTCTAAGCACTCTGCATATATTAAATCAACTAATCTTTAAAGTAACCCTAAGACATAAGGTTTATAATTATTCCCATTTTACAGATGAGAAAACTCATAGAGATCAAATAACTTTCCCAGTGTCCTACAGCTAAAAAGTGGCAGATCAGCATTTAAATCCAGACCTTCTATTTCTAGAATCTGTGTTCTCAAGTTCTGCTTGAAAGATGATGATGGCAGAATTTAAACGTATTAGTCATAAATTCATATAAATATTCCTGTACTCTCCTTAGACTTTTAAAAATCTATATGGCATCCCAATGGGCCAGCCCTAAATTTCTTAAGCCAGGCAACTGACAAAAATGTTAGGCAGCCTCAAGGATAGAGCCTGGAAGATTTAGATGGAAACCTAAGTAGTAGAGTTAATGTGCAATGTTGTGTTAGTTTTTGGTACACAGCAAAGTGATTCAGTTATACATAAACACATATATATTCAGTTATATATATACGTATTCTTTTTCATATTATTTTCCATTATGAGTAACCATTATTCTTATCTCTATCCTCATATACCATAATGATATACCATCATGTTCAAAAATTATAATGCATATGATAAATTATTATAACAAAAAATATTACAAAGTATTCATTTTACCATATAAATAGTTGTCAGTTATATTGCCATTTTCATTATCTACATTTCTAGAGAAACATAGGTCCCTAGAATATTCCTTAAGTTTTTCTTCCAAATTTTCAATGCTTGGATATTACAAAGAAAACCAAAACTGGAAGTATGCTAATCGATTTGTTCAGATCGCTCTTCAGTTGAACTACATCTTAATCTATCATGGCCAGAAAACATGTTCTATGGAAATTAGTTTGATGGTTATTTGTACAGGAATCTTCTTATTTATGAAATTTATATAAAACCTTTGTTTCTTTGCTCTAATTTCTTTATATTTTATTGAATGACATCTTTGTTAAAAACCTTTTGATTTAGAAAAACTATTTTCTCTAAAATTAAAAAATTAATTATTTTCAAAAATGAAACTTAGCTAAGTAAGGGGTTTTTTGTAAAGCTTTTGCTAATATTAGTAATAACAGTGAACAGTTTATACCAAATCACTGTGGCCAGTACAACTTCAAAATAAATTTCATTTTCCTGCAAAGGCCACAGTTGCTCTTTGCTCAAAATCTATTATTTTGTTTAACTTTTCTAATGCATCTTGTATCTTGTCTAAATTAAATGCAATTAGTTTGACAAAATTTAGGAAGCATTTTCCTCATGTGGTCAAGAGTGATTTTGTATATGCTTCATCAAGATGTTCAACGTTTGGGCAGATCCAGAATGTTGTAGGTGATCTTTGATATGTTCCAAAGAATATGACTGCTGTTGACATGATTAACAGATTTGAACAAAGTTCAGAAGTGGTTTCATGAATGTTTCCAGATTGGGGCTAAATTATGGCATGTGCACTTTATTTTTACAGGACCTTTATCATAGGCTTTATCATGCATGGAGGGGATCACAGTCATAGACTTACACCACTAGTGCCACATGGTACATCTATTAACATAGGATTTACTGGTAGAGCATACACAGTCCCCTGAACTCTCACTACCCCACAGCACAGGCCTGGCATAGGTGTTCTCAGCGCACCTTGGTCAAAGTCCCTGGCACCTGTCTGAGGCAAGGGGTTAGTCGGCACAAACGCCACAAACAGAACTCAAGGAGAAAGGACTCTGCCCCGTCTCTGCGTTACATATTTATCAAGTGGAGTAAGAGAGTGTAGGGAATATCTAGTTTCTCCAAGAAACAAGAATATATCAAGGGATTTGGAGCCCAGGAAGAGTGTTAAGGAGTGTGTAAACCTAAGGCTGAGGTGTTATACTGACGGCCTTGAGAAGAGCCTTGAAGCTCTACCTGTAGGAACACTGGCACCGGCGGCAGCCTAATCGTCCCTCTGCAAACAGGCTCAGTCCCTCTGAGCCAGCCCTCTGCTAACCTACCAAATGAGGGAAAGAAACATACCTCCAGGACCATCCAGATTTGTTTCTTTTTTTTTTTTTAGCTTGTTCTTTTTTTTTTTTAACATCTTTATTGTAGTATAATTGCTGTACATTGTTGTGTTAGTTTCTGCCAGATTTGTTTCTTAGCAGACCTGCCTTCAGCAATCTTTTCAATCAATGCTTAAAATTGAAAAATGTTTTTTTAGTTCTTTACTTAAGCCAAAAGCCTATACTTTTTTATATCGGGGTAATACTAATGGAACATTCCTTAATTTTCCACTTTTTTTTTTTTTGGTAGTTCAAATGTGCGTGCATATAAAATTATTCAACATGACTTTGTACAACCTAGTTGAAGTTGATAATACAAAGATCTGGGGTATTTTATATTTGTTTTCCTCTCTCGCTTTGCTAACCACCAAATTAATAATCTTATATTTAATTTTCCATCCTAGATAGTGATCATTATCTGTCTTAAATTTTGAGCCATTCTAGCTTCAACTTTCAAAATCATTTATTCTAAATCTAGAAATGTTCCACTATTCTCTGAAATGTTGTGCTGTTAAAATAATGTTACTTTAAGAGTATTGTAATAACGTCCTACATCAGTGTTTACTTCTGATGGTGAAGCTATCATCATTTGCTGTTTATTCAGCCTTTTTTTTTTCCAGTTCCAGTAATAGCATGTGTGTTTTTGTATGTGTCAGTGACATTTCTGTTCTTTTATTCAGGAACCTAAATATTTCCAGTCACAAATACCTTCATTAGTCAAAGCTGACCTTGAAAATTGGTTGTGAGATGCCTTACAGTATAAAAACACACATAGCCTTAAACTTAAAGTACAGGGACTTCCCTGGTAGTCCAGTGGGTAAGACTCCGTGGTCCCAATGCAGGCAGCCCAGGTTCAATCCCCGGTCGGGGAACTAGATCTCGCATACGTGCCACAAGCTGCAACGAAGATCCTGCTTCCAACAACTAAGACCCAATGCAGCCTAAATAAATTAAAAAAAAAAAAAAAAAAGCATAACTCTTTAAACTTAAAATATAAAATACTATTTCTAGAGTTTCTAAATTTCAATTGAAAGCATTTTGGTATAAAATGAATTACTAAATTTTTTGCTAAGTGAAAATAGAAATGAAAAATTATAATGAAATTATATCCATTTCAAACAGAAGAGTGTGATTATCTAGGATCATTTTTCAGGATCATTGCTCAACAAACATTGAAAAGCCTCAGGCTTTTTCTTGATCATTCAACCTGTTGATTTCATGTATAATTCTCTATTCATTTGAATTGCTTTAGCTAGTCATTAAATCTTCATTAATAAAGAATGTGAAATTTCAGAGATTCATTTGGCCTGTTAAGCTGTGAATCTGAAGACAATAATTTTCTTCCTAGCTTCATTGCATGGATCAGTTATCAAATCTCCACTAAATAAAAGATTGTAATCTCCTATTCAAGAATCTCATGGGGGTCATTCTCAACAGAAGTCCTCCTGCTTTCATTGTTTCCAATTTTTAAAAATTTAAGCAGACTGCCTCTCTCAAAGACTTTCTTTTCTTTTCAGCTCTTTTTTTTGTTTTTGAACTCCACTTTTATATTTTCTATATTTATAATGACCTTGACTTATATTCATTCTCAAGGGTCCAGATTTAAAAATAATCTGTAATATATTGACTTTACACAACTTAAATGTATTTTCTTTTTAAAAGTAAACTAAAATACATGTAAAAGTAAAAATTAAAATGAAACTTCATGTATGTTTTTCAAAAAAGTATTTTTCTTCTAAAATATTCAGACGTATTTAGTACATTAAAAGGCAATATATAAATTACAATTAATGGATATCAGAGTATTCAGTCAAAAAATGTTTAAATAAAGCTGAATTTTAAATTCAGTTTTCTAAAACTTTAACTAAATCTTTTAACATATTTTTATAAAAATAAAACTATTCATAATTCTAATATTCGGTGTCCATTTAGTTGCCAATGTAAAGAATCAGTTTTCTATTTTACACATGGTATGTCTAAACCACACATTTAGTAATATGAATTGTTCGCTATTACAAATGTTCCTCAGCTGCTATATTTATCTGTTGCAAACACAGTGCTAATGTATGACAAACTACAAGTTGGAATACGGAGAAGCAAAGAAAGGGATGCTCAGCGCTACTGGGAAAGGACACTGCATTATGCAAGAATCTATTGCATTGTAGCATCTGAGAGTAAGGATTTGATAAGTAAGTAATTTGTCTCCTCCCTTACCTAAGCATTTTTTGCCACTCAGGTGCTCCCAGGCCTCCATGTCCATCTCCAAAGTTGGCCCAGTACACCCTACAGATCTTCACAATAGTCTAATTCAGTGCCACCTTTTAATCTTATTTATTTATTTTTTTGGCCATACCACGCTTAGTTCCCCAACCAGGAATGGAACCCGGGCCCTCGGCAGTGAAAGCACCAAGTCCTAACCACCGGACCGCCAGGGAATTCCCTCAGTGCCACCTTTTTAAAGGACATAGGACAAGATATGTGGATGCATTTCCCTGGAGCCTGAATATCATTAGTCACAAAAGAGGGTATGTAGGTTACAGGTCAGGCCCTGCCGCCCTAAGTACCAAGTCAGAGACCAAGGTGCCCATATGTACTTTAAGAAATGTACTTTTTGTATCTACGTGATATTTGAAGACTTCTAAAGTGCAGGGTCCACAGCAGAGGCCCCTCTTGCTCACACCTAAGGTCCTGCCCCTATGTTGCTTCGTATTCTTTGCTACAAACAAAACCATGATAAACTTTCTCATTTCCATCTCCTTAAGGATCTGTGAGGAGTTTCTGTGGAATACATACTCAGGAGTCAAACTGTTGGATTATAAAGTATACCATATTTTTGGGCTTCCCTGGTGGCACAGTGGTTAAGAATCCACCTGCCAACGCAGGGGACACGGGTTCAAGCCCTGGTAAGGGAAGATCCCACATGCCACGAAGCAACTAAGTCCGTGCACCACAACTACTGAGCCTGCGCTCTAGAGCCAGCGCGCCGCAACTACTGAAGCCTGCGTGCCACAACTATTGAGCCCATGCGCCTCAACTACTGAAGCCCACGTGTTCTCGGACCCGCGAACCACAAGTACTGAGCCTGCTTGCTGCAACTACTGAAGCCTGTGTGCCTAGAGCTCATGCTCTGCAACAAGAGAAGCCACTGCAATGAGAAGCCCACGCACCGCAACAAAGAGTAGCCCCTGCTCCCCGCAACTAGAGAAAGCCCACGCGCAGCAACGAAGACCCAACACAGCCAAATAAATAAATAAATAAAATTTAAAAAAATAAACTAAAATAAATTAAAAAATAAAACTGTTCTAGGCATTGGGGAACCCAAAGACAAATGGGGCATAATCCCCTACACTCAAAGACCTTGGAGTCTGGAAGACGTGATGAGACACCTATTCCAAAGCCTTGCAAAAGTCAAGATTACTCTCATTTTCATTTCTTCTTCTACAAATTCATTAATATTGTCAAAAGAAAGGAAGTTAATCTGAAAATACATGTCTCTAGCAAACTCTCACTTCTAATGATGTGTTTACTCTGTAAGAGCACATAAACAATACCTTAAAAAATCCTTTCCTGAGTCTTGCCCAGGATCAAATTAGGTGTGGGTTCTCCACCTTCTCCTTTTGGAAAATTGCCTCTGTATTCACCAATATCCAATCTTGATTTCATTCCCCCTGATTTTCAAAATAACATTTGTTCAACCACTCATTCTGGGCTGTCTGAGTATGCTGGACATAATTCACGTAGTCCAGATGATTGAAATTATTTAGATCTCTGCACAACTTAGATACTCTCATTCTTCTAACCCACTTTGGTTTAACCATTTTCAGTATGAAGAGCATTCTCCTTGACATAGAAGACAGACTCAGAGCTCTGCTCACTCTGTCACTTGTTCACATTACACAGCTGACCCCACGCATCACCTACAAGCAACGATTTTCTTTTTCATGGGCAGTAGAGTGGCTAACAGCCAGTGACAACTGTTTTGAGGAAAGACCTGTGCCCTTTCCAAATGGAGAAGGTGCTATTCCATGTAAGAGAGAGAATTTGAAGCATCTTTAAATCCCCTGCTTACACATCCCCTTGGGTTAGAAATTCTAGTTGTTTTGTTCTTGATATAGTTGCCTGTAAAAAAACACATTGAGAGGATCTATTTTCTGTGTATCTCAAACAAGATTAAGAAAGTTATTGTGATTGAATGTTGCCATGAACTCACAATTTCTCCCCTTGGGAAAGTTGTAAAAGGAGGACAAATCCTTCTCCCTGCTCCCTTCAAACTTTGCTGATAATAGCTCAGCTGTCCCCGTGGGTGTCCATGACATGGGCTGTGGGCAAAACCCATCAGGGACCACTTGCAGCCAGTTCCAGGCCCAGAGCCATGAATACTATGAAAGAATCCAGACTTCAGCAGGAATCTGAGTACTTGATGGGTAATGTCTAGATATCGCTTTGCTTTTTATTTGCCAAGGAATTAAGGGGACATGAACCCTGCTAATTAGTCTTTGTTATTTCCATCCTTTAGTCTCTGTCTCACAGCAATCGAGGGAACTGAGATGTGTTCCTGTCCAAGAGGGCAGGCAAACCCAATTTGGGTAGTTCTTAAAACTCTGGTAGGAAATATTAAAGCAACTAATTGTTCCAAAACCATATGTTTTTTCCATCCTGTATATAACTTTGATATTTTAGATGAAATATAGCCTTATTTTGACACCATAGATAAATCTTGCCATTAAAAATTTGTGCTACAGGACTTCCCTGGCGGTCCAGTGGTTAAGACTCCACGCTTCCACTGCAGGGGGCGCGAGTTCAATCCCTGGTCAGGGAAGTTCTGCATGCCGTGCAGTGCGGCCAAAAAAAAAAAAGGAAAGGAAAAAAAAAATCTGTGCTGTATATTGTATGATTTGATTTATATGAAATGCCCAGGATAGGCAAACCCATAGAGACAGAAAGTAGATTAATGGTTGTTAGAGAATGAAGGGAAGGGAAAATGGGACATGACTACTAAATGGGTATGGGGTGGCTTCTTTTTGGGGTGATACAAATATTCTGGAGTTAGATAGTAATGATGGTTGCATAACTTTGTAAATATACTAAAACCCACTGAATTGTGCACATTAAAATAGTTTAAATGCTGATTTTTATGTTATGTGAATTTTCCCTCAATGAAAAAAAATTTTTTAATCTGCTTTGTTCTGCTCCAATAAATTAGTATTGTCGAATGTAAGGGAAAATATAAAGCAACAACTTATATAAAGCTGCAGAAGACTAATGTTAATAAAAGATGAGTTGACCAAAAGAAAAAAATAGGGAAATGTGTGTGTTTGGGTCACCCACCTGCATGCAGAGACCCCAGTATCCCGGCTCCCTGACCTCGGTTTTCCAACACGTTCATACTGCCACCTGGTGGCTTTGAGTCTCCAAATCAGGTAGGGTCCAACATTTATGACTGACTGCCATCTCTTACCTATTCTTCTCTCCAAGTTTGCCCTCTTCTGGTGGTAAAGGATATGCAAAATGAATTCCTTAATGACATTTGAAAATCCACGTGGGTCAGTATATTAAGATCTACTAAGCTCCCAAATAGCTGACCGAGCAACATGTTAACTCAGAGAACAGCAGAGGTAGAACTTCAGGCACACCTCATTCATTCCATCAAATAAATATATATTGAGGGGCTTCCCTGGTGGCGCAGTGGTTGAGAATCTGCCTGCCAATGCAGGGGACACGGGTTCGAGCCCTGGTCTGGGAAGATCCCACATGCCGCAGAGCAAATAGGCCCGTGAGCCACAATTACTGAGCCTGCACATCTGGAGCCTGCGCTCCGCAACAAGAGAGGCCGCGATAGTGAGAGGCCCGCGCACCGTGATGAAGAGTGGCCCCCGCTTGCCGCAACTAGAGAAAGCCCTCGCACAGAAACGAAGACCCAACACAGCCATAAATAAATAAATAAATAAATAAAAATTAAAAAAAAAAAATGTATTGAGCCTGCTTTGTACTAGGCACTGTTCGAAGCTCTAGGAATATAGCAGAGAATAAAACCAACGAAAATCTGTGCCTTTGTGGAGTTTATATTCTTGTGGAATGGAGCAGGACAATAAAAATTAATGAACTAGAGTTACAAATATCAACCTGAATACATCTCATAAACATAATGTTGTAGGGGAAACATTTTATCAGAAAACATACTATATTAAACCAGTTTTACAAAACTTTTTTTTTTACAAATTTTTTAAAAATTTATTTATTTATTTGTTTATATTTTGGCTGCGTTGGGTCTTCGTTGCTGCACGCGGGCTTTCTCTAGTTGCGGTGAGCGGGGGCTACTCTTTGTTGCGGCACGTGGGCTTCTCATTGTGGTGACTTCTCTTGTTGGGGAGCACGGGCTCTAGGCGTGCGGGCTTCAGTAGTTGCAGCACGCGGGCACGGTAGTTGTGGCTTGCGGGCTCAGTAGTTGTGGTGCATGGGCTCAGTAGTTATGACACATGGGCTCAGTAGTTGTGGCTCACAGGCTCTAGAGTGCTGGCTCCGTAGCTGTGGCGCACGGGCTTAGTTGCTCCACGGCATGTGGGATCTTCCCGGAGCAGGGATTGAACCCGTGTCCCCTGCACTGGCAGGCGGATTCTTAACCACTGGGCCACCAGAGAAGTCCCTTACGAAACTTTAAATGTGCAAAACAACATTATATATATTGCTTAAGGTATATTGCATAAATAGGCAAGGAGTACTTGCTTCCACACCTGGAAAGAGGAAGAGGAAGAGCACCAATTTTTAGCATTTATTGATTTCCATAAAATAACCAGCTCACAATATTCCTGAAATATTAACAATCAGCCCTTGTGAGCCTATAGGAGCAGCTCCAGCACACTGCTGCTGGATGAGTTGGCCCTGTCTAGGAGAATGGATGATTCATTCCTAGTAACAGAAGGGAAGAATCATGGCTGGTATGATGGGTGAGTAGATGGGGTAGTGGGAGCTTATGAAAAATTCTCATTTTCCTAGGATATAGGAAGCAAGTGAGTTTAAGAGGGAAAAGTTTTGAAATGAAAAAGGAAAGAGGAAGGAGGGATCAAGATGGTGACATAAGAGGTTCCTGAACTTGCCTCCTCCCATGGATGCATCAGATATACAGTTACACACGGAGCAATTCCCTCTGAGAGAAATCCAGAAACTAGCTGAGTGACTCCTGCACATCAGACAAATGAGAAAATACCCACATCAAAATGGGTAGGAAAGCCTAAGACACACTCTCACTATAAACCCTGACCCTGGTACAGCACCACACAATTGGGAGGGAATCCCCAGTTCCATTTCATTAAGGTCTGTTCTCCCTGAGGAGAACCAGCTCTCTCTGAGGAGCAAAGGGTTTGGATCACACATCTAGTGTCCCAACTTTTAAGGCTTCTACAGGAGGGATAGGCCCCCAAATCACCTAACTCTGATAGTCAATGGGGATTGCATTCACAAGAGCCACAGGACTACAGCAGACATAGAAGCAGTTTTTAAACGTGCAGGAGACTCCTCACCACTCCCCCTGCGGCTATACACCTGGGCTCAGTGCAGAGGGAACAGGCAAAAATGCCCATCTCCCAGTTTCTTCCTGGAAGGGGTTTCACTCCATCCTTTCACAGCTGTGGCCTGAGTGGTCCAGCTTCTAATTAGACTGCATCTAGGCGCTAACTGTGATCCTTCCCTTTGGGACTCTGTCAGGTCTTGACACACCCTCAACTATTGGGAGCCACTAAGAACAAAAATGGCAGACTGGACAATCACAAAGGTTGGAGAAGCAGCCAGGAGCTCGGGCCAGGATGATTGGACACACACAGAATGAAAGTGAGAGGATGGAAATAGGTATTCCATGCAAATAGAAACCAAAAGCAAACAGGGGTGGCTGTACTTGTATCAGACAAAGCAGACTTTAAGCCAAAAACTATAAAAAGAGCTGAAGAAGGTCGCAGTATAATAAAGGGGTCAATCCTTCAAAAAGATACAAAAATTGAAAATATTTATGCACCCAACATCAGAGCACCTCAATATATAAAGCAAACATTAACAGACCTGAAGGGAGAAATAGACATCAACACAATAATATTAGGAGACTTCAGCTCTCCACCTTCAACAATGGATAGATCATTCAGACAGAAGACCAATAAGTAAACATTGGACTTAAACCACAAGTTTGTTTCTGCAAAGTAGCAGAAAATGAACACCAGCAGACGTGGACCCCTCCCGGATAGATTTACCCACCAGGGAGAGCCAGTCAGTTGGCATTGGAGGAAAAACACATTCCCTGTGGCTGCAAGCACAACTCTACCATCCTGTCCGTGATGCCAACTGTTATGATTTTATTAAATCAGCATTTGTTACATAGAGCCCTAGTGAGCTGTGGTTCAACAAAAGAAAAATTGAGGTAGAGAGGTTTATTACTCACAGGTCCTTGGGAGGCCACTTGTTTTCCGGTCCTTTGTGCTGCAGCGTACCACCTAGGTGGAGTGTACTGCAGCTTCCCATCCCAGAGGGCACACTCCAAAAGAAGCAACCAAAGCATCCCAAACCTCAAAGCACTGCTCATCGGAGCTGGTTTGAAGTGCCTCAGATGTGTTTTCCTTCTGTTAGCGCCCTACAGCACGTAAATTTCCCCAGTGGGTGTTAGATTTGGGGTCTATTTCCCGACTGTATGCACAGACCCAGCTACTATTAGAACTGGCTAAGATTTCCACAAGGTCGCATTGTATTTTTCTTTTTATAAATTTATATATTTTATTTTATTTATTTCATTTTTGGCTGCGTTGGGTCTTCGTTGCTGCACGCTGGCTTTTCTCTGGTTGTGGCGAGCGGGGGCTACTCTTCATTGCCATGCGCAGGCTTCTCACTGCAGTGGCTTCTCGTTGCAGAGCATGGGCTCTAGGCGTGCGGGCTTCAGTAGTTGTGGCACACGGGCTCAGTAGTTGTGGTTCGCGAGCTCTAGAGAGCAGGCTCAGTAGTTGTGGCGCACAGCTTAGCTGCTCCGTGGCATGTGGGGTCTTCCCAGACCAGGGCTCGAACCCGTGTCCCCTGCATTGGCAGGCGGATTCTTAACCACTGAGCCACCAGAGAAGCCTGGTCGCATTGTATTAATGGCGACTCCTGTCCAAGTGTGAGCTCCTCAAGGTGCAGAGCAGTGACTTTAGAAGGAGGAGAAGGAGACTCCCCTTCCCTGACACCCCATGTTTGCGGACGGCCCCAGGACTCTGAGTTTTAACCAGTGCAGTAGGGACACCTTTGCCGGACAAGTCAGGGCTCCTTGCGAACGCAAGTGCGGCTGGGGCCAAGGTCCCTCTGTCGCTGCATACCTTGCTGCTGTCACACTTCATCCTCTGACCCTATGGGATATCATGGGGTCACTTCTGGTGCGTGGTAGCACAAGATCTAATGGTCTGCTATCAACATTCCTGGCTCTAATAGACAGAGGAGTCTAAATCACGGTAACTCCAGGTAACCCTTCTAAATTTCCCAAGCAAACCTCATACAGCCTACAAGGCATAGCAGGTAAAACTATATAGAGTACAAATTAAGCTACATGTGTCTTTTGGCACCATATTTCTTAAACAGTTAGTGGTGGTTGCCCCTGGCTCTCTGTTCCTAGTATCGGTATGGACGCCCTCACTCACGGACACACCTGGTGGATTAAACCCAAATTGCTGGCCTTTCTCGTGGGAGCTACCAAATGGGGACCTGTCCACCTGCCTCCTCCAGTGAAAACAGTAAATACACTACAGTATTGGCTGAAGCAAGGTACAGAGGGCCTTTGGCTCATCCTTAGAGATATGCTTGACCCCAGGGTCATTAGGCCCAGCATCTCACCCTTGATAAATAGCCATATCTGGCCAGTGTTAAAACTGGCCACCAAGGAAAGGAGATTAACAATTGACTATCGAAACTTAAATGCACGGATTCCCACCACTAAGGCTCTCATTGCCAATATTACAGAGATGATATATAACATCCAAAGGGCTCAGGGCCCCTACTTTGCTGTCCTAGATTTAGCCAACATGTTTTTACCCGGTCCCACAACCTAAATTTGTTTTCAATTTCAGGGCACCCAGTAGACCTTTACGCAGCTGCCCGTGGATTATCTATCTGAATAGCTCCTCCATCGCACATAACCTATGCAGACAAGATCTACATTCACTCAAACCAAACCACTGCTGCCTTGACGTCCGATAGATGACATTCTACTATAGGGCCCCTCTGAGGATGCAGTCTCGGAAGACTTATACCTAGTAACAACATTTACAGCACAGAGGACGGGCCATTACCCCACATAAAATCCAAGGACTGACCACTTCTGTCAAGTTTCCTCATGATCAAGCCTCCCACTACCTACGGCAGGCACAGCACATATGGGTCCTCTTCCCCTTTGGAAGACAACACATTCCACACTTATCCCTTCTACTCAGGCCTGTTCATGCTGTTTCATGCAAATCGGCTTTTTTCTATTGGGGAGAACCTCAACAAACTGCGTTATGGCTGGTGCAGCAAGGCACACCGCAGCCCCTGCCCTCAGTCCCACCAGGCTCAGACTGCCAAGTTGAACCACTGTCGATGCCTCACTATGGCTCACGGAGTCTCTGGACTAAGGACAGCTCTACCTAGCTGGCCGTGGGGTTCAGGACCAAACATCTGCCCCAAACAGCAGCTGGTTACATAACACTCAAGCACCAAACTGTGGAAGCCTACTGGGTTCTTTTAGAGACAGAGGTGTTAATAGACTCACAGCTTTACATACAAGTCCCCATGCTGCCTTGGGTTGGGGATTCAACATAAAGAAGCTCATCGTGGCCACTGAAGCCTCACTGTTAAAATGGAAATGGTACCTTCGGGAAAGAGTGAAACCTGATGTAAAGGGCATTTCCAAATTACAGGAGGGTGTGGCTTCCCCCATGCTCGGCCCCTTGCCCACTGACACTGAGGCGCAGCTAGTGGCACCCTCACTGCCGGCCTAACATTTTGGGGAGCCCCTTGGGATGGAACTATCTGACATGGAAAGGAAGTGGGTGATCTTCACCGATGGCAGCACCACCAACGTACACAGCGCAGCCTGATACAAGGTCACAGCATATCAGCCTGCTAGCAGCATCTCACTAGTCCAGAAGGGTTCTCATGGCTCAGCCTGACTGACGGAGTTGGTGACAGTGTGCCTGACTCTCCAATAGGCCATAAAAATGAGACTCCCAAGGGCACACACTTTTAACTGACCCTGGGCAGCACCCAATAGGCTCACTGTCTGGTCTGGACAATGGCAAAGGGATAATTTCATGATTCAGAGAAAGCCTATCTGGGTCCCTCCACTCAGAAAGAGATAACCATGCTGAATATGGTCACTCATGTCTCTGCCCACACAAGCCAGCAAACACCAGAAGCAAATTATAATAACGTTGCCAACACCTTATCCAAAGTACACACCTGTTCCGGGGCCCCCAGTGAGCCACCTCCCAAAATACCCAGACATAGCCCTGGACACAACTATTCCTCCAGAGACGTCATACCCACTGGCAGAGTGAGCCCATATTCCATCAGGCCATAAGGGGAGTGACAGCACTCACTGATGGGCATATACAGTTGACCCGTGAACAATGTAGGGGGTTGGGGCGCTGACCCTCACAAAGTCAAAAATCCGCCTATGACTTTACAGTCAGCCCTCCGCATCTGTGGATTCAGACAACTGTGGATGGCGTGGTACCGTACTGACTGAAAAAAATCCATGCCTAAGTAGAGCCACACCGTTCAAACACGTGTTGTTCACCATCCCCCTCACCCCCAACTCTAGCTGAAGTGGTGGTTAATAATTGCCTCCTTTGCTCCCAGTCAAAACTCTGAAAGGCTCTCACGTGGGGATATGAACCCCTGGGCAACAGACCCTTCTCACAAAGGCAGATTGATTTTATCACGCTGCTGCTGCCCCCTGCTGGAATCATAAGCACAGGACCATCGTCATCCACACCTTCATGGGACTCCTGCTGGCGGCTTCCGATCATGTAATCTTCTTAACCAGGTATCTGCTCGTCCCCTTTGGCCCACCAGACATCATAAATTCAGATCAAGGTACCCGTTTCACCTCCCAAGCTGTGTAGCCCTGGGCTCTAGAACACGAAACCTTGGGGGATCTCCACTTGCTTACCGGTCCCAAGAGGCTGCACTTACTGAGCACATGACCTACTCAAACACATGCTCCTCAAGCTTTTTAACAATAAGTGGTCCCCCAATTGGCCAGCAATTGTACCCCAGCTCTAATACCGCTTTATTCCTAGCCCCCAGGTCTCCAATCCCCCGAACATCAACTACCAGTCTTCTCCAAAGACTCCCCTGCTAGTACTCACAGGGAGCCCCCTCTCCTTTGACATCAGAGAGGATGTCGTTCATATGCATTCACCAGATGAATGCTCCCCTTACCATTTTCATGCTTCGATCCTCTCACCATCTTTCACATGCTGGTGACCCAACTGAGGGCAAATTGTGCAATATATGACCCAAGAGGACAAACCCCCTACCCAATTGCATGGAGAGCATGATTATACAGATTTTACTGGCCGAGACAATGATCCAGTACCAACCTGGAAGCTGAGGCCATAGGCTTTGCCTCATTATTTGGGTTATAAAGGCTGATTAATTAAGCCAAATTCATCAAAAATTTTGCAGAAGGTTGAAATGATAGCTCCAGCACCCACTAATAGAACTGTGTGAATCTCAGAGGGAGGAAAAGAGGACCTCTATCTAGTGGATACCAGCCATTTTTGGAAATGAAATCCAAGCAGAAACACTGGCATCTACTGCGCTATCAGTACATTCAGGACAGGTCCCTACCCCACCTTAAAGGAAGAGCTAAACAACTCTTGTTCCAAAGCAAGTACATTCAGCCTTTGGTTAGTATCCAGAATGCTCACCGGAAGGAGGCCCTGCAAGCTACTCAAATGCAAATACTCTCCTTTGCTGTGGCTATTACTCTTATTGCCTACAGCCTGGGTAATAGGTTGCTAGTAGACCCCTCGGTCCTAACTCTGTCTTGGGAGATGTGCAGAAGCCAAATCAGCCAGGTGCACAGCTGCATCACAGGATAGCTGAGCACCAGATGCTGGCAGGCCCTGTTAAAAGGGCTACAGTGAGTGAGCCACCAGGTGTTGATTCGGACCCAGAGCTCACGTCCCTCTACATTAAATGGTACCAACAGAAGCAATGCTTCGATGAGTCACTCCCTCATTACACCATGCTGAAAATTATATCCCAGGCAGAATGGCCCTCCCAATGTAGCCAGATCAAACTCATTGGGCTGGCAGATGTGTACCCTAATGAGCTTACTATAGTTTTAATGGGGTGATCTCTACATTGTAAAGCTGCTGTACACAGCATGTCCCTACAGTTAGCCTATCAATGTGCCCAGACTATATATAAATTGTGGATGGAGTTCCCACAAAGCTCAGTCATGGAGATCACATGCTGCTTTGCAAGGTACACCCCTGATGGAGATCATTGAGATCCTCTCAACCAGCAGTAGAGTCCATTCTTGCAGTTTCATCCTGAGGCAGGCCTCTAGCATACGTACTCAGAATTTAACCCCAGCCAGCCATTCTTACCCTTCCTGGATCTCTACCTGGCAAGGAGATCCTTCCTTGAGCTGGTCTTTGCCAGTCCCAAGCACACCAACCCCTCAGACAACGTGGCCCCAGTCCAAGAGCTCATCGTTGGAGATGACGGCATCTCAGACTGTGACTCCACAACCCAAGAGAAAGTCGAGGAAGGCGATGTACTCCAACCCCGCTGGACACTGGGACTTTCCCTTCCCAGATCACCTCCACACCAGGAGGGAAATTACTATGGTGACTGTTAACTTCCAGGCTGAGTTGCAAAAATGTTTTCAGTTGATCAACACTGAGGACCCCATAGAATACTACTTCTCTGAAATAGCTCATTGCTGGCCTCGTGAACCTTGCGTCCGTATCAGAATGCTTGCAAGACTGTACGTCCCCCGGCAGCGCTAGACATCGTTTCACCTTGGTGGTAAGCCAAACCATGTATTCTAAACCACACTAGCCACAATGAGGGACTTGGACACAACGCCCTTAGTTTGACCTACTTAGATCCCACGGTTAGGGACCTCTTGCGGCTGTGTTCACTGCTTGGCGTACTAGATTACAGCTTTTGCTTTCCACACGATGCACCCATGACAGACCCAATTTCTCTTGTTATTCCCACCATGACTACCAGCACCTCCTCCACATTCGAAATTGCTACCTCCACTCCTGTCCACATATTATCCATAAGCTCCTCACCACGGCATGCGACAACCCTGCCCCGCACAACCAAGTGGGCCAGGTCTGACATGACTATATTCATACAAATCTCCAAGAGAGCAGCCCAGGCCTTGCAAGTAAAATGAAGTTGGACGTGTCACCCCACAGGGTCACACCTACAGCCCATTTAGAGCTATCTATACTGCAGTTCTTCCTAGCGATCAGCCCTTGGACTAATTCCCTCCAAAACATAGCAAACCTCATTTAGGCTAAACCAAACCTCTAATCTAGACCCCAAACAGGGTACCCTGTGGGTAAGCATCAAAATTATTAACCCTCCACGGCGATACTTTCTACCAACTCTACTAGAACATAAAAGGCTGGACTTCACCCTGTATACTCACTGCCCCTTAATGATAAATAACATCTCACTTCAGTTTTATCGTGGACCTAACTCAGGAGGCCAGTATCAAGTCCACTTGACTCTGCCCCATCTGCAAGCAATCTGCAGAGATAACCTTTATTACTGCAACACTGTCACCTTTGATATTCTAGCCACCTTTTAACCTCTTGGCATTTCTCTGCTAGAGATGCGTCTGGCTCACGTACCAATAGAGCCATTCTTATTCCTATCCTGTTGGGACTGGCTATCACCAGGCATAGGAACATGTGCTTCTACCCTAGCCCAACAAGATCAAATATTAAAAACCACCCAGCAATTATCAGCCACCCTAACCAACTACAGGCAGATGCTACACCATACTCTGAGTCTGATGCAGCAACAGTATGACTCACAAGCACAAAAGATGACGGATAATTGACTGGTGTTAGATTTCCTCTTGGCAGAACAGGGTACAGTCTGTTCTTCACAAGGCACCTCTTACTGCAGGTACATTAACAACTCAGGACAAGTACAGCCCGACCTCCACAAGCTATGTCAAGGTTTACAGATCATGCATCATATAGTTAAAATATTTCAACAAATTCCCACACTCCTCAAGGTCCCTGATTTGTACTCATGGCTCTCTCCATCCACCTGGGCACAATGGCTAAACTGGATTTCAAACAGTAGCAAGCCTATTCATCATAGGCTTCATCATTATTGCCCTAGTTAAATGTGCTTTTTGATGACTTCTGAAAACAATCCCTATGTCCCTTAACATATCAGCTACACAGGGGATTGTATTCCTAATGTTGAGGCATCACAGGATGGATTGTTGAGAGTTTAGCTACTACATGGTATTGCTGCCTTGGCATCCATTTTGTTTGGCCAAATGACCTGCAGGTGCTTTAAAATGACACAAGCCCCTCGTTCAGGTGCATGCCCCAGATAACAACCCATGGAGTACAAACAAAAGTTCCAGATATGACTCCTCCAACAGCCCTGTGATAAACAGTTTCCCTTGAGTCCCAGGGCCTTCTACCTTAGATAAGACCCCTGATAAAGTTTATCAAAATTCCACTCATTTTTGTTTTAATTGACCAATCCAGCCTTAACCCGAGAACTCCAAAGCACATCACCTTTGGACCCTAATAAAGGTATGTTCCCCAGGTCCTGTCATTCTCTCTGCCTACACCCTGCCTTGATCTCTCCATATGGCCTTGTGAGGCATCCTTTCTCCAGGACCCAAGAGTAATAAACTTCTCTGTTTCTTTTGTGGTCTTTTATTGAACTATATGTCACCCTGGGGCTCTACTTAACAAAAGTTGATTTAGCAAAATCATAACAAAGCTCCTGCACAGCAAAAGAAACCATCAACAGAAAGAAAGGCAACTATGGAATGGGAAAAACTATTTGCAAACCATATATCTGATAAGGGATTAATATCCACAATATACAAGGAATTCAGAAGAAAAAAAAACCCCAAATAACCCAATTTAAAAACGGGCAAAGAGGACTTCCCTGGTGGAGCAGTGGTTGAGAATCCGCCTGCCAATGCAGGGGACACGGGTTTGAGCCCTGGTCTGGGAAGATCCCACATGCCGTGGAGCAACTAAGCCCGTGCGCCACAGCTACTGAGCCTGCGATCTAGAGCCCGCGAGCCACAACTACTGAGCCCGCGTGCTGCAACTACTGAAGCCCACACGCCTAGAGCCGGTGCTCTGCAACAAGACAAGCCACTGCAATGAGAAGCCTGCGCACCACAACGAAGAGTAGCCCCCCGATCGCCACAACTAGAGAAAGCCCATGTGCAGCAATGAAGACCCAATGGAGCCAAAAATAAAATAAAATAATAAATAAATTTATAAAATAAATAAATAAATAAATAAATAAATATATTTTTAAAAATGGGCAAAGGACCTGAACAGACATTTTTCCAAAGAAGACTTACAAATGGCCAACAGGTACATGAAGAGATGCTCAATATTACTAATCATCAGGGAAATGCAAATCAAAACTGGAACGACATGTCATCTCACAGGTGTAAGGATGGCTATTATCAAAAAGACAAGAGGGCTTCCCTGGTGGCGCAGTGGTTGAGAGTCCGCCTGCCAATGCAGGGGACACGAGTTCGATCCCTGGTCTGGAAGGATCCCACATGCCACGGAGCAGCTAAGCCCATGCACCACAACTACTGAGCCTGTGCTCTAGAGCCCGTGAGCCACAACTACTGAGCCCACGTGTCACAACTGCTGAAGCCCACGCACCTGGAGCCCGTGCTCCGCAACAGGAGAAGCCACCGCAGTGAGAAGCCCGCGCACTGAAGCAAGGAGTGGCCCCCGCTCGCCACAACTAGAGAAAGCCCGCGCGCAGCAACAAACACCCAACACAGCCAAAAATAAATAAATAAATAAATAAATAAATAAATAAAAAGACAAGAGATAACAAGTGTCGGCAAGGATATGGGAAAAAGGAACCTTTATACACTATTGGTGATGTAAACTGGTACAGCCACTATGGAAAACAGTATGGAGTTTCCTCAAAAAGTTAAAAATAGAACTATCATATGATCTAGCAGCTCCACTTCTGGGTATATATCCCATGTTCATTACAGCATTAGTCACAATAGTCAAGGCACGAAAACAACCTAGGTATCCATTGACAGATGAGTGGATAAAGAAAATGTGATGTATATATACAATGGAATATTATTCAGCCACAAAAAGAAGGAAATATTGCAATTTGCAACAACATGGATGATCCTTGAGGTTATCATGCTATGTGAAATAAGCCAGACAGAGAAAGACAATACTGCACAGTATAACTTATATGTGGAATCGCAAAAAAAAAAAAAAAAAAAAAAAGAAGTCTTACTCATAGAAACAGAGAGTAGAATGATGGCTGCCAGGGACTGGGAGGTGGGGAAATAGGGAGAGGCTGGTAAAAGGTACAGACTTTCAGTTATGAGATCAGTAAGATCTAAAGATCTAATGCGTAAGATGGTGACTATAGTTGATAATACTATTGTATTTTATAGTTGAAATTTGCTAAGAGAGTAGAACTTAAGTGTTCTCACCAAGGGAAAAAAAGTAAATATATGAGGTGACAGATGTGTTAATTAACTCCACGGTGGGAATCCTTTCACAATGTATACGGATATCAGATCATGTTATAGGCTTTTAATATATTACAACTTTATTTGTCAATTATACCTCAATAAAGCCGAAAAAAAAGAAAGTGAGGAAAGAAATAAGATAGTTGTCTAGAAAAGGAGAGTAAAGAGATTAGGGAAATATATTGTTGGGTAGCATTAAGGGCCCCCTTGAGGTTAGTGGTCATAAACTTGAAGAGAGAACAGTTAGCATAATTGAATGCTTTGGTTCGGCCACATTCAGCTGCATGGTGTAGGCTCTGGGTAGATGGATAACTGGATTTCACCAGGGACAAGTAAAAGTTGTGAGGAACCGTAGATTGATTGCCCTCATCAGATCAAAGGTTTGTGGAAATCAGACTGCTAGAAGGAATGGGCTAAACTGACAGGAGGTGGCGGTCAGAAAATGGACCGCGTGAATTGAAATGATGGAGACATTGCAATTAAAGTCAATGAGAAACAATGATAAGTGAGCAAGTGACTGAGGTAGGGTGGAGAGCAAGATTCTTGCAGGAGAGGAATACAAGGAACTGAGAGTCTAGGATGTTGGATGGATAGAGAAATCACCAAGATTTAAGACAGCTGCAGTGTTGAAGAGCATGACAGTGAAAGAGGAGCTCAAATCAGTAAATGACTGCAGTAAAGACAGGAAGTGAGTGTCAAGCCTGATAAGAAATTCACAACTAAACTTTTTCTTAAGGATTTAGGGGAAGGGGTGGGGGGTGGGGGGTGGGGTGTTCGAAAGCAGCGAGAAGATGAAATACTTCCCAGTCCTGTTACAAGAAAACACAGACACTAGTTGAGAAGGCTGCAGGTGAAGCAGTTCCTCCAAGACAGAGTCAGGGCATCTCGACCCGAGCCCTGCTGATGTTTGAGGCCTGAAGATTCTTTGTTGTTGGGGGCTGTCCTGTGCACTGTAGGATCTTTAGCAGCATCCCTGGCTTCTAACCACTAGTTGCTAATAGCATCACCTCTAGTGTGACAACCAAAAGTATCTCCAGACATTGCAAAATGTCACCAGGGAGTGGGGCAAAATTACCCCCATTGAGAACCACTGAACTAGAGCAAGAAGGTGCAGGAAATATTCAAAGAAGAGATTTAAAACATAAGGGCGGGACCTCCCTGGTGGTCCAGTGGTAAAGAATCTACCTTCCAATGCAGGGGACGCGGGTTCAATCCCTGATCGGGGAACTAAGATCCCACATGCCGAGGGGCAACTAAGCCTGCGTGCCACAACTACTGAGCCCGCACGCCTCAGCGAGAGAGCCTGTGTGCCGCAAACTACAGAGCCCACATGCTTTAGAGCCCGCGCACCACAACTAGAGAGAGAAAAACCCGCAAGCCACAACTAGAAAGAAACCCGCGTGCCGCAAGGAAGAGACTGCACGCCACAACAAAAGATCCCGCATGCCTCAACAAAGATCCCACGTGCTGCAACTAAGACCCAACGTGACCAAAAAATAAATAAAGAAAAGAAAAAAAAAAAACATAGGGGAGTTTTGCAGATGATTAACCATGAGCCCCAGAAGGCAAAGAGGAAAAGGTGGGGATAAATTTAAGCTGAAAGTTCTTCTGTGCACCAGTCAAATCATACCACTGGCAGCTGACAGATCAAGGCTGGTCCTATCAAGGTGTTTAAAGATGAAGTGAAGTTTCTCTGTTTTCTGCAAAGGTGTGTCTCTGCTCTCGAAGTTGCTCTCTTTGATATCACCATTGCCTAATGAAGTTTGGTGACAGGGACAATAAGTTAACAGACCTTGGTATTCCTGCAGCTCTTAAAACTTAAGCTCTACATCAGTGCAGGTCCAACTGCCAGTGATAAAATTCCATGGTGCATTGAGGTTGAAATATCCAGCCAAGAATGTCATCACAGAAAGTTCTGAAAACTGGAAAAGATGCTATAAATTGAAATTAAGTTTAATTTGATTATCCTGTAAAAATAATGTTGGTGGTTTAAAATATTTTTTGAGTAATCAATACATTCACATGATTCAAAATTAAGAAGGTACTGAATGGTTTATAGTAAAAAGACTCCTTTCACCTAGGTCTTTCAGTTCCCCCCACCCCAGGGAAAGAATGATATCAGGGTTTTTTATATTCTTTCAGAGATACTCTCTCTATATACAAACTAATATGGATACTGAATAGATTTTTTTTTTAAACAAACCTCTTATTTATTTATTTATTTATTTGGCTGCGTCAGGTCTTAGTTACAGCACTTGGGATCTTTGTTGTGGTGAGCGGGCTTCTTTCCAGTTGTGGTGCACGGGCTCTAGAGCATGCGAGCTCTATAGTTGTGGTGCATGGGCTCCAGAGGGCAAGGGCTCAGTAGTTGCGGCATGCGGGCTCTCTAGGTGTGGCAGGCGGGCTCTAGAGTGTGCAGGCTTAGTTGCCCCACAGCATGTGGGATCTTAGTTCTCTGACCAGGGATCGAACCTGCATCCCCTGCAATCCACCCTGCAAGGTGGATTCTTAACCAGTGGACCACAAGGGAAGTCCCATGAATAGATTTTTTTTTAATGTATTATATTAGACATGATCACACCACTATCATATTCAAACAATTATAAATGATATTGTTATATACAGCAAGTTTAAAACTCATAATTTATATATCTGTATTAACAGTGTGTATAATCGATTACATATCATTTGATAGATCACACAGCATAATAACTTTTTTTAATTAATTAATTTTTATTTTTGGCTGCATTGGGTCTTCTTTGCTGCGTGCAGGCTCTCTCTAGTTGCGGCGAGCGGGGGCTACTCTTCATTGTGGTGTGTTTGCTTTTCATTGTGGTGTCTTCTCTTGTTACGGAGCACGGGCTCTAGGCGGGCAGGCTTCAGTAGTTGTGGCCCGTGGGCTCAGTACTTGTGGCTTGCGGGCTCTAGAGCGCAGGCTCAGTAGTTGTGGTGCACGGGCTTAGTTGCTCCGCGGCATGTAGGATCCTCCCAGACCAGGGCTCGAACCCCTGTACCCTGCATTGGCAGGTGGATTCTTAACCACTGCGCCACAAGGGAAGCCCTAATAATTTTTATATAGGGTCCTTCTATTACTTGTTTATAACACTTGACTCATTTTTACTGCCGCAATAAATTGAAAAGGAAAAAAAATCATCATCACAGGTTCATTGTTGCTTCATTGGGGCAATTTTGTCTGGCAGCATTTTGGAACCACTTAAAGTGATTAAGGGTCAACATAATGGTTTCACATTCCAGATAGACTGTTTAGCTTTCTCTCTCTTTGTTGATCTTTCTTTTCTTTCTTTTTTTTTTTTTTTTTTACTTAACGGCATTTTAAAATTTGAGATATACTTCATATAACATAAAATTCACTAGTTTATACAGTTCAGTGTGTTTTGGTATATTCGCTCTGTTCTGTAACAACCATAACCACTATCTAATTTAGAACATTTCCATCACCCCACAAAGAAACCTTGTACCCATTTGCAGTTAGTCCCCAATTCCCCCTTCTCCTCATTCTCTGATAATCACTAATCTACCTTCTGTCTCTATGAATTTGCCTACACTGACATTTCACATTAATAGAATCATACAATATGTGGACTTTTATGTCTGCCTTCTTTGAATTTGTGTAATATTTTCAAGGTCCATCCACATTGTAGCGTATAACATTACTTCATTTTTTTATGGCTAAATAATATTATATTGTAGAGATATACCACATTTTGTTTATCCACTCATCAGCTGACACACATTTGTTTTGTTTTCACCTTTTGGCAGTTATGAACAATGCTTCTATAGCTATTTGTGTACAAATTTTTGTGTGAACACACGTTTTCAATTCTCTTGGGTATACACCTAGAAGTGGAATTGCTGACTCATATGGAAATTCTGTGTTTAACTTTTTGAGGAACTGCCAAACTGTTTTCCACATTAGCTACACCATTTTACATTTCCACCTGCAACGTATGAGAGTCCCAACGTCCAATTTCTCTGCATCCCTGTAAACACTTGTTATTGTCTGGTTTTTATTTTTTTAATCTTTTATTTTATATTGGAGTAGAGTTATGGTTTTGAAAAATTATTATTATAACCATCCGAGTATGTGTAAAGTGGTATCTCATTTGTGGTTTCCGTTTGCATTTCCCTAATGACCCATGATGTTGAGCATCTTTTCATGAGCTCACTGGCCATGGGTATATTTTCTTTGGAGAAATGTCTATTCAAGTCCTTCGCTCATGTTCACATTGAACCATTTGGGGTTTTTCTCTTGAGTTATAAGAGTGTTTTATATTGTCTAGATACTAGACTCTCGCAAATATTTTCTCCTATTCTGTGATTTGTATTTTCACTCTGTTGATAGTGTCCTTTGATACCCCAAATTTTAAAATTTTTAAATTTTTGGGGGGGCTTCCCTGGTGGTGCAGTGGTTAAGAATCCGCCTGCCAATGCAGGAGACATGGGTTTAAGCCCTGGGTCCGGGAAGATCCCACATGTCGTGGAGCAACTAAGCCCGTGCACCACAACCACTGAGCCTGCACTGTAGAGTCCGTGAGCCACAACTACTGAAGCCCGCGCTCCTAGAGCCCATGGTCCGCAACAAGAGAAGCCACTGCAATGAGAAACCCACGCACTGCATCGAAGAGTAGTCCCTGCTCTCCGCAACTAGACAAAGCCCATGCACAGCAACGAAGACCCAACACAGCCAAAAATAAATAAATTTATTTTTTTAAAAAAAGAAAGAGCTCTTTTAGCACCATCTGCTCGCCATACCGCTTTCTGCTCCTCCCGTCGCCGTCCTGAGTCACTGCCTGCACAGCTCCTGCCGCCTGGCTCCCCATGCTAGCCACCGATATTTGGCGCTCATACAACATGGCAGACATCGACAACAAAGAACAGTCTGAACTTGATAAAGATTTGGATGATGTTGAAGAAGTAGAAGAAGAAGAAACTGGTGAAGAAACAAAAATCAAAGCGTGTCAGCTGACTGTTCAGATGACGCAAAATCCTCAGATTCTTGCAGCCCTTCAAGAAAGACTTGATGGTCTGGTAGAAACACCAACAGGATACATTGAAAGCTTGCCTAGGGTAGTTAAAAGACGCGTGAATGCTCTCAAAAACCTTCAAGTTAAATGTGCACAGATAGAAGCCAAGTTCTATGAGGAAGTTCATGATCTTGAAAGAAAGTATGCTGTTCTCTATCAACCTCTATTTGATAAGCGATTTGAGATCATCAATGCCATTTATGAACCTACAGAAGAAGAATGTGAATGGAAACCAGATGAGGAAGATGAAATTTCAGAGGAACTAAAAGAAAAGGCCAAGATTGAAGATGAGAAGAAGGATGAAGAAAAAGAAGACCCCAAAGGAATTCCTGACTTTTGGTTGACCGTTTTTAAGAATGTTGATTTGCTCAGTGATATGGTTCAGGAACATGATGAATCTATTCTGAAGCACTTGAAAGATATTAAAGTGAAGTTCTCAGATGCTGGTCAGCCTATGAGTTTTGTCTTAGAATTTCACTTTGAACCCAATGAATATTTCACAAATGAAGTGTTGACAAAGACGTATAGGATGAGGTCAGAACCAGATGATTCTGATCCTTTTTCTTTTGATGGACCAGAAATTATGGGTTGTACAGGGTGCCAGATAGATTGGAAAAAAGGGAAGAATGTCACTTTGAAAACCATTAAGAAGAAGCAGAAACACACGGGACGTGGGACAGTTCGTACTGTGACCAAAACAGTTTCTAATGACTCTTTATTTTTTTTGCCCCTCCTGAAGTTCCTGAGAGTGGAGATCTGGATGATGCTGCTGAAGTTATCCTTGCTGCGGACTTTGAAATTGGTCACTTTTTACGTGAGCGCATAATCCCAAGATCAGTGTTATACTTTATGGGAGAAGCTATTGAAGATGATGATGATGATTATGATGAAGAAGGTGAAGAAGCGGATGAGGAAGGGGAAGAAGAAGGAGATGAGGAAAATGATCCAGACTATGACCCAAAGAAGGATCAAAACCCAGCAGAGTGCAAGCAGCAGTGAAGCACGATGGTCTACCTTCTGCTTCCCTGGAAAGGATGAATTTGCATCATTTCACAAGCCTATTTCAAGTTTTTTGTTGTTTGTTTGCTCGTTTTTGTTTTTGCAGCCTAAAATAAAAATGTCAAATATAATGAAAAAAAGAAAAAAGAAAGAGAGAGAGAGGGAGAAAGAAAGAGAGAGAGTGCTTGCTCCGGCAGCACACATACTAAAATTGGAACGATACAGAGAAGATTAGCATGGCCCCTCTGCAAGGATGACACGCAAATTTGTGAAGCGTTCCATATTTTTGAAAAACAAATACCATATGCTAACACATATATATGGAATCTTAAAAAAAAAAAAAAGGTTATAAAGAACCTAGGGGCAGGACAGGAATAAAGGCGCAGATGTAGAGAATGGACTTGAGGACGCAGGGAGGGGGAAGGGTAAGCTGGGACGAAGTGAGAGAGTGGCATGGACATAGATACACTACCAAATGTCAAATAGATAGCTAGTGGGAAGCAGCTGCATAGCACAGGGAGATCAGCTCAGTGCTTTGTGACCACCTAGAGGGGTGGGATAGGGAGGGTGGGAGGGAGACGCAAGAAGGAGGGGATATGGGGATATATGTATACGTACAGCTGATTCACTTTGTTATACAGCAGAAACTAACACATCACTGTAAAGCAATTATACTCCAATAAAGATGTTAAAAAATAAAATAAAATAAAATAAAAACAAAAATACACCTTTAAAAAAGAAAGAAAGAGACAGAGAGAGGAAGGAAGGAAGGGCGCGGAAGGGAGGAAGGGCAGAAGGGAGAAAGAGAAAGATAAAGAGAGGGTAGGAAAAATTGGATCATTGTAAATAAAAGAGATTAAAGACAAAATGAGAAAAAGCAATCTTGGTGCTTGATTAGATCCAGATTTTAACAAAAAAATTTAAACGAGTTTTGGGACAATAGTGGAAATTCGATGATGAACTATTAGGTAGTATTAGGCAATTATTGTTAAAGTTTAGGTGTGATGATGGTATTGTAGGAAATAATATTGCAGTTATATAAGAAAAGTCATTTTTAAAGAGATGCATGTTGAAACAGTTATGCAATATCAGAATATTTCAATTTAATTTAAAACACTTCAGCATTATACCAGACTCTCTTTTTTGTGTGCATGTTTAAAGCAAACACTAAAACTCTGTATGTTAAAAAAAGCTATCACTGCAAATAATGACCTTTTTGGACAGTCCTGCCGCACTGTCAAAACAATATAAACTATTCTGTGTGTTTGCTTTTACTTTGCTTTTATGAAAAGTTTGTGTGATCTCAACACTTTAGTTCTTAGTTAAAACAAGCAAGTTTTGAGTGACTGGACATTAATCTTGGATCTGCTCACTTGAGCTCTGTATCTGCAATGCCAGAGGCTTGCTGGGGGCACTGGAGCCTAAGTGGTTAGAAGTGTTAATCCGCCCAACTTTAAATCCCAACTCTGCCTTGTGCCAGCTGACTGGCTCACCTTGAACAAGTTACTCTACCACTCTCAGTCTCAGTTTTCTAAAAAATGGAGGTAATAATATTAATTATTCTTCAGGTTGCTGTAATAAGTGAGATAAACTATGTTGATTTCTTAGTACAGTGCCTGATACATGGTGAGGACCCAAAGGTATTATTATTGCTACAAGACCTTGGGTGGGCCACACAACTTCTGCCTCTGTGAAACCAATAAATTGGATTAGATTATTTCTAAACTTGTTTCCATCTCTCTGTTGGTGTAAGTGACTTCCCCTCCCTGAGCCTTCATGTCTGCATTTAAAATGAGGAGACTAGGGACTTCCCTGGTGGCGCAGTGGTTAAGAATCCGCCTGCCAATGCAGGGGACACGGGTTCGAACTCTGGTCCGGGAAGATACCACATGCTGCAGAGCAACTAAGCCCGTGTGCCACAGCTACTGAGCCTGCATGCCACAACTACTGAGCCCACGTGCCTAGAGCCCGTGCTCTGCAACAAGAGAAGCCACTGCAATGAGAAGCCTGTGCACCACAACGAAGAGTAGCCCCCGCTCACCACAAGTAGAGAAAGCCCACGTGCAGCAACGAAGATCCAAGGCAGCCAAAAATAAATAAATAAATAAATTTTAAAAAATAAAAGTAAAATAAATAAAATGAGGAGACTAGAGGAATTCCCTGGTGGTCCAGTGGTTAAGACTCAGGCTTTCACTGACAAGGGTCTGGGTTTGGTCCCTGGTCAGGGTACTAAGGTCCCTCAAGCCGCTCGGCACAGCCAAAAAATAAATAAAACCTTTTAATAAAAATAAAAATAGGGCTTCCCTGGTGGCGCAGTGGTTGAGAATCTGCCTGCCAATGCAGGGGACACGGGTTCGAGCCCTCGTCTGGGAAGATCCCACATGCCATGGAGCAATTGGGCCCGTGAGCCACAACTACTGAGCCTGCGCGTCCGGAGCCTGTGCTCCGCAACAAGAGAGGCCGCGACAGTGAGAGGCCCAGCACTGCAATGAAGAGTGGCCCCTGCTCGCCGCAACTAGAGAAAGCCCTCGCACAGAAACGAAGACCCAACACAGCCAAAAATAAAATAAAATAAATAAATAAATTTAAACAAAATAAAAAAATAAAATGAGGAGACTGGAGATACCATCTATTTCTAACATCTCTGACCATAAAGGATCCTCTTCTAAACTTCCATGAACACAGATCTGAACAGGGGAGTTAGACTCAAATAACCAAAACCTCCTCACCTGCTAAGACTGAGAAGGTAAGCCTGGGGAGAGGAAAGATACTTACATACTTTCAACTCCTCCCAAAGTCTGCCTGAGTTTTGATGCTTTATTAAATGAGAAAATGTGCATAAAATGGTTAGTACATAGACGGTATAGCTGGTATGGATGACACCATGATGATAGCAGAGATGGTATGATGATGATAATGAGGAGGGAACTAGGAAGATTGCTCTTTTCCTTTGTCAGGAAGTCAGTAATAAAAAGGTATCATTTCCCCATAAAATGGATAGCGGTTACTGAGGCTAACTTTAAAAATATATAAAAATGTATAGGAAGGGGACTTGCCCTATCAGACATTAAAACTTAAAAGTGTTTATAATTAAAACAGCGTGGTACTGATGCATGAATAGACAAACAGACTGAGGGAACAGAATAGAAAATGCAGAAATAAAATTTAATGCATAAGGAAATTTAGCATATAATAAAGGTGGCATCTTACATCACTGCAGCAAAGATGAGATTTTTAATAAATGGTGCTGAGACAACTGGGTAGCCATTTGGAAAAAGGTAAAATTAGATCCATATGTCATACCGTACATGAGAATAAACTCCAAACGGATCAAGAACCTAAATGTAGGGACTTCCCTGGTGGCACAGTGGTTAAGAATCTGCCTGCCTGCCAATACAGGGGACACGGGTTCGAGCCCTGGTCTGGGAAGATCCCACATGCCGCGGAGCCACTGGGCCCGTGAGCCACAACTACTGAGCCTGCGCATCTGGAGCCTGTGCTCCGCAACAAGAGAGGCCGCGATAGTGAGAGGCCCGCACACCGCGATGAAAAGTGGCCCCCGCTTGCCGCAACTGAAGGAAGCCCTCGCATAGAAACGAAGACCCAACACAGCCATAAATAAATAAATAAATAAATAAATAAAAAGAATCTGCCTGCCAATGCAGGGGACATGGGTTCAAGCCCTGGTCCGGGAAGATCCCACATGTCGCAGAGCAACTAAGCGTGTGCGCCACAACTACCGAGCCTGCGCTCTAGAGCCCACACACCTAGAGCCCGTGCTCTGCAACAAGAGAAGCCACTGCAATGAGAAGCCTGTGCACTGCAACGAAGAGTAGCCCCCACTCGCCACAACTAGAGAAAGCCCGTGCGCAGCAACGAAGACCCAACGCAGCCATAAATAAATAAATTTATTAAAAAAAAGAAAGAAAAAGAACCTAAATGTAAAATATGAAACTACACAGCTATTGGAAGAAAACATGAGTGAACTCCCCTTTAACCTCAGTGTAAGGGAAGGTATTCTATGATTCAAAATCCAAAGGCAATAATAAGAGAATAAATCTGACTATGTAAAACAACTGTATGCAAAAAATACCATAAACAAAACCAAAAGACAACTCACAAACTAGGAGAAAATTCTTGCAACATACATCACAGATAAAAGGGTAATATTCTTAATACATAAAGAACTCTTGAAAGTTGAGGGACAAATCCAATAGAAAAATGGAAAAGAGACATGAACAGACAATACACAAAGAGACCTAAATATATATGTTTAAACATAAAAAAATTTAAACTAACTCATAAATAGAGAGTTCACTTAAAGAGACTCTCTATGGACAAATCTGGGACAATTTGAGTAACAAAATAATGATAGCAATAGATTAGAACACAGAATAAAATAAATAGCCATGAGCTCATACTGATAAAAATGAATAATAAATAAATTGAATGAATAATGGGAGAAGAGAGAAAGATCTTCCTTAGAGTAGAATTCCAATTAATAAATGTAGAAGGAATGATGGCAACAGAAAACCATTTGACAAATAGCGTGGTAATACTTGTTGCTGGCAAGAAAGTATTAGGAGAAGCAAGGTATTTAGTCTCAAAAACATCTCCCCACAAAACACTCTTTTTCATTACAAAGAGAAAGAAAGTGATTTTACAGTGGAGAAATCCAGCAAATATCACTTGATAAACAGTGATTGAGGTTAACATCACCAGTAGTGAGACATACTGACATCATGTATTGTACCTTCAGATATGATGAACTGAGATGAACGCAACATAACTTCTGTGATATTTTTGCCAAAATACATAACCTTAAATTAATCAGGAGAAATGTCAGACAACCCAATTTGAGTTATGTCTACAAAACAGCTGGGCAGTATTCTTCAAAACTTTCAGTGACTGAAAGTAAAAGACAAAGACTGAGAAGCTATCCAGATTAAAAGAAGATAACAATTAAATGCAATGTATAATCCTGGATTAGATCCTTGCCCAGAAAAGGGTTATTAGTGAGACAATTGATGAAATTTAAATAAAGTCTGCAGATGAGTTAACAGTATGTCAATTTCCTGGTTTTCATGATTATACCCATGGTTATGTAAGCCAAAAATACTTGGGGAAGCTGGGTGAAGAGAATTCTTTGTACTACTCTTACAACCTTTTTTAAAAAAAAAAAGCTTGGAATTATTTCAAAATGAAAAGACAAAAATAGAACTTGTCTGTTCAAATAATTATTATACTTCAAAGTACTGTCTCTGAGATGTTATTTATCGTAAGGTTGTGAAAAACAGTTTTTGACTTTTTCTTTTGAAAGTGCTTTCCATATCAGTTTATATATATATATTTTTAATCTTATTATTATTTTTTTGGCTGTGTTGGGTCTTTGTTGCTGCATGCAGGCTTTCTCTAGTTGTGGCGAGCAGGGTCTATTCTTCGTTGTGGTGTGCGGGCTGCTCATTGCGGTGGCTTCTCTTGTTGTGGAGCACAGGCCTAGAGCACACGGGCTTCAGTAGTTGCAGTGCATGGGCTCAGTAGTTGCAGTGCATGGGCTCAGTAGTTGCGGTGCACGGGCTTAGCTGCTCCGCGGCATGTGGGATCTTCCCAGACCAGGGCTTGAACCCATGTCCCCTGCATCAGTAGGCGGATTCTTAACTACTGCGCCACCAGGGAAGTACCCCGTATCAGTTTAAAATGACACAAGAAAAGTAATTTCTTCCAATATTTTTTTAAAAACTATTATGGAAAATTTTAAACAAAAAAGTAGAGAGAATAACCCTTTTGTTTCCATTATGAACCCTGTGTACTCACTACTGAATTTTAGCAGTCATTATCCTCCCCATATTCACAATATTTATTTATTTGGGGTTTTTTTCTGGAATAATTTAGAGCAAGTCCCAGATATGTCATTTTGTGGTAAAGATTTTTTTCTTTAAATATATCCACCATACCATTATCACATCTACTAATATTAATTCCTGAATACCATCTAATTCCCAGGCTTAATTCAAATTTTCCTGTCTTAAAATAGTTGGTTTGAATCAAGATCATGAGGTACGTATTTGATTATGTCTCTTAAGACTTTTAGTCTTTTTTTAAATTAATTAATTAATTTATTTATTTATTTATTTTTGGCTGTGTTGGGTCTTCATTGCTGCGGGCTTTCTCTAGTTGCAGCGAGTGGGGGCTACTCTTCGTTACAGCACGTGGGCTTCTCATTGCGGTGGCTTCTCTTGTTGAGGAGCACAGGCTCTAGGCACATGGGCTTCAGTACCTGTGGCATGCAGGCTTCAGTAGTTGTGGCTCGTGGGCTCTAGAGCTCAGGCTCAGTAGTTGTGGCGCATGGGCTTAGTTGCTCCGCGGCATGTGGAATCTTCCCAGACCAGGGATTGAACCCGTGTCCCCTGCATTGGCAGGTGGATTCTTAACCACTGTGCCACCAGGGAAGTCCCGACTTTTAGTCTTTGATAGTCCACCTTCCCTCTTACACACTTGTTTTTATTGATTTTTTTTATAAGTATTCTTTCTTTCTTTCTTTTTCTTTTTGGCTGTGTTGCGTCTTCGTTGCTGCGCACAGGCTTTCTCTAGTTGCAGCGAGAGGGGGCTACTGTTCGATGCAGTGCACAGGCTTCTCATTGCAGTGGCTTCTCTTGTTGAGGAGCACGGGCTTTAGGCGTAAGGGCTTCAGTAGTTGTGGCGCACGGGCTTAGTTGCATCCACAGCATGTGGGATCTTCCCGGACCAGAGTTTCAACCTGTGTCCCCGGCATTGGCAGGCGGATTCTTAACCACCCTGCCACCAGGGAAGTCCCTTGTTTTTAAATTTATTCAATTTGTTGGGGAAATTAGGTTATTTGTCCTATGAAACCTGATTACTTCTTGGTGTTTTGGTGCGCTTTTTTAAACTTCTTTTTCTATTCCCTGTATTTCCTGTAAACTGTTGGTTAGAGCTAAGGCTTAATTAGATTTGAGTTCAATTTGGAGGAATCATAAATACTTATAGAAGGTGCTTTGTAGTTTCTATTGCATCACCTCAAGAAGTATACCACGTCTGATTATCTCACTTTTTTTTTATTATCTCACTTTTAATGGTACTAAGATTGATGGGAGGTTCAAATGGTATATGCCTCATTAAAAGTTATGGTATATGATTCCCTCATTAAAAAGTTCAACATCTTTTTAAAAAGTAGTTGTTATAAACAAACAACCCAATCAAAAAATGGGTGGAAGATCTAAAAAGACATTTCTTCGGCTTCCGTGGTGGTGCAGTGGTTGAGAATCTGCCTACCAATGCAGGGGACATGGGTTCGATCCCTGGTCCGGGACGATCCCACATGCCGTGGAGCAACGAAGTCCGTGCGCCACAACTACTGAGCCTGTGCTCTAGAGCCCACGAGCCACAACTACTGAGCCCGTGTGCCACAACTACTGAAGCCCGTGTGCCTAGAGACTGTCTCCGCAACCAGAGAAGCCACCACAATGAGAAGCCCGCACACTGCAACGAAGAGTAGCCCCCACTCACCACAACTAGAGAAAGCCCGCGCGCAGCAACGAAGACCCAACACAGCCAAAAATAAATAAATAAATAAATTTATTTAAAAAAAAAAAAAAAAGACATATCTTCAGGGAGTTCCCTGGGGGTCCTGTGGTTAGGACTTGGTGCTTTCACTGCCGCGGCCCTGGGGTTCGATCCCTGGTCATGGAACTAAGATCTTGAAAGCTGTGCGGCACGGCCAAAAAAAGAAAAAAAGAAAATAAAATGAAAGCAGTTCTGAAGGCAAAATTCTATGTATAGTGTGTATATGTTCTTTAAAAAAATTTAAAAATTTAAACATAAAATAAAGAGACATTTCTCCAAAGAAGACATACAGATGGCCAAAAGGCACATGAAAAGATACTCAACATCGCTAATTATTGCAGAAATGCAAATCAAAACTACAATGATAACCTCACACTGGTCAGAATGGCCAACATCAAAAAAAAATCTATAAATAATAAATGCTGGAGAGGGTGTGGAAAAAAAGGAACCCTCCTACACTGTTGGTGGAAATGTAAATTGGTAAAGCCGCTATGGAGAACAGTATGGAGGTTCCTTAAAAAACTAAAAACAGAACTACCACATATGATCCTGCAATCCCACTCTTGGGCATATACCTGGAGAAAAACCGTAATTCGAAAACATACATGCACCCCAATGTTCACTGCAGCACTATTTACAGTAGCCAAGATATGGAAGCAATCTAACTGTCCATTAACAGATGAATGGATAAAGATGTGGTATATATATACAATGGAATACTACTCAGCCATAAAAAAGAACAGAATAATGCCATTTGCAGCAATGTGGATGGACCTAGAGGTTATCATACAAAGTGAAGTAAGCCAGACGGAGAAAAGACAAATATCATATTATATCACTTATATGTGGAATCTAAAAAAATGATACAAATGAACTTATTTACAAAACAGAAATAGACTCACAGTCATATAGTTTTGCAACTTGTAGTTACCAAAGGGGAAAGGGGGGGAGGGATAAATTAGGAGTTCGGGATTAAAATATACACACTACTATATATAAAATAGATAACCAACAAGGACCTACAGGGAACCATACTTAATATCTTGTAATAACCTATAATAGAGAATGTACAAAAAGAATATATATTTTTGAATCATTTCGCGGTACACCTGAAACTAACACAACATTGTAAACCAACTATATTTCAATAAAAAATTTTTTTAAAAAGTACGTGTTATATACGTTTAGCTCTATCAATAGCAGACACAGTCAAATCTTGAAATCTTGCCCTGGGGTAGCGATCTTCATAAAAATGTTTTTCAATTACCTTTCCTAACATAAAACTGTGGTTGAAGGTTCACATCAACCTTTCCATCACAAAGTATTATGGAAAAAAAATTTTATGAGGAAACTAAGTTTAAAATTGCAAAATACAAATAAAGCTCATATTCACCTCAGAAATTACCACCATGATTGGGAACTAAGTAGATAGATTTGGGAGGTCTTGGCTATGAAGATATAAGGAAATATCTAAGTCAAAGATTAGAGAATTAAGGGGTCTTCCCTGGTGGCGTAATGGTTAAGAATCCGCCTGCCAATGCAGGGCACACAGGTTTGAGCACTGGTGGGGGAAGATCCCACATGCCGCGGAGCAACTGAGCCCGTGCGCCACAACTACTGAGCCCAGCCCACGTGCCACAACCACTGAAGCCTGCACACCTAGAGCCCATGCTCCACAACAAGAGAAGCCACTGCAATGAGAAGCTCGTGCACCGCAACAAAGACTAGCCCCCCGCTCGCTGCAACTAGAGAAAGCCCGCGTGCAGCAACAAAGACCCAATGCAGCCAAAAATAAATAAATTAATTAATTAATTTTTTTAAAAAAAGATTAGGGAACTAAGTCAAATAATGCTTAGTTCCCTAAGATTAGTAGGGAACTAAGCATTATTAAAAATAAAATTGACACAGTTGTCTCAGGGAGGAGTGAAGCAAGGAACTGCGACTTTTCATTATAACCCCATCTGTGCATATATTACTTCAGTAGTATTACATAGGGCAGAGAAAAGTAAGAGTAAGGAAAACATTCAAAATAAAAAGCCTCCTAATTATGTAGGCGATTCCAGTTTTTTCTGTTCCATCAGAATCCACTTGGAAAATATATAAAGGGACCAAGGTCAATAAACGCTTATCTGGTGACTGAAAATCTTCAAAAGGACTGACGCGTTGGAAGGAGTCTGAAGTTCGCAGGTCTGGCGGGCATTCGGTTCGAAGACGCGGAGGGTCAGAGCCCGGACGGCCCGCGTTGCTAGGCCGGGGCCACCACAAAACCTCGCTGGGGGCGGGTCCACTTGGCGTCACAGAGACGCTCCTCCTCCTTACGTCGCGCACTCGGGAGGCCAGAAGGTTTCTGGCGGCACCGGCGCCATTTTGCCGGAGCCTGCGACCGAGTGGGAGTGGAGTGGAGCGGCTGTTGTTGCCGACTCTTTCCTCCTCCCCACGGTCCAGTCAGCTGGTTGATTAGGCCATCGGCCCTCAAGCCGAGACCTGTCTCTTATTTAGTTCTGGGGAGTGCCTGGCCGACATGAGTGATGTAGAGGAGAACAACTTCGAGGGCAGAGTGAGTACAAAGCCGCGGGAGCCGTCTTCGGCGGCGGCCCGATGCTCGGGGTTTCTCTGGGACGAGCGCGGTCGGGCGGGGTTGCGGGGAGTTCTGCGGGGGCCCGCGGGGAGCAGCCTGTGGAGCCATCGAGGTCGCTTCTTCACATCCCAAGATGGCTTCTGGGTTACACTCTTGCCCCAAACACCACGGATAACCTCCCCTTCCCCCTTTCTTTGGAGACTGATAGCTGGACCCCTGGGTCCGATTTCCCCCAGCGGTGCGCCCTGCCTTCTCCCCACCCCGAGGCTTCCTTATCTCTGTTCCGAGGTGTGGGTCCCGGTGGGGCGGGAGGAGACGGCAGGGAGTTCCCCCCGGCTGGATAGTGGTAGGTGCTTCCTGCGGTGGCGTTTCTGGCGACCCCGAGCATCGTAGAGGGTCTCGGGGTCGAAAGTGCGCGGGGCTGCTGTCCGGGCGGGGAGAAGCTGGCGTGGGACTAGCTGGGGCCTGTGTCTCCTTGGCTCTCTATTGCAGTGAGCGGCCGCGTCTCTGTTGGAACCGGCGGCGTTGCGTCTATAAAGGCGAAAGCCTTGAGGTTGAAGGTGGGACGAGCCTAATGAAGTGGTTAGTCAACGACCGCACCGACCCTTAAGCGTTCTTAAGACGAGAGCTGTGAGGGGAAAACTACGCGAGGAGCCCTTTTCCTTTAATGTCCCTTCTGCTTTCCTTTCACTTCAAAATGAATGTGGAAATGCTGTAACGGCTTATTTTTCTAATTCCTTGATGTTGGGCTTTTTTTTTTCTTTCTCTTCTTTATATCTCACCTTCTAATGCTTTTCTTCCTATGATCTTTCACCTCAACACTGACCACTCCTTTACAGGTTTTTACGGTAAAAAAAACAAAAAAACAAAAAAGGGAATCTTCTGTCTTAATCTTACATAACTGAACAAATTTCATGGCTCAGTATTTTTACAGTAGTTAATGCTATTTTCTTAACTCAAAACGTTACCTGAAAATTACAGGCCTTCTGTCTTCCATTTCTCTTCTCAACCCATCCTCCAGCAAAGAGGGCTCGAAGTTTTTCATTATTTTGGATGTGATGAATATAAACATCACAAAGATACGTTATCCTCAGCTTAAAGATACTAGAACGTTTAGCAGTGATTGGGTTATATTTCCGAAGTTACCCTCGTAGTGAAAATTGATGTGAGCTAGTGTAGAACCCTGAAAAGAAAACAGTCCCCAGGCAGCATTTTCCGGCTCTTGTGTTGGCATTCTGGTCACTAGGGGAGACTCATAAAAAACACTTTAGGTGTATGCTGGATGGAATGAGTTTTTTCTTTTTTTTAGAAGTTCATAAGATAAGCATCTGGAACCAGACAGTTAAATCAGAAGGTCAATTTAGGCTTTTCTTTTTGAGGTTACAGACAAAGCTATCTTTAATGCCTTTAAGATTGGATTTCTCTAATAAAATCTGGAGCGTAGATATTAATGAATAGTTGAACCTGCTCATTTTTTAGGATGGAGTATTGATTGTCCCAACAAAAGTTTTTAAAATCATGTAATGTTATTTAGGTGGTAGTTAGTCATAAGCTGCTTCTTGTTTTGAAAATGTTAGGTAGTTATGGGAAGAAATTTTGCTGTCAATCTTCAGTTACCGTCAGTACAATTTTGGTCAGTTAATGTTTATTTTGGTTTGTGGTGAAGTGAAGAGGACTACTGTTTTGGACCTTGTTTTCCTTTAGGTTCTTATTTTTTATGTAGTCATCAGGTTGAATTTGTCTAGTTCTAGATAATTGTTACCTTACCCATCTGAGAAAGAAAGAAATGTAAGATTCCCACCCAGTTTTAAGCTAAACTGCATGTAGGCATTAACAATTTATTTTAGTAGAAAAAGGTTTTTACCTTTTCCTCTTCTTTTAGAGTGTTTGTGGTCATAGAAAATATTTTTTCACATGTGATACCCAGATGTGTTTTAGTATTAATGAACTCCGATTGTGTAATAAATACATTCACCTGTTACTTTTTTTTTTTTTTTTTGGTAGGTTGAGGTATTTGTTTTTATTCATAATTGGGTGAAGAATTAAAATGCCAGAGACTTCTGAGGGTGCATGTTTTGTTGTTGTTGTTGTTCTCTTAAAGCAGTTTCATATTCACCAGTGCTTTTGGTTTTTAAACTATAGTGATATTTTATCAGCTAACCACAAACCAATTTAAAAAGGTTTTATAGAATACAGTTGTTGTGTTATCTTTTTTTTTTTTTTAATTTATTTATTTTTGGCTGCGTTGCGTCTTTGTTGCTGTGCGTGGGCTTTCTCTAGTTGCTGCGAGCGGGGGCTACTCTTCCTTGCGGTGCGCGGGCTTCTCATTGCGGTGGCTTCTCTTGTTGCGGAGCACGGGCTCTAGGCACGTGGGCTTCAGTAGTTGTGGCACGTGGGCTCAGTAGTTGTGGCTCAGGGGCTCTAGAGCGCAGGCTCAGTAGTTGTGGCGCACGGGCTTAGTTGCTTCGCGGCATGTGGGATCTTCCCGGACCAGCGCTTGAACCCGTGTACCCTGCATTGGCAGGCAGATTCTTAACCACTGTGCCACCAGGGAAGCCCTGTGTTATCTTTGTATCTAAATGTAGTAACCTTTTAGAGAGCCTCAGAAAAAGGATTTTCAAATGATGTTTCTGAGGTGTTTTAAGTAGTTATTATACTTCAAACTTTTTGACAAAAACAAAGTAGAGAAAACATTGATAGGTCAGTATTCAGATTTCATTTGCTTTATGTACAGAATAAACAACACATTTTAACCCCATCTTATTGAAAAGATATTTAAAATTAGAGGGTAAGTTCCTAGAGACTGCGGAACATATTAAAGAAACAGGACTCGTACTAATAGTTCCTACTTCTATAGCATTTTAGGATCTCCTCCCCTCCCCGCCATCTTTGACATATTTTCTCATATACTGCTCATAATCTTGCAAGGGCTGGAGAACTCTTAGCATTTTAAGAAATTAAAAACTGAGGCCCAGAAGACCATGCAGCCAGAAATCTGTACAAGTCCCAGTCCATTGCTCCTTGTGTACTTAAACTATGCGGTGTATATTTTGATTACTTTTTTTAAAGGAGTACAGTGCACTTCAGTGTCTCCGAGCCATTAATGGAGTTTGCTAAAAACAATGACAGGAGCTTAATTTTCCATTATATATTAATATTTCTTGCATTTTCAAAGGACTGGAGTAAGAGAGCTTTAGGAAAGAAAATGTAATTGGCTGAATTTTGTTATAAGTAACCCTAACAGTTAAGCAACCAATTTCCCTTCTGCCTGGGGTGAAACTGTTGAGCATCCGCTACCTTTTTAGTAAAGGCCAGATGTTCTTGAGGGAAAGAGAGCTTGGAGTCTGATTTGAGATGACTGACAGCTCAAATCTGGGTAAAAGTAAGTATATAATCAAGTGCTGTGTGATAGAATTAATAAGGAATTCAGAAAATAAAGCTGAGCAGTTTCGTGAGCTTAGAGGAAAGGGAAAGCTTTATCTAGTATGTAAAACTTATGCTGGACATTATGATAAGGGAAATAACGAATATTGATTATAAGGATGAGACAAGGAAGAGGTTGCTGGACTAATGAGACGTGATAGATTTGACTGTGTAGTAAGATAATGGAGGATTTTGAATTTTAGATTTAGGAATTTGGACTTAATCCAATATGCAGTAAGGAGCCATCTATGGATTTTTAATTCTGGGAGTGGCGAAATGAAAGGAATTTTAGCAAAGAACAGAGACTAATATAGGAAGAGCAGCAGGGCACACTTGAAATATTTAAGGAAGGAGCTTATGAAAAATCTGATCTAAACTGGACAGCAGTGAGATGTAAAGAATGAGGGAGACATTTTTAAGGGATTCAGGAGAATAGTGGTTTCATTAAAATAGCAATAAGTAGGTCCATTAAAGCAGTTTGCTTGGGACATGTATATCAAGTTAACAGAAGTTTAAGCGGAAATGTCTTTTGGAGCTGAGAGTGAGGTTGGCACTTGATCTATGACTTCGAATGTCATCTTCAGAAAAAGAATACAACTTCAACTAAAATTCAATCTCAAAAAATTTTAGTGTCCTTGATAGAAATTAAGGGGAATGGAAATTAAGACTTTCTTGTTATTTTACTTATTCCCCTTTACCCCTAATTTTTTTTTTTTGAACGAAACTTAGAAAAACGTTAAGTCCAATTTTTTTCTTTGACAGTGACCCAGTGCTCTTAATAGAGGTTAAGGATTCGCTATCTTATAATTCCACAATTGTCTATGCTTTGTAAAATAGTTCAGAATAGTTGAAGAGGAAGGATAGTACTTATTCTGGCGTCCTTTTTTCAGAGCTTATTCTGGCTTCTTGAGTAGCTGGAATATTTTAAAGAGACTCCTTAGTGTTCCCCTTCTTAATATATGAGATGATTACCTGGATGATAAAAGTGAAGAGCAAAACATAAATTCATCTGTATCAGTTTGGAATTTAAATTTGTGTGTGTTAAGATATTTTGTTGAAGAATAGCAGAAATGGGGGAAGTTTTGTTTTTTGGGGTTTTTTTGCTTCTTTGAACCCTGGTTTGTAATAATAATGAGGGTGATGGCTATGCCATTAAAAACCCAGCTTGGTGACTGGCTCCTTTTTAAAAAAAAAAACAAAACAACCCTGTCTTTTCTTTTTTTTTTTTAGAATACAGTTAAGATTGAATCCCTGTTACAGATTAAGAATGTTAGCACTTTAGCTTAAAAAAAAAAAACTTAGTTCAGCTTCTTCAGCAATTTAATTTTATATATCTCATCAATCTGTTGCAAAAGGGTATGGCTTCCTTTTAGTAGGAGTGGTATTAAACTTGGGGGATAGTCTTATGTGTCTTGGGTTTAATTTTTTTCCCTAAAGTACTATGGTTTATCCAGTTTTAATGCTTTTTTATTCCCCCATCCATTTAAGCAGAGAATTTGTAAAACTTGAGACATTTTAACACTCAAGTTTTTGTATTTGAGATTCACTGAAGGGTGCTAATTTGCTCAATATAAGCAGAAGTTGGGATTTTTTAAAAAGAGCAGTGCAACTAATCATACCCATGGTGCCTAACTAATTTTACAGATTTGTCGTAGATACTTATTATGATTTGTACCATTCCTAAAACGAGTATAAAGAGTCTTGGGATCTGAAAGAATATCAAGAGATTTAAATATTTAAGAATGAGAGTCGTTAAAAAAAATACAGATAAACTTTGTTTATGGACTTAATTTTGTAAATGAACTGGGGTTACTTACACATGGTATAGTGTGTAATATAACAGGTGTGAAATAGCCGTGAGTAATCAGCATAATAGTTTTTTAGAACTTGTGAACAGTACGAAAACCTCTTTGATAGCATCAGTGGATGCTCAGGCATCAAGTAACTAACCCTGGGACCTTTATAAAAGGTATATATCCACAAGCTGAGTGAATTAATACTGATTATTTGTTCACACGTCATAATCAATTTAGTAGGACTGAAGTGGAGCTGAGAAAATGGTAGCGATCAGATGGGGGAAAGAATCAGTAAACACTAAAAAAAGAAAAGTTGAGAAGGGAATAACTGAAGGAAGTGTGGTTTCCCCTCCCTCCTTTAAGTTACTGCTGTATGTAGTTCTGTATAATCCTTATTGTCTCATGATTTTCACCAAAGTGTGAGTGACTAGGCCTGACCAATCTGAGGTAGAAGAAAAGTTATGATTTTTTTCCTTGAAACTAGAGCCTGTAGTCTTACTTATTCGATTTGTTAAATACTCCATGACATTAGAAGATGAGAACATAAGTAGGGAATTCTGTAACAGGTTCTTAGTAGTTTGTTTTAGTATAGTTAAACCACTTTAGTCTTCTTACACTTGTTTCTGTACCTTTGAAGTTGCCACTTATACACTAGCTTTTTGGACATTACAGTTGATCATGGCATTATAAGCCGGCCGGTTTATGAACCACATTTAAAATTTGTACAGAAGGGAATTCTCTGACAGTCCAGTGGTTAGGACTCCGAGCTTTTACTGCTGAGGGCAAGGGTTTGATCCCTGGTCAGGAAATTAAGATCCCGCAAAGCCCTGTGGCACAGCCAAACTAAATAAATAAATAAATAAAATTTGTATAGAAGATTTGTAGATTTTACAGGTAATTTCACAGTGTGACATGAGTTTAAATTTGATTAACTGCCAATTCCTTAATAATTTGTCTAACACATTGCCAAAATTATTCCAAACTTTAGAGAATATAAAGACATACAAGTTGGAATGTGTGAGCCTTTGTAGATACAAAGACCACTTTAATCTTACTTAGAATGCAGCATACTGGTATGACTTTAAAAAAGGGGAAATTAGCATTTAAAAATAGCTAATGTTATGAGCAATCAGTATTTTCTTTTTAAGAAATTGCTCTAATACCAGTTATGGATTAAAAAGAGAGTGGAAGTATTTCTTTTACAAGCCTAAGGATGAATCTGTAAAGGAAGCAGTCTATCATACTCGAAAGGAAGGAGGCAGAACTGCTATTTCTGTAGACTGAAATGAAAGAATTGAGTAAACACAGAAGGTTTCCCTCAAATCCTAAAGAATGAAGTTCTTAGTACAATAAATATAAGTTATTTGGGTAATTTAAAATCCTCCCCACTCCCACATACAGTTTACCTAAATGCACTAGTATGTTTCTGTGGAAATCTCCAATTTTACAAAGTAGTAGAGAAATATAATTTTGAGAATTTGTTTTAAAAGCTTATACTATATTCATATAGACTTGAATTTCTGTAAACTTGGCACTGTTACTTGGCATTTGCCTTGCCCCAATATTAGAATGGGTTACAGCATAGCATTTATATTGGTGTATTTTAATGGGCTTTAAGTATTGAGCATACATATGGTCAGAATTTTTTTCCAATCTATAATATACTAGCTGTATTACAAGACCCTGCAGTTATTTTTTGCTGTAGGAATCGTTCATGTTTGACAACATGAACATATTTAAAACCTTTCTCCTGGTTTAAAAAATAGTACATGGTTATACTATTTTTATACATAGAAAGATAGTTCTTTGCTTGTTTTGGATACACTATAGTACTTTCTTAGGAATTGTAGTTAGCGCCTTCTTTTTATTTTTGGCTGTGTCCTTCAGCTACCACCAGAGGAATCTTGTTGATAAAAAATAGTTCAAAAAAACAAACGGACACTATTTAAGCAGGTAGTACTGTGAGAACTTTCTGCCTAGCTCCTGGTTTATAGTAGGTAAGGTAGACTGGAAGCCTCCTTAAGATATATTTCTGTTAAAATTCGTGATATGATTTGGTTGAGTCATTAATTTGCCCATTTCAAGTAGGCACTATATATTTTTTTTTAATAAATTTATTTATTTATTTACTTTTGGCTGCGTTGGGTATTCGTTGCTGCGCGCAGGCCCTCTCCAGCTGCAGCGAGCAGGGGCCACTCTTCATTGCAGTGAGCGGACCTATTGCGGTGGCTTCTCCCAGTGCAGAGCACGGGCTCAGTAGTTGTGGCTCGCAGGCTCCAGAGCGCAGGCTCAGTAGTTGTGGAGCACGGGCCTAGATGCTCCGCGGCATGTGGGATCTTCCCGGACCAGGGCACGAACCCGTGTCCCCTGCATTGGCAGGTGGATTCCCAACCACTGCGCCACCAGGGAAGTCCCGACACTATATTTTTAATGATTGGTGGGTCTAGATGCAGGTTACTGAAGAATTTGCAGAACTTTTTGACTGGACAGCTTTAAGAGCAGGTTAAGTAGTCTCTAGTGAAACAGGACAGATAACACCCCTTCTCAATATTTATTTTTCTCTTCGCAATTTCAATTCTGTTTACAAATTCTGAATAGTTGTATGAATTTCTTTGGAAAAAGTTGAAATTACCATTTCATAATGAAGACAAGTCAAAGGTAGAAAAGGATAATCTAGCATTTGTCCATAAAGGGCTTATGGTTGCCTGATTTCCAACGCACAGTTTGGTGAAAGTGGCATTTATTTGGTTATCAGCCTTTGAGGAATGTTATTTTAAAACGGTGAATATGACTATGTGTGTTTGAAGACTAAACTACCAGTTCTTTACAATGACAGGCCTTTTGTTTGGTATTATAGTAAAAATAATTATGAAGATTAAAAGTTTTTTATACTTTGCAGTTTATTCTTTAAGTTTACTGACAGTTACTGATTTACTTTTTAGATAGATAAGTCACTAAATTGCTTTTGAAAGTTAAAATTATTGACATCTTTATAAGTTAAAGGGAAGTTACTCTTTCTTAATCTTGAGTGATTCCAGGAAAAAAAAAATATGTAGTTTGAGGTTTCCCTGATATAAAAATTGAAGAGTAGGCAACAAAAGAGGTTAGGTATTTGTGACACCTTGGATAATAAAAAGCAAGCCTTCTTTTAAATTTACTGGTGTCTTTTGAAAAGATATTCTGTCATATCTTAATGCTTTTGTTAACAAACTAAAAGGAAAATCCCATATTTTCCAGTGGGTTGCTACACCAGAAATGGGATTTAAAATTTAAATTTTAAGTTGTTACGGAGTTACCTTGTTAACATTAATACCTAAAAAGTGGTTATTTTCAGCACTACTGAATAATTTTCAACTATTGTTTTTATGATGGAAGGCTTAAACCTAATATATAAAATTTTGATTTCTATCCTAAAAATTAAAGGTTTTAGAGTGTCACAGAACACACAGCTTTCTATATATATAACAAAGGCTGTGATGATGTTTGTAGATTTATACCAGGGGATCTGTTTTATATGAGGGAAAGCCAAAAGGGAGAGGGGAATATATTTTTACCTAATGAATTATAGGTAATGAACTGGCCTGTGAGACTTCAATTACAAGTGAATTAGCCATACTTTTGTTTTGTTTTTGTTTTTAGTCCTGAATATGCTGCTCTTACAGTTTCAGTGAATGAAAAAGCCTCAGTTGCTGTGCCTGCTCCAGGCATCTGTCCAGAAATTTAGAAAGTATCTGAGATGTGGTGAAAGACTTATTGTAGGTAAATAGATGGGAAAAGCTGATGTTGAACAGAAAGGTAGCTATATATTTTGATTTTGTTTTCATCTGAAAAACATAAATAGGCAACATTAATACTGTCCTTGATGAATAAGTCTTTTGACATTAAACCTGAAGGAAAACTTTAAGGAAGTTGCATGATAGTCTTAATAGCCTAAATGATAATTGGTGCTAATAATCAACGCTTAAGTGGACAGAGAAACCAAACTGTCCATCCTACTTCGGTCATAAGTGCTTCATATGTCTATCAAATTTTTAAAAAAACAAGCTTTTAATCAGTTTTTTTATATCCAACTTTTTCAGAAGCCAGTCAATTTTCTGATAAAGGATATAGTTACTGAAGGGAGTATAAGTATGCATAGCTGCATAAAATATACAAAAACTATGAACAAAAGAGGTAGGATAAACAATAAAGACCATGATACTAATTTTATTATGTACTTCATTGGATAAAATACAATTTTTTAAATGGCTCAGTTGCAAAAATACATCTACTACTAGGAATTTACAAGCCAAAGGGGAAATTTTTTAAATTTCATGCTTTCTTTTCCCCTTGGTTTTTTCAGTATGCTTGTTTTATTTCAGATTGTATCTTTCTGGTTAAGTCAGAGGGAGCAAAGATAGTGGTCAAACAGAATCAGGAGACGGTAGTGATTTTACTAATTTTTTTTACTTCTTTGAACCTCAACATGTGTCCTATAATGTGTGAGTTTAGATAGGTGTGTACAAATATTTCAGCCTATGATGCTTTGCTTTAACTATATCTTGATATCTTAGCATGGCTTAGTGAAAGCTTATTTTAAGATCACTGGGAATCTTCAGGTTATAAATTAGTGAAAACTTAAGACATAGGTGGGGGGGTTACAGTTTGTTAGAGTTATGCTTGAATTAAGTATTTATATTAAAATTGTTCACGTTTTAGGAGCTAGGATGAAACATGAAAGGGGAGGAGGGTGAAGAGTATGGTAAAAACATTTAGAGAAATTCAGTAAATTCTCTTTAATTGTTAGAAACTAGACTTTTGAACAACTTTAAAGATTATAAAATTGTTTTTTTAATAAACTAGTTATTTGCACTTTACCTGCTGGCTTTTCCATTTGGTAGATAACATTCTGAACTCCAGCAGAGTTTTATAATCCCCACGTGCTTAAATATACTAAATGTTCTTTTTCCATTAAGGTTAATGTTCGTGAAGAAATTGAAGAGTTTTTTCCAAGAATGTGGAAGATAAATCAAGATAAAAGAAGGCTAATGAAAAGTATTAAAGATCAGAAAATTAAAATTGAATGGGGGAAAAAATTGAACAGAAGATTGGTCAGATAGAAGCACTTGAATATTTTTTTTTAAGGCTATTTTGAATTGTTTGAATTGGGGAAGAATACACGAAGTATGAAAAATGAAAAACTCAATGAAGAATGAAGAGAAGTAGAAAGCAAGAGTGAAGTAGAATTAAAAGAATCTGGAAGAATGAATGGGTCCTAGGTTAAGTAAATGTATGGTTTATGTTCCAGTGTCTGTATGATCAAGTTGTAGATGAATTTGCATGATTACTTAGTTAATAGAGAATTGGTGATCTGGTTCAAGTAGGGAATTATTGAGGACAGTTAGCAGTATTAACAATGGGTTATTAATGAGCTGAAATTTTCTGGAGGGTGTTGCCTAACCATTTGTTTTTCAGGAGCAATCAATATAAATAATTACGGTACTTTAAATGTTAGGTGTTAGGCATCTACGTGACCAGTGCCATTTGTAATACTGTCTTCTTTGTTAGGAGTCTCGCTCTCAGTCAAAATCTCCAACGGGAACTCCTGCTCGTGTAAAATCGGAGAGCAGGTCAGGATCTCGTACTCCATCAAGAGTTTCCAAACACTCTGAATCCCATTCTCGATCAAGATCAAAATCCAGGTAAGTGTGTTTAAAATAATATGTAAGTATGTTTAAAATGCTTTTCTTGGATTTTTCAGGGCAAAGTGGTTTTTACCAAATCCCTCATATTTGTTGCATTTTTTGTGGAAATTTCACTGAAGACTCAAAATCATGAAGTTGTCTTTTTTTTTAAGCTATGGTTTAGAAATGAATGATACGTAATAGATACAAAGACTTAGATAAGGTAGAATCTTCCTTTAGTCCATTAATCTATCTGATGCTAGCTTTTAATACAAATTAAATATGTGTTGTTTGATTTAAATGTGCTTGGCATTTGAAGGTTAATGTTTGATTTTATTTTAATAATATTTGCACAACAAAAAGGTAATTTTCTCCATTGGAGACTTGGCATGCAGTTTAGTGCAGAGGTGGTTGGTGTATGTATGTTGTACTGGTTATCAAAATGATTTGAGAAGATTTTTCAAGTTTTACCTTCCAGCTACATCCTTTACCTGAAGATTCTAACTAATTAGGTCCAGCGTGGAACTCTGGTCAGATACAATTGGCAGGAAGTGGTCCTGGAGTGATTCAGAGCCCCAGCCACTACCACTTACACTGATTAAAACAAAAAGTCTAGTGAGCCACTGCAGGGCTCACTGTATCAGATGTCCCAGGTGTACTGGTGTGCGGAAAAAACAGTGAAAAACAACCTGGGACTTCCCTGGTGGCGCAGTAGTTAAAAATCTGCCTGCCAATGCAGGGGACACGGGTTCGAGCCCTGGTCCGGGAATATCCCACATGCTGCGGAGCAGCTAAGCCCGTGCGCCACAACTACTGAGCCTGCACTCTAGAGCTCACGAGCCACAACTACTGAAGCCCGTGCCCCTAGAGCCTGTGCTCTGCAACAAGAGAAGCTACTGCAATGAGAAGCCCGCACACTGCAACGAAGAGTAGCCCCCACTCGCCACAACTAGAGAAAGCCCACGTACAGCAATGAAGACCCAACACAGCCAAATAAATAAACAGACAAATAAATAAAATTTAAAGTAAATAAATAAAAACAACCTGGACAGTTGGTTTGATAAGTCATTGTAATTTCTTCATTAAAGAGGTAATTTATGTCTTTGAATAGAGTGTGATTGCAAGGGGGCATGAGACAGAAGAATCAATTAAAAGGCTGTACTTTTCGTGCGATCCACAGCTATGTCTTTTTCTCTGTTGGATCCAGGATCCAGCCTAGTGCTTGATTTGCTAACCACTCTACATATTTAATTGAATCCACATGTGCAGAATAGTGCTCGATAGAATTCAGGTGTAGAAACAGAAGTGAGCACGTTTTCATTTTAGTACTTTTTGCACTTGCTGCCCTTAGCCTAGAATTCTCTTCCATCAAGATATTCTCATATCACTTGATGCAGTTCTTTGCTCTTGTATCAATAGAGAACATTAAATACCATGCACACTCTTTATTCCCTTATTCCTAATTTTTTTCGTAATATTTATCACTATCTGACTTAGAGAAAAGGTAAGCAGTCCTGAAAGCTTTTAAATTAACGTCACTTTTTGTTACTATAGTCCTGCCTCAGTATCTGTTGGGGGAGGATTGGTTCTCCTGCTGATAACCAAATCCTTAGATGGTCGAGTCCCTTATATAAAATGGCATGGTACAGTCAGCCCTCCACACGAAGGACCAACTGCATTTAAATGTAACTATTGGGCTTCCCTGGTGGCGCAGTGGTTGAGAATCTGCCTGCCAACGCAGGGTACACGGGTTCGAGCCCTGGTCTGGGAGGATCCCACATGCCGCGGAGCAACTAGGCCCATGAGCCACAACTACTGAGCCTGCGCGTCTGGAGCCTGTGCTCCGCAACGAGAGATGGCGATAGTGAGAGGCCCACGCACCGCGATGAAGAGTGGCCCCCGCTCGCCGCAACTAGAGAAAGCCCTCGCACAGAAACAAAGACCCAACACTGCAATAAATAAATAAATAAATGTAACTATTGATATTTTATGTGACAACTTGTCTTATTAATGTTTTTTATTTTTTAATTTGAAGCTATAAATTGGTGCTAAGGAAAATAGGAAATATCCTGTTTGGTATTTGTATAAAACACAGGTTTTTTTCTTGTTTCTCCCCCACCCCGGCCAGTGATTAATTTCTTGTAGATAGTAGGCCGTTCGTATTATTTTCATTCCCACTCAAGATTGTTTGCCTCCTTTCAATAAAGCTGTACTCTAAGCTTCATACACAAGATTTGTCCCAGTCCTTTCATCATCTTCATTTTCATTCCTTCCTTTATAAGTATCCTAATTCCTAGCAGATTATACTCTTTTGCAATTCTCTAATCTCATTTCCATGTCTTCTTGCCAAGGAACCTTTGTTCTTGGTATTCCTAGAACACTTTTCCCCTGTCTGCCTAGTAAAATCTTATTAAGTCTCCTAGCTTTATTGTTTAAACTTTCTGGCCCTTAGCATTTATATCATTTATTGAATGCCTCATAGAAGTTTTTTTGTATGACTGTCATGACTACTGGTCTGGGTGTTTGAGGATAGATCATATGAATAGTAATAAGAAATGGCATTTTCTTTGCAATAATAGGCAGAGAAAAAGGATAGTGAGCAATTGGAAATAATCAGATAGGAGAGGAACTAGGGAATCAGCAGTAGAGAGATTGGTGAGATGCTGTAGAAAGCTTGAAGAATTGAAGACCATTAGACATGAAGACTATTAGTTTAGTGGGGACTTAGGTTGTGATGGGTTAATTTAGCAGATGCTAGATTGCAGCAGGCTAAGGAAAGACTGGAAAGGAAATGATACTTAACAGTGGAGGGAATATAGGACTATTTTGAAAATGTGATAATAATCAAGCGATTTTATTGTGATGGTAATGGTAGTTGGTGGTTTGTTTTGTCTTTTGTGTGTGGTGAAATACACAAAATTTATAATCTTAACCATTTTTACGTGTATGGTTCACTGGTATTAAATGCATTCATATTGTTGTGCAACCATCACAACCATCCATCTCCATAATTCTTTTTGTCTTGTAAAACTGAAACTCTACCCATTAAATAATGACTCTCATTCTCCTCCCAGCCGCTGACAACCACCATCTTACTTTCTGTCTCTATGATTTTGACTACTCTTAAGTACCTCATCTAAGTGGAATCACACAGTATTTGTCTTCTTATAACTGGCTTATTTCACTTCGCATAATGTCCTCAAGGTTTATCCATGTTGTAGAATATTAAAGAATTTTCTTGCTAGTGCTAGTTGATTTTTTTCTTTCTAAAGAAGGTGGAGCCTTAACATGTTTGTAAGGTAAGGTGGGAAGAGTGAATTTAGAAGGGATAGACTGGGAACAAGGAGGAGATGTAGTGATTAAGAGTACAAGAGGAAGAATACTTTTTCCTCTGAAAGGGAAAACGAGCTGAGAATAAGCAGGGATGTATATACGTATAGGTCCTTGGCATTGTCAAAAGTTCAGAAAGCGAAAGTAAAACCAATGAATCATGAACATAATTAGTAAAAATTTACCGTACACATACCAAAAAGACACTTTGCAAACTGGGAGCACTCTAGCCAAACATGGAATGAGGCTGAGTGGTATGTTGTTACAAAGCAGCTTATATGGTGAGCAGGCAGTGTCTTCACAGTATTTGGTGATTAAGCTAAATTAATGACCTGGTTTTGTCTGCTCAGGGAACCTTCATTTGGTGTCCATTTGCTTTTGATTTTAACAGCGTTAGCCATTTTGTTCCAGTATTTTTACCTAAATTTATTTCTCTCAAAGGTCGAGGTCAAGGAGGCATTCTCATAGACGTTACACTCGATCCAGATCCCATTCTCACTCTCATAGGAGACGATCTCGAAGTAGGTCCTATACACCAGAATACCGGCGTCGAAGGAGCCGAAGTCATTCTCCAATGTCTAACCGGAGAAGACATACAGGCAGCAGGGTATGTGTTTTTTAAAAGTTAATGAGGGACTTCCCTGGTGGTCCAGTGGTTAAGAATCCACCTTCCAACGCAGGGGATGCAGGTTCGATCCCTGGTCGGGGAACTAAGATCCCACATACCGCAGAGCAACTAAGCCTGTGCTCTGGAGCCTGCACTCCACAACAAAGATTCCGAGTGCTGCAACTAAGACCTGACCCAGCCAAATAAATAAATTTAAAAAAAAGAAAGTTAATGAAAGCTTATTTTGTATTTCCTGTGTATTTAGTCATAGTATAACATCTTTTATGGTACTCCAGAAACATCCTTGGCTATATGAATATTGTTTATATGCATTCAAGTGTGTTTTCTTTTTTTGACTTTTGAGTTGTTAAATGAAATTTGGGGGCTTCCCTGGTGGCGCAGTGGTTAAGAATCTGCCTGCCAATGCAGGGGACATGGGTTCGAGCCCTGGTCCAGGAAGATCCCACGTGCCGCAGAGCAGCTAAGCCCTTGTGCCACAGCTACTGAAGCCCGCGCGCCTAGAGCCCATGTGCTTAGAGCCCGTGCTCCACAACAGGAGAAGCCACCTTAGTGAGAAGCCTGTGCACCGCAATGAAGAGCAGCCCCCGCTCACTGCAACTAGAGAAAGCCCATGCGCAGCAACGAAGACCCAACACAGCCAAAAATAAATTAATAAAATAAATAAATTTATTTTTAAAAAAGAAAGAAATGTGGGAAGAAGCAATATGTTCCAAGAATTGAAATGAAAAGCTGAGTTGAAAATACTGAGATTAAAAGTTTTACCATGAGAAGGGGGTAGCAAGGAAATAGCAAAAGCTCTGTAGTAATAGTAATAGCTAACACTTATATTGAGCAATGTGCAAAGTTCCTCAATGAAGTAATACTTTTAATCTCTTTTTGAGTCAAGTTACCTTATTATTGATAAGGAAATTGAGTCTTGGATATGTGACACTGAGGTTTGTTTGTATTTAACCGTGGTGGAGTCTGCTATTATTTAATGGTGTTTTGAAATCTGCACGTTAATTTTTCAAATCTGGATTGTGGGAACCTTGAAAGATCATCCTTGCTAAAGAATGAAAATTGAGGAGAATCTAATCAGCAATTGCAGATGAAGTCAACATTGAGTACAAATCTATAAGGGATATAAAACATTTGAATAAACTAAAAATATGGCATTAAACTAAGGATGAATTCTTAGGATACGTTCTGAAAATTGCTGGGCTAGAAAGTTAGGGACATTTTTATTCAGGATGCAACCTGAAGTATATTCTAAAGAAGGCTTGAGTGTGCCATGAACTGTAAAATATAGCTCACCTGTTTTTTTTTCTTTTAAATTCTTGTTTCCAAGTGACTTGAAACAATATAGTCTTTGTGTATTGGGTGAAGTGTTCTAAGCAAAGTATTTCTGTGTGTTTTTATTTTAATTTGGAGCTTAAAGTTAAATAACATCTTTATTCAACAGGCAAATCCAGATCCCAACACTTGTCTAGGAGTGTTTGGCCTCAGTTTGTACACAACAGAGAGAGATCTTCGCGAAGTATTTTCTCGATATGGACCATTGAGTGGTGTCAATGTGGTTTATGACCAGCGAACTGGACGATCACGAGGATTTGCTTTTGTTTATTTCGAGAGAATAGATGACTCAAAGGAGGTAATTTTGTTTTTGTAATTATTTGTCATTTTGAAAATTTTCTGATGTGCATTATTTAGTATTGAGTTACTGTTAAAAGCTGATTGATAAACTCCCAGTTCCATAAACATTATGTCCTCTTTCATTGTCTGACATGATTTAAACTCCACCTCTCAGTATTAGAATTGGAATGGCCAGTTTCACTTTCCAGCTAATACTCTCTGGTATAGGCACATCTTTATTGAAATCTGGCTTTGTAAAGTGTGGTTATGTGTTTGAGTTAATGGAAAAGGTGAAGTACATATAAGTGTTCTCTTTTGAAACCCTTATTCATGCTCCAAGCAAATGATTACATTGACCTTTTAAAAGAATTGTGTTTAGGGCTTCCCTGGTTGCGCAGTGGTTAAGAATCCACCTGCCAATGCAGGGGACACGGGTTCGAGCCCTGGTCTGGGAAGATCCCACATGCCGTGGAGCAACTAAGCCCATGTGCCACAACTACTGAGCCTGCATTCTAGAGCCCGTGAACCACAACTGCTGAGCCCGCATGTGACAACTACTGAAGCCCGTGTGCCTACAGCTCGTGGTCCGCAGCAAGAGAAGCCATCTCAGTGAGAAGCTCGCACACTGCAACAAAGACCCAATGCAACCAAAAAAAGAAAAAGAAAAAAAAAAAAAGAATTGTATTTAGGTTTAATCTGTTTAATTTTTGTAAGTGTCTAATTAGCTCCCTGTCTATACAGAGCTTTGTTTATTCTCTTAAAATTCATGTACCATTCTGTTCTATAAATGAAAAATAATACATGGAAAGAATTGGTACTTTTTCATTTTTGTTTAGTGCCATTCTTAATTTGCCTAACAGAATGATCCTAATCAATGTCAGGGATTTGAAATAGTGCTATTCTAATGTACTAGATAATGGATTATAGAGGAAGCAGTAGGCTTGCCTTCTCTATATTAAAAGTTCATGGTGACTGAATTAGAAAATTCCATTTTAAGGAATTTTTGAAGGTTATTTGTTAAAGAAATAGAAGGTACTGGCATTTCTTTTTTGTACCATTTTACACGTGACAGTAATTGGCTATAGGTCATTATTGCTCTTTGCATCAACAATGTTTGATTGTGGTATAAGCAGTCGTAATAAAAGAGTATCTTTCAAAAATAATAGATGCTATTGATACTTGGTGGTAGAGGCCAGGGATGATACTAAACATCCTACAGTGCACAGGATAGCCACCCGCAACACGGAATTAGCAGGCCTCAAATGTATCAATAGTGGTGTGGCTGAAAAACCCTGGATAATTCTAACAAAATAATGCTCTGAGTTGAAGGCATTTATGTTATAGACATTCTGATAGACACAGTAATGGTTTTTTTACTGTTACATGTTTGTGATTGGTTTATTCCTGTTCTCAATTAAGGGATAAAGGTGTAAATTTAGAAATACCAGGATATCTGACCTGAAGTGAAAGTTTGCAAAGTGCAAACAATATCATAATTAAACATTTTTTTAATATGAAACTTGTTTGTCTTTTCACACACCTCCTCCTCTTAGGTTTATTTCTGGATAAGATAAAATGAAAATGGCAACTTTACTTAGTTTCTGAGAATGTCTTAAAATGTGTTAAAGTGGTTAGATTCATTTTTGCATTTATTGGTATTAGTACCAAAGGGCAAAGTGTTGTGGAATGTGAGCACAGACATAAAGACAGCACTTGCTGGCAGATTAAGAAGTTCCTTTATATTTGGAGTTCACTAGGTGGCAGTGTGTTACTTAAGGAATGGCTCGACAAGTTTTTAAGGAATGACTTGTCCACTGAGTTGCAGTTTCTGCTTTGAGTTGCTCAGACTGAAGCTAGTTACTGAAGCCTCAGAATTCTGCAGGCTTCCCTGGGTTGTGTGGTTCCTTCTTTATGGCTGTAGCTGCCCCTAGTCTTTCAGGAGAGGCCTGCTTAAGTGTCCATGTGTACGTTGAAAACTCAGTACTATCGACATGCGTATAGCAGGGATTAATACATCAAATCCTAGCCCTTCTTACTTGAGAAAGAAGTGTTTAGAGAATTTTAATTTTTGAAATTTCAAATGAAAAATGTGTTAAATTTTTTGCAGTTTTGATAGTTTCTCCTTGGTGAATTATGCATGACTTCCTGTGTCTGTTCTCCTTTATAGGCTATGGAAAGGGCAAATGGAATGGAGCTGGATGGTAGAAGAATTCGTGTAGATTATTCTATCACCAAGAGAGCGCACACACCTACACCAGGCATATACATGGGCAGACCAACTCAGTAAGATTTCAAGTTTCCTAAGCTGAATTTTAGGAGCCAGAAATCCACCAGAAATGTGTGCAAAATTTTGATTAATCAAAAGATAAACTTCTTTTCTCTGTAATTTGAATTGAAAGTTATTTAATATGACTATATGTATTCTTTGAATCGTTTCATTTCTTTAATTTTTTATATGTATATTTGAGCAGGGGGAGAAATTAAAACTATTGAAGTGCATTCCTGGCTATTTTCTTGTACTACAGAAATAGAAAAATATTAAATACTAGGAAATTGTTGTATGCTTTTAAATATTGTTTTAACGTTTGTGTGACCTTGGAAGCCTCTGTGTATATGGAATGATTTTACTGATATTAATGTTTGTTTTTTAAAAAGCCAGTTTTGCATTGTGTACAACATAAATAGGGAATTTTATAAAAGTTTTTTAATATAACCAAAGGCAGTATTTCTTAAGAGTGAAAGAAGAAATATAGGCTTTCATTTAATGTGAAGCCTCTTGAGAAAATATAGGATGTGACAAGGAGAGCCTACTGAAAATAGTAGTAACAGTGAAAATAATGTCCCTATGATCAGGAGTTGGGAAAACAGCAGGAAAAAGAGGGCTTAGAATTTAAATTCACTGCCAGAGGTTTGAACACGAGACCTTGAAATTTTTTTAGCGCAGGACCTCAGTTCTCTTTGGTGTTCAGGGTTGGTTACTTTTAAATTCTTGATATTTATTAACTGCTTTTGAACTAGTCATAGGACATACATCTTAGCATTTTGGTACTTTTTCACCTTATGGAAAAAAGCACGATGCTTTTTTCACCTTATGGAAAAGGTCTTGCTGATTTGGATAGTGCATTAATAGAAGAGCATTTTATAGTTTGGAGAGTTTCATGAAATTATTCCGGGTTATTTATGTTATAAATATGAAGCAAAAGTAGAATACCATGGGAGTCAGCAAAGAGACGTGGAAGTAATTGGCATGAAAGGGTTATGTCTTCTCTCTCGTCTCTCTCCCTTCTTCCATTTTATTTAAGCATCCATTTATATTAAATGATGATAGAAGGTAATCATTCACATTGATGTAGAATTTTCACATTTTTCTGTAGTAGTGGTGGTGGAGGCGGTGGAGGAGGTGGTGGAGGTGGAGGAGGTGGCAGACGTCGAGATTCTTACTATGATAGAGGATATGATCGTGGGTACGACAGATATGAAGACTATGATTACCGGTACAGGTAATGTTTTAACTTATGATTTCTGTTCTAAGTTAGATGATAGTAGTAGTGTTTGGCACTTTTAATTTATGTTTAATGTGTATTAATAAAAATATTTAAAATATGGGGCTTCCCTGGCAGTCCAGAGGTTTTGGCTCCACGCTTTCAGCACAGGGGACACAGGTTTGATCCCTGGTCAGGGAACTAAGATAAGATCCCACATGCTGCACAGCGTGGCCAAAAAAAAAAATTAAATAGATTTTATGTGATGCTTTCTTGAAAGTAGGAAATATGATTTTTCTCAAGACCAAGAAAAGAGGTTAATTATCTGTATTGGCCAATACTGTTCTAGTATTGTTGGCACATGGAAAACTTAATAACTTTCATCTTAGGTCCATTATTATTTTGAATGATGGAATTTTTGGTTTGATCTGCCTCGGTGTAGTGATTATGTAATATGCTAAATAATCTTTTATTTCCTACAGAAGAAGATCGCCTTCTCCTTACTATAGTCGATACAGATCACGATCAAGATCTCGTTCCTACAGCCCAAGTACGTACACTTTTGCTTTTGTTGCATTAAGAACCTCATTTCTAATTAATGGTTTATTTTAGAAAATTAAGGTATATAGTGACTGTTAATAGTTGGGAAAATATTAGGCAAGTCAAACTATAATTCTCATTTGACTAAAAAAAATTTTTTTTTTTTACTCTTTTCCAGGACGCTATTGATAAACAGAGTGGTTGCAGTTGAGGACATCTTTTTCTCTCTTTTTTTTCCCTTTCTCTTTTTTTGTTTAATTCTGGATTTCCCCAAGCTTCTAATCCTTCCTACTCCTTAAAAAGAGCCCTTAAAAACATCTTTGGTTTATTTAGCATCTACACTTTGTCGATTGTATTGTTGTTTTCACCCCTTTTATTATATTCTTAAAGATGTAATTGTTGTCATTTTGAGTAGTTAAACATCTTGAGTTAAAAAGGAACCCCCAGTGTTATGCTTTTGTAAATGGTTTTTTGTTTGTTTTTTGCTTTTACAGAAAATTAACTCCTGCCTAATTGAATGAGGAAAGAAATGATCTTTTTAAAGCTTCTTTTGTGTTAGATATTGTATTAGACATGGTATTAGAGAGCTGCATTTACTACAAACTCCTTTTCTAACTTTCTTTTGGGGAAGTTAGTAACATAAAGTAGTTCAGTCATGTCAGGTTTGTCTGGGATGGCATGGAGCAGTCAAATAATTGAGTGTAGAAAGTTTGAAGCTATAGAAGAAAACACTTGGTCATTTCTTTTGAAGAACGGAATTTTTGAACCCTAAAAATTGTCGTTTTTTAGAGGTGAAAAGCTTGTGGACTCCTACAAAACATGTTGTATTTAAAATACATTTGTTAAAACTTAAAAACGTAAAGTTTGATTTTTGTGTTGAAATTAATCAGTGAAGGACAAGCCTTATTATTTATTATTTAGAGCAGTTGTATGCTTTGCTGTTAGAAATTTTGGTATTGGGGAAATGGTTTAAGTAAGCTGTTGTATAGAGTCCTTAGAAATAGTGAGGGGAAGGGTAGTGTCCTTTCAAATAAAAGTTAATTTCTTCGAAAATGGGACTGTCTCTTTATTGTGGTACAATGGGAAAATATAACTGGATTAATTTGGATTTCCTTTTTCCTAACATTTTTGCTTACACCTGAATGTATAATCTGTGTCTCTTTTTCAGTCTTGCAAAACCGTTTTCTTTCCTCCCTTTTTTGGTCATCAACTTGGAAATATTGAGAGTGTTCTGAATCAAACAATATGCTGAAGGAAAGATAAATAATATGGTTCATTTCTTCAAGAAGCCCACATTCTAATAGGAAGCACACTTAAATGACTGTAATGTAATGAAAGGGGAGGCTGTTAGGCTGAAGAGGTGGATGATTTTTCAGGTGACCTTTATAAAAAGGTATAGGAGCATGAGCCTCCTTTGTTTTCTCCCTCAAAGCAGTGAGAATAAAATTAGATAATTATGATCTATATAATAGATCAGTGGGATCTATGGAACTGAAGTACCTCAGACGCCTTTATTAAAAAGCTAACTCTTCAAAATGTGTTTAAAATTTTTTTTGCCAGTAAGGGCTATCCAGAGAATGAAGCCGTCTCTTGTTGCTCCCTAGAGGGTTTTTGTTCTTAAAACCAGGTTATTTAAAGACGAAATCATTGCCCTAAAGAGAACATTAATTTGTTGACCGCAGGAGTACTTTAAAGATTTAAGCTGTATATCATCAACAAAAGTAAAAACGTTGGCTACAATGTGGAGGAGAATTAATAGCCATATAAAGAGATAGTGAACATAATTGAAAACAATATGTAGGGAATTCCCTGGCAGTCCAGTGGTTAGGACTCCGCACTTTGAATGCCGAGGGCGCGGTTTCGATCCTTGGTCAGGAAACTAAGATTCCACAAGCCCTGCGGCACAGCCAAAAATTTAAAAAAAAAACATAAAATGTATTACACATAAATGTGTTACATATGTATTACTGGAGAGAAAGCAGGGAAGGAGAAAAGGGGAGTAAGGGGGATAGAAGTTTTAAATAGGCCAGTCTTTGAAGGCTTCCCTAAGAAGGTGGAATTTCAGTAAAATTTTAAGGTGAGGAGGGAGGGAGCCTTGTAGATATGTGGGGGAAGAATATATTAGGTATAGGGTACAGCATGCGTAATGCCCTTAAGGCAGTTACATACCTGGAAGTGTTGGAGGAGAAGAAAAGAGGTCAGAGAGGACAAAGATAACCAAGGGCTCGGCACTGCTGGGAAGAATGGGTTCACCTATAGTATTAAAGTAAAAATCCAAGACAATTTTTTCTTTTCTTTTTGTATTGAAGTATAGTTGATTTACAATATCGTCTTAAGTTTCAGGTGTATAGCACAGTGACTGTTTTATATATATGTGTGTGTGTGTGTAAAACATATATATATATTCTTTTTCAGATTCTTTTCACTTACAGGTTATTGCAAAATAGTGAGTATAGTTCCCTGTGCTATACAGGTTATCTATTTTATATATAGTAGTGTGTATATGTTCACCCCAACCTGCTAATTTATCCCTCCCCCCACCGCCCTTTCCCCTTTGGCAACCATAAGTTTGTTTTCGGTCTGTGAGTCTCTGTTTTGTAAATAAGTTCATTTGTATCATTTTTTTAGATTCCACATATGAGTGATATTATATGATACTTGTCTTTCTTTGATTTCGTATGGTAATCTCTAGGTCCATCCATGTCGCTGTAAATGGCATTTCATTCTTTTTTATGGCTGAGTAATATTCCATTGTGTGTGTGTGTGTGTGTGTGTGTGTGTGTATATATATATACACACACACACCACATCTTTATCCATTCATCTGTCGATGGACATTTAGGTTGTTTCCATGTCTTGGCTATTGTAAATAGTGCTGCAATGAACTTTGGGGTGCATGTATCTTTTTGAATTATGGTTTTCTCTGGATATATGCCCAGGAGTAGTATTGCAGGATCATATATGGTAGCTTTATATTTAGTTTTTTAACGAACTGTTCGTCATAGTGGCTGTACCAGTTTACATTCCTACCAACAGTGTAGGAGAGTTCCTACAGTATTTTTTTTTTAATTTTGGCTGCATTGGGTCTTCATTACTGCATGCAAGCTTTCTCTAGTTGCAGGACATGGGGGCTACTCTTTTTTTTTTTTAACATCTTTATTGGAGTATAATTGCTTTACAATGGTGTGTTTCTGCTTTATAACAAAGTGAATCAGCTATACATATACTCTTCGTTGTGGTGCACGGGCTTCTCATTGCGGTGGCTTCTCGTTGCGGGGCACGGGCTCTAGGGGCACGGGATTCAGTAGTTGTGGCTCGTGAGCTCTAGAGCGCAGGCTCAGTAGTTGTGGCGCACAGGCTTAGTTGCTCCATGGCATGTGGGATCTTCCCAGATCAGGGATTGAACCTGTATCTCCTGCATTGGCAGGTGGATTCTTAACCACTGCACCACGAGGGAAGTCCCCTACAGTATTAAAGTAAAAATCTACAATAGTGTTTTTAACTCACTGAAAGGTAGAAATAACTTTGGGTAGTGGTGGTGGTAGTGGTGGTTGTTTTGTTGTAACTCCTTACAACAGTGGTTCCTGCTTAATCTTACTTGGGTCATGGAGCCGTTAAAGATCTGAAAAAATGGAGGCTTACCTGGTGGTGCAGTGGTTAAGACTCCGCACTCCCAATGCGGAGGCCCGGGTTCAATCCCTGGTCTGTGAACTAGATCCCACATGTGTGCCACAACTAAAAAGTTTGCGTGCCACAACTAAGGAGCCCACATGCAACAACTAAGACCTGACGCAACTAAATAACTAACTAAATAAATAAATACTAAGAAAAACAAGAGGCAGGCATGTTCCTGACTCTTTAAAAAAAAAAAAAAATCTGAAACATACTTGCCAACTGTCTTCCTAGGTAAAGTGCACATATAAAACAATATAAGTTCACAGACATTGTGCATACATCTCTTTTAAGGTAAAAACACGTAACATACAGACATCACCCATGGATTCAAGAAGAATAATTGTCTTTCCTCGGCTGCTTTTGTTTAGGATATTACTGCTTAGAACATTTGAATTTAATAGCACCTTGAGAACTATGAAGCACACATGTATATTGCTTCATTATGGCAGTTAAGAGACTGTTATTTATAATGTAAGATGAAGGTTTATTTGTTCTAAATAGGTCTACCCCAATGTCATATTTAATGTTTTGAACGTATGGATTTTCTTCTTCCCACTAAACTGAATTTGAAATTAAGTGGATTCAATGATTAAAATCAGTGCATTTTTTTATTACACAAAAGACACATTAAAAGGTAAGATGAGGGCTTCCCTGGTGGCGCAGTGGTTGAGAATCTGCCTGCCAATGCAGGGGACACGGGTTCGAGCCCTGGTCTGGGAAGATCCCACATGCCACGGAGCAACTAGGCCCGTGAGCCACAACTACTGAGCCTGCGCGTCTGGAGCCCGTGCTCCGCAACAAGAGAGGCCGCGATAATGAGAGGCCCGCGCACCGCGATGAAGAGTGGCCCCCACTTGCCACAACTAGAGAAAGCCCTCGCACAGAAACAAAGACCCGACACAGCCATAAATAAATAAAAATAAATAAATAAAAATTAAAAAAAAAAAAAAGGTAAGATGAGAGAGATACCACCGAGGAGTAATGAATATAGAAAATGAGAAAGGTTTAAGTAACTTCCAAGAAAGCAAATACACAAGTAAATGGAATAACAGGCTTTGCCAGTTTATACTCCCACCAAGAGCATGTGAAAGGGAGGTCTTCTCTTGAAACAGAAGGTATTGAGATATTACTGAAGGAAAATAAGCTTGTATACTCTGGAATTATTTACACCACAAAATTATTTCAAAATGAAATTAAGGTAACAATTTTCAAAAACAATATGGTGGGACTTGTGGAGCAGTGGTTGAGAATCTGCCTGCCAGTGCAGGGGACACAGTTTGAGCCCCGGTCTGGGAGGATCCCACATGCTGCGGAGCAACTAAGCCCGTGTGGCCAAGAGCCCACATGCTGCAACTACTGAAGCCTGCGTGCCTAGACCCCATGCTCTGCAACGAGATCCCACCGCAATGAGAGGCCCACGCACTGCAATGAAGAGTAACCCCCACTCGCCGCAACTAGAGAAAGCCCGTGTGCAGCAACGAAGACCCAATGCAGCCAAAAAAATAATAATGGCGAGATAACTGATAAAGCTAAGGGGGAAAAGTAAGACAACATGATAGTGGTACAAAATATGCATACTACGGAATCCTGTATACTTAAAGTGATTTCACTAATTCTGCCCTACACATGCTTGCAAGTGACCCTAGAAGCTATCCAGTCAGGAAACTTCAGCACGATGTTCATAAGGTTAAAAAGAAAGTTATGAGTCCTCACAGGACTCTGAAGTGCGATCTAGGTATGTACAGTTCCCCATTTATCCTGGGGGTATGCATTCCAAGACCCCCAGTGGATGCCTGAAACCACGGGTAGTACCTAACCCTGTACTACACTTTTTTTTTTCTTTATGTACATACCTATGATAAAGTTTAACTTATAAATTAGGCACAGTAAGAGATTAACAATAATAAAGTAGAACAGTTAAAAGAATATACTGGAAAAAAAAAAAAAAAAAAGAATATACTGGGACTTCCCTGGTGGTCCAGTGGTAAAGAATCCTTCCAATACAGGCAACGCAGGTTTGATCCCGGGTCAGGGAACTAAGATCCCACATGCCGCAGGGCAACTAAGCCCACACGCCACAACAAAAGATCCCACGTGCTGCAGCTAAGACCCAACGCGGCCAAAAAACAAAAACAAAAAACAATATGCTGTAAGAAATTCCATGGTGGTCCAGTGGTTAGGAGTCCACACTTTTCACTGCTGAGTGCCCGGGTTCAATCCCTGGTTGGGGACTAAGATCCCACAAGCAGTGCAGCATGGCCAAACAAAAACACAATATAAAATAAACTGAAAGTTACATGAATGTGTTCTTCAAATACTATACTGTAATTACACTTGTGATAATATGAGATGATAAAAATGCCTATGTGACGAGATTGAGGTGAATGACAGACATTGTTAGGCTACTGTTGACCTGATGATAGGTCAGAAGGAAGATCATCTGCTTCAGGTGATGCTGGATCTTGGATCTATGATGACGTTGATGTTTGGAGATTCTAGGCAGGACGGAGCAGGATGGTGCAAGAGTTCATCACACTACTCACAATGGCATACAGTTTAAAACTTAAGAATCGTTTGTTTCTGGAATTTTTTGTATTTTTGCATCATGGTTGACCTCAGGTAATTGAAACTACAGAACGTGAAAGGAGGGACTTCTGTATCTCTCTGATGATAATTTAATCCAGGCATACATTTTCATGGCATAATTTTCAGACTACTACACATATTCTTTGTAAATTTGAGAGGATACTTCCTTGATACAGGGAATGTAACTGGCAACGTACTTTAACGATGAGTTGGGGATAAAATTGACAAACTTGGAAAAATTAAGACTCTTCAAAGAGAGGGCCTAAATAGACTATCCTAGTCTATTTATCCTAGTCTATCCTAATCAGAGGTGAACATGGACACATGAGTAATTGAAGCATGACAGTTTTAGAACATAGAATGTGGCTCTGATCACTTTAATTTGGAAAAATTAAAAGGACAAAAGGGGGAATAGAAAGTGTTAAATTTGAATAGAGTTTCAGTTGGAGAAGATGAAAAAGTTGGAGATGGATGGTGGTGATGGTTATACAACAACGAATGTGTTCATGCCACAAATCTGTGCACTTAAAAATGGTAGATTTTATGTATAGTTTACCATGCAGAAAAAGGGACATAGTGAAAACCCCCAAAGCCTAACAGATCCACACATATCTAGCTTGGTGCTATTTCTCTCTGGTGTATCCTGCAATTTGAAAATAACAAAAATGATTAGGTAACCAATGAGGTTATAGTTATAGTACCTATAACTCCTGATGGAGTAAGTGTCCAATAAATATATGTATAAATGAGTGAATTAACATGGGGAAATAATTGGTGAGGCCTATCATGAAATTCCCAGTCCAAAATTTCCATCAAATTAAACTGAAAAGCTGAAGTATAAAAGGGGTATGACAGAAGGGGTCCAGGCTGAAACTATATTCAATGATGATGACCCTAAATAGGGATTAAGAATCACATTTAATATAAATCTGTTTAATAAAGGAAGAGAAGAGGCAATTTAATAATTATGGAATTCACTGGCAGTCCAGTAGTTAGGACTCAGTGCTTTCACTGCATGGGGCCCAGGTTCAACACCTGGTTAGGGAACTAAGATCCTGCAAGCTGCACGGCGCAGCCAAAAAAAAAGGAAAAAAAAAAATGATAAAAGTATTGGAGCTTAAGTCATCTTGAAAATTCATTTACCTGAAACACTGGGATCCCTGGTGTCAGATGAGTGAAGCATTCTATTTGATATTTACAAAATCAAGTGCAGAGACATCACAATGGCAAATGTTTTTTGAAATGTAAAAAGGGACATGAGTTTTATTTTCAAGTACTGTTACATTAAAAATTATTTGTGAAGGGCATACACATCTAATTGAACTTGTAATACAATTTTAAATTTTAAATTATGGTTTGTGTGATCTGGTTTCTCAGAATTATTTAGGGTTTACACTTGTTAATATAAATTTAGTAGGTGCAAAACTCAAGAAGAAATGAGGAAAACTAAAAACATTTGTTGTCTTGTATACGTGGATCCTGAATCCATTTATACATTACTGAATGGGAAGACCTAGTAGTACTAGTATAAACATTCCAATCCTTACCCAAAATATATATATGTATAAACATGCAAAAGGGGGAAGGGTTTTGTTAATTGCTTATAATAACCCCTACGAGTTGGCAGTTTGGGAGGAGTGGATGAAATTATTCCAAGGACCACATAGAAGAATGTATGTAGGGATGAATAAACGGGGGAATAGAATCCAGAATAGATCCAAGTACATACGAGAATTTATAAAGATGACATTTCATTTTGGTAGAAAAAGGACAAATCAAGATGGTACAATTGACTATTTGGAAGAAAATAAATTTAGACCCTTGCCTCATACTACATTACCATGAATTACTGGTGGATTAAATATCTAAATGTGAAAAATGAAGCTGTAAATTACCACTTGGGAACCATGATAGTATTAACTAAGACAAGCAAGGCTCTTTGATGGGTGCCAAAACTAGGGTAAAAGTGTGAGGAATAATGAAAAAAACGTAGTATGAAAATCTCTCCCCAGAAGATACATTCTAATTACAAAGGGAAAAATCTTGTACAGTTGACCCTTGAACAACATGGGGTTAATCTGTGTATAATTTACAGCTGACCCTCTGTATCTGTGCTTCCTCTGTATCTTCGGATTCAACCAACCAGAACCATGTAGTGCTGTAGTATTTATTACTGAAAATTATCCATGTATAAGTGTACCTGTACAACGTGAATTTGAATTGTACAGGTACACTTATACATGGATAATTTTCAGTAATAAATACTACAGCACTACATGGTTCTGGTTGGTTGAATCCGAAGATACAGAGGAAGCACAGATACAGAGGGTCAGCTGTAAATTATACACAGATTAACCCCATGTTGTTCAAGGGTCAACTGTAATTGTACACTGGAGAAGTCTGGCAGACACCCCTTAAACCAAGTGATCAAAGTTAACATCACAGTAATGGGACTGATGAACATCACGTGCTTCCTGATATGAAACACTAAGGACAATATCACTTTTGTGACATTCCACAAAAAATATGTAACTTGACTCTAATCATGGGAGAAATGAGTTCACCCCCAATGGAGAGGCATTCTGTAAGTAACTGATCTGTTTGCTTCAAAAATGCCAATGTCATGAAAGGTAAGATTGAGGAATAAAGGAGACTAAAAAGCCATATAACAATGCAAGCCACGATCTGGGATTGTGTTTGATTCTTTTTAAAATATGATTTTTAGAGAAAAACGTATATATTAATGCATATATGTGGGATCAAGAAAAATGGTACAGATGAACCAGTTTGCAAGGCAGAAGTAGAGACAGAGGGCTTCCCTGGTGGCACAGTGGTTGGGAATTCGCCTGCCAATGCAGGGGACACGGGTTCGAGCCCTGGTCGGGGAAGATCCCACATGCTGCGGAGCAACTAAGCCCAAGCGCCACTTCTACTGAGCCTGCACTCTAGAGCCGGCGAGCCACAACTACTGAAGCCCGCGTGCCTACAGCCCATGCTCTGCAACGGTAGAAGCCACAGCAATGAGAAGCCCGCGCACCGCAAAGAAGAGTAGCCCCCACTCACCGCAACTAGAGAAAGCCCATGCACAGCAACGAAGACCCAGTGCAGCCAGAAGTGAATAAATTAAACAAATTAATTTTTTAAAAAACTATTAAAAAAAACAAAGTAGAGACACAGATGTAGAGAACAAACATATGGACACCAAGGGGGGAAAGCGGGGAGGGGGGTGGTGGTGGTGGGATGAACTGGGAGATTGGGATTGACATACACACACTAATATGTATAAACTAGATAACTAATAAGAACGTGCTGTATAAAAAAATAAAATTTTTTAAAAAATAAGTTAATAAAATATGATTTTTAAATGGTTTCAGGGACTTCCCTGGTGGCACAGTGGTTAAGACTCCATGCTCCCAATGCAGGAGGCCCGGGTTTGATCCCTAGTTAGGGAACTAGATCCCACATGCATGCCACAACTAAAAAGCCCAGGAGCTGCAACTAAGGCCCAGTGCAACCAAATAAATATAAATATATTTTTTTTAAATAATAAAAAATTAAAAAATAAATGGTTTCATTGTTTTCAGTCATGGGGATTCATACTATTGATTAATCATTCCTCTAGTTCTTCTTAAACTCAGCTTTATTGTACAGTTTACATAAAATTATATTCACCACTTTTAAGTGTACAATATGATTTTTGACTAAATGTGTACAGTCAGGGTTTATATTAATTTTTAATCTACTTCAGCAGTTACAGAGCACAGAAACCTTTTCATACCAACAATTATTCTTAGTACTTCTTTAGTACTTATCGTATTAGAGATTTGATTCTGTAAACTGACTTTCCAGACAGACTGAATTGGTGTGAAAAAGAATGTTATGTTTGATTTTAAATAAAAGTTAATTAAGTTCTCACTAAGCTAAGGGTTACTCTACTTTTAGGTGACAGAGATGTGTCATGAGAAAGCAAAGTGCTAACCAAAATCTTATTTAGTGAAACAATTTTCATTCCATGACCTTTAGACTGTTTAGTAAACGTCCTATAATTTCCACAATAAAATACAATTAGACTTAATTTTAAGGTGTGTGAAGATTGTTAAAAAGTTGTTTATTGGATTAAAAGCAGGAAGCTAACACATTTAAAAACCTTACTTCAAGAGTTGAAATAAAGGACTTTCTTACTAAAAGTCAATTAATGAGAAAATTCAATTAACCAGATCACTCCAACAGCTGATCAAAACTTTACTAAATCTTCCCCGGTGGTCCAGTGGTTAAGACTCCACACTTCCATTGCAGGGGGCATGGGTTTGATCCCTGGTCGGGGTTAGATCCTGCATGCCACGAGGCGAGGCCAAAAAATAAAAGATAAATAAATAAAACTTCACTAAATCTTAACACAGATCTTCATAGAAATGGGCCAAAGTTTGAGTTAAATGTGTTCGTAATATATGGTACTCCAAATCTGAATTGGACTATTAGATTTAGAATTGTAAGTCATCTCTGGAGAACAGGACACTAATACATTTTAAAAACCAACTGATATTTTAAGTTGAGTTTATATCTTAAGATATACCCAAATATATACACTTATTTTACCTAATAATTGCCAAACTAGTATGAAAAATTTGCTTTTAAATTTAAATAGCGGGAATTCCCTGGCAGTCCAGTGGTAAGGACCCTGCACTTTCATTGCTGAAGGCCCAGGTTTAATTCCTGGTCAGGGAACTAAAATCCTGCAAGCCCCACAGCAAGGCCAAAAAAAAAAAAATTGCTACTTCTAGAAATATACCTTAGATATACATGAACATGGGCACAAATATTCACATATGAAACTCCTTATTGATGCAACTTAAATGTCCATCAACAGAAAACTAGTAAAAGTGTATTATGGGGCTTCCCTGGTGGCGCAGTGGTTAAGAATCTGCCTGCCAATGCAGGAGACATGGGTTCAAGCCCTGGTCTGGGAAGATCCCACTTGCCGAGGAGCAGCTAAGCCCGTGCGCCACAACCACTGAGCCTGCGGTCTAGAGCCTGCGAGCCACAACTACTGAAGCCCACGCGCCTAGAGCCCGTGCTCCGCAACAAGAGAAGCCACAGCAATAAGCCCACGCACCACAATGAAGAGTAGCCCCCGCTCACCGCAACTAGGTTAAAACCTGTGTGCAGCAACGAAGAATAGCCAAAAATAAATAAAATTAAATGAATAAATTAATTTTAAAAAGTATATTATGGCAACCCATTCAATACTGTCTAGTTATTCAAAAAATGAAGAAAAACATTAACATAATGATACAATCTGTATGTACTGATATAAAAAACCATCCAAAATATATAGGTAAAGTGAAAAACAAGGTGTAGAATAGTATGTATTCTATGCTGCCATTTGTGTATCTGTATTAGTGTAGTGCACGTGTTCATGCATGTAATGGAAATATGTACGTATCTGCTGTTAAGTACTTTGGAAATATATATGACATGGACATGATAGTTTCCAGAAATTAGTTGACTGCAGGTCCCATATTGAAGGGAGGCTTAAATTTCACAGTACATTTTTTAGTACTGTTTGAATTTTTTAAAACATACATGTTTTTATCTATTTAAAATAATGTAATCAAATTGTGACTATTTTTTATCTCCAAAGATAGAATGTATAATTTAAAAATACGGAGTGATACGTATACTTCATCCAATTCAGTGAAAAATAATTCTCAATATATGGGAAAAAACCAAATTTTTGTAGAAAATTATTCAAAAGAAAAAAAGAGAAGGAGAGAGAGAACTTCTTAACTTGGAAGAATCTCTTATTTACCATTCTTAAATTCGTATAGTCCTTTAAAATTGGTCATTTGTGTAAGTAGTCCATAAATGCTTGATCAGTCGTTCATGCTGTATTGTTTTGTTTTACCATTCAGTTAAACATTCTAGATTGGAACCTCAGGGTTGAGTAATGTCTTAAAATGATCTAATCCAACTCTCCATCTAATAATTGAATCCTTTCTAAAACATGATACTCCTTACAGTAGGTAGTTTAAGGAAATGAGTCTTAACCTAGGGTCCTTGGTTAGGGGGTAGTGAATGAACTTTAGAGAGACCATGAACCTTTGAATATGTATTCAGAACTAGATGTGTTTCTGTTTATTTTTCTAAAGAAAGAGTTTAGTGCTCCCATCAGATTCTAAAAGGTGTTCATAACCCTCCCCAAGTAAAAAAGCGTGGTCATTTAGGCTAATAGAATTGAAGCTGTGTATGATTTGAAAATAATGAGTGGAAATATGGATGTTGTTGGGAACCCATATTTTTCATTTTGTGAGAGAAGGAAGATAGAAATATAGAGTAAGGGAAGGTGAGGAAGATCTCTGTTGTGTTGGATCTGAATTGGAGGTATCAGCATGAACTTACTCATATTGAAATATGCTTCCTTTTATCAGTGTTGCCGTCCGTAGAGACAGAAAGCTTAAACAGACCAATTTCTAGAAGAAATAGATACATTTATTAAATAATTAATTCAAGAAAAAGCGCCAGGCCCACATGATTTCCAAGGGTAATTCTGACAAGACTCCAAAAACCAGATAATACCAAGATTATCCAGATTGTTTCAGGGAATTTTTTAAAAAATCCAAATTGTTTTGTGAAGCAAGTTTCACACTGATATCTAAACTTAAAGGTGGCACGAAATAGAAAAGTACAGACAAATTTCATTTAAGAATAACAATGCAAATATTCCGAATGAGATACTAGCAAGTAGACTCCAAGAGCACATTTCAAACAAATACACCAAAGGGGATTTATTCTATATATATAAGAATGTTTAATAGTAAGTAATACATTAATATAATTCACCATATTAATAGTCTAAGGAGAAAAATCGTATGATTATTTCCAGTTGTCTAACAGCTCTTGACAAAATTCAATAACTATTCTTTTTTTTTTTCCCCTTGGCCACACCGCACGACTTGTGGGCTCTTAGTTCCCGGATCAGGGATTGAACCCGTGCCCTCAGCAGTGAGAGGACAGAATCCTAACCACTGGACCGCAAGGGAATTCCCTCAATACCTATTCTTGATTTTTCCAAGAAAAACTTAAGAAAACGTAAACATAAGTTGATACTTTCTTAAGATGTATGTGTGTATATATATATATATATATATATATATATATATATACAAACAACAGCCTTAAAGTCTTAAAGCCAGCATCTTACTTAGTGGAGACATTCCCATTAAGGTCAGAAACAAGGCAAAAATGTCTACTATCTCCATTACTATATAACTTTGTATTGGAGGTAGTAAATGCAGTTAGGCAAGAGAAAGTTAGAGGCATAAAGACGGGAAAGATGAAGTTAAAAAATCTCTATTTGGAGGTGATATGAAGGTGTACTGTACATAGAAAACCAAAAAGCATCAATGATAAAACTAACATAAACAATAAGAGAATTCATATATAAGGTAGCAACATATAAAATCAAAAATGCAAAAACCAGGGGTCTTCAAATGTATAAACACATCCAGTTAGAAAATATAATGGAAAAGAAAATCCATGTGCAACAACAATAGTAAAGATTAAATATGTAGGAATACTTAGGAGAACTTTACAACCCTCCTGAAAGACATCAAAGTAGGAAAAGAAATGCTTTATTCTTGGATATAACATCATATAGATGACAGTTCTTCCCAAATTCATATATAAATTCAACACAACTCATCCATTCTAACAATTTTTTTTAATTAATAAACTTTATTTTTTAGAGGTTTTTTGTTTTGTTTTGTTTTGTTTTTGGCTGCGCAGTGCGGCATGCAGGATCTGACCAGGGAACAAACCCATGCCCCCCCACATTGGGAGCACAGAGTCTCAACCACTGGACAGCCAGGGAAGTCCCTAGAGGAGTTTTAGGTTCATAGCAAAATTGAGTGGAAAATATAGAGAGTTCTCATATACCCCAGTCCAAGCTGTTGTTTTTTTTTCCCCTTAGAGATAGATAATATGATTCTAAAGTTTATTTGCAAAACTAAACCTGCTGAAATAGCTATGAAAACCCTGGGCATGGGGGCAGCAAATCGAGACTATCCTTACCAGATATTAAAACATACTATAAAATCTCCATAATTAAAACAGTGTGGTACTAGTCCATGAAAATAGACACACAGATAAGTGAGTGGAACAGAAAGTCTAGAAATAGACCAATTTACGTATGGAAAATTGGTATATTAAAGAGGCAGCCTTCTGAAATCACTGAGGCAATGATGGACTTTTTAAGAAATGGTGTTGGGACACCTATGAGTATACAGTGAAACACAGAATTAATCAATGATTTTTTTTCTATTTTTTTTTTTTGCCTCGCCACAGGTTTGCAGGATCTTAGTTCCCCAACCGGGATGGAACCCAGGCCACGGCAGTGAAAGCGCCAAGTCCTAACCACTGGACTGCCAGGGAATTCCCAGAATGAAGCAATGAATGAAGCAATGATTTAAATGAAATGAATGAAACCATGCCAGTTTGAAAAGAAAACATAAGTGAATTTCTTTATAATCTGGTGTGAGAGAATCCTTGCTAATTATCACTCAAAATCCATTTGCAATAAAAGAAATTGATAAATTCAATTACATAGAAACAAAAAATGTATGACAAATATTATAAACAAAGGTGAAGAGAAATGATAAACTGCAGAAAACATTTGTAAATATATTACAAAGGGTGAAACTCCATATATATGTGATATAGACACACATCCCCACAAACTCTTAAAAATGAAGTCAAACACAGACGCGTGCGTGCACACACACACACACACACAGAGAAGGAGTGGGAAAGTTCTTTACAGGTGAATGACAGTAAATGTATAACTGATACAATTAGGAAATCATTCTGCAGCCTTCAATATAATAACAAATTTAGACAGAAATTATCAATGGATTCTAAAACCTTTGGGTGAATGTTTGTTGGAAAAAAGGGTATTTGAATGGACTCAAAGTATCATGCTACAGATTACTTATTAATCATAAAAGGAATATTCCTTTACAATGGAGAGATCTGGCAGTCATCACATTAACAAGGTAACCAAATTTAGCATCATCAATAGTGGAACAACACATGTGCCTCCATGAACCTGTATTGTAATACAACGTAAGGTTTACAACTTTGCTTAAAAGTATTCTTGCCAAAAGTGTTTAACCTGAATCTAATCTGGAGAAAATAATCTGACAAATTCAGAATGTGAGAAATTCTACACACAACCAGCCTGAAAGGCTGGGGTGGGCGTGGAGTGGTCTAGATTAAAAGACACTGAAAAGATATGATTTCGGTATGCTGTACTTAAACCTTGACTGCATGCAGGATCTAACAAATAAATATCCACAAAAGTTATTTGGGTCACTTTGGGAAACTGAATTTGAACTATGCATGTTAGCTAATGTGACTGAATGAATGTTAATTTTCTTAGCTATGAAAATAGCATAATGATTCTATGGGAGAATATCATTATTCTTAGAAGATGCAGACTGAAAGGGTGAAGCGTCAAGATGACTGCAACCTTTTTCAAATAGTTCAAACAAAAAAACAGTGTATATACAGATACAGAGTTAAGTCAAAAAGCTGTGTGGATTCATGCACTGTTCTTTCAGAGTTTCTATAAGTATAAATTTATTTAAATAAAAATTGAAATGTTTCCAACCTATAATTTGAAGAGGAGACAACTGTGGCTAAAGCGTATTTAATTATAATTTTTTAAAAACTGGGAAAAGGGACTTCCCTGGTGGCACAGTAGTTAAGAATCCGCCTGCCAATGCAGGGGACACGGGTTCGAGCCCTGGTCCGGGAAGATCCCATGTGCCACGGAGCAACTAAGCCCGTGCGCCACAACTACTGAGCCTGCACTCTAGAGCCCGCGAGCCACAAGTACTGAGCCCGCCTGCCACAAGTACTGAAGCTCGTGCACATAGAGCCCATGCTCTGCAACAAGAGAAGCCACCACAGTGAGAAGCCCATGCACTGCAATGAAGTGTAGCCCCCACTGGCCACAACTAGAGAAAGCTTGCGCACAGAAACAAAGACCCAACACACCAAGAATAAATAAATAAATAAATAAATTTATATTAAAAAAAAAACTGGGAAAAACCTCAGCTTTGAAAGTAAAAATGATCCCAGTTTTCAGCACCAAAAAAGTAAAACGAAAGGGAGATGACTGACCCAATTTCTCAAAGAACATTTCTACAGTGTATACAGTATGAATTACTACTCCTAGGCTTGCTAGCACAAGGAATTTCACCTAGCTAACTACAATGCAAGTAGGTTTAGAATCTTTTTCAGCAGATTAATCCTTTGGAAAACAAACTATGGTCTCATAGGGTGAGAAAAGTGCAACTAGTAGCAAACTGTGTACTACATAAACAGAAAAGTTAAAAAAATTTAAAAGATCACCCGTTAGATAAAACCATAACATAATAGACAAGAATATATTGACTTCAGATTGATTGTATATCATTATTTAATATTCTATGTATATTTAAGTTATTAATTAGTTTTTATTTCTTGAATCTTTATAGTTTCAGCCTACAGAAGGTGAAAGTGAGTACTAAAGTTTGGCTAGAATTTATGTTTAGTTTTATAAGTAGTAGAACCAAAAGAACAAATGATGCAAGTGTCCATGAAATGTTTGCTCCCTCTGTCCTTAAAAGTGGTGATAGGTAGGGTTTCCCCTTGGGATGACAAAAATGTTCTGGAACTAGGTAGTGAGGATGGTCACACAACATGGGGAATGTACTAAATGTCACTGAATTGTACATTTTAATATGGCCAAAATGGTGAATTTTTGAAAAAGTGATGCTAAAATTTCTAAAGGCTGGTGCATGGGGGATGAAAGCCCACTCACTCTTCCTCTCACCCGTATGTATAAGTGAGATTTTTCAAAAAATGAATTCTGCTACGATTACAACTCTCTAGATGGAAATTTATTATCCTTTAGCGTATTCTGCATTTCTTCCCAGAGAATTCAACTTATAAGTCTCCATGTTGGCTGTGATAAAATTTTCTCTAGACACTATTTAAATACTAAATGGCAACAAATAAGCTATAAGCAAAGTCAACCTTGGGTAGCAATTTCCTGTTTCAGGAGAATCAGTAAAATATTAGAGCTCAAAAGGGCTTTAAAGATCACTAAGTCCAGGCCAGTCATTTTCAAATCAGGGAACAGCCAGATAAAATTATAAGGCTAAACTTTTGTGTGACATCATTGAGATGAACCTGATCTGTTTAATCATTAGTGGGTAAGAGTATCATATCTGTGGGATATGACAGTGCTGATGATTTCTACTCACCACTTTAACGCACTGGTTAACAGTTATCTATTCTTTTCCTCCATCCATTCGCCCAAGAACATAAAGAGTACAAAATAAGCTTCAGTCTAGGTAAGAGAAAAAACGAGGGGCTCTGCTCCAAACAATAACCAATACCTCGGGAAGAGATTGAGGAGTTAGTGTGCATAGTTGCATTTAAACAGCAGCCTGAGATACAGGTCCAAAAAGCCTGAAATCTCCCCACCCTGGGTGATACTCACACATCACTGAAACAAGATGGAAAACAGAACTTCTCCTTTCATAAAATCATAGTGAACCCCTGCCTGGATGTTGAATATTGCTCCAAAAACAGTGAAAGGAAGACAGAAGTCTGGAAAAGGCAACAAATGATCAAAGGCATCCATCAATAAGTATCTTAAGAGACCAGGCTCAGAGAACCAGGACACTATAAACTAGAACGTTAAAATAAGAGGATATATGATTGAGGTTCAAAAATTCCTGAAAGGAACTGGTGGGATGTGTGTGAACTTGTTTGGTATTTAGAATTAGAAAGCATACTTTCAATCTTGAGAGATCTTTGGAAAAAAGAAAGTTCTTTAGAGGGTAGGTAGTGAGTTTCTTGTGGCCCTTTACTGTCAATCTCTGTTAGGACATGATGAACCAAGAAACCTCTGATTGAGAAAAAAAAACTAAATAGTTTATTTGATAGAGTCATTATTTTTTGAAGGCACTTTGATATCTTTATATCATTTAGATATGTTCAAGAAGGGTTTGGATGGATTTCTAAATACAATCTTTAAAATGGGCCATTAAAGAAAGTTAAGGGCTTTTGGGGTGCATCACTGACATTTTTAAGGGCTGCATAAATGGCATTTATATGCTGCCTTTTATGGGGTGGTGAGCAAGGACCACACCTTATGCATCAATTTCTGCCCTCCACAGTGCTCTACACCTTTGGGGGCTCAAATATTTGTTGAATAAATAAGAAAACATTATTTCACCAAATGTTTTTTGATGACATTTATTAGAGAGAGAATTGTAGACATGAACAAATCCAGTTCAAAGTATACCCAATACACTAAAGTCTTTACAGAAAAATGTATCTGCTATATTCATTATTTTCAGAAGCTAGTGATTCTATAAATCATTTTTGTTAGCTAGCTACATAATTAAAACTTATGACATTATATTACTACATTTTGGATAATGCTAACTATTTGATATTGGCCATTGTGAAATGAGAAATGTAAAAATTAAAGATTCCATAAAAATCAAAGCACAGATTTCACTATCTGAAAATCATAGCTATTTCAAAGTAGAAGGTGAAATGGGTTTATTGTAACTTCCCAGAATCCCACTTGATAATTTGTATGAGGTTCTCAGCCACTTTACTTTTTTAACTTGAAAATAATTGTTTAAGGAGTTTTAGGTCATAGACTTGCTCTTTTTCTGGACAATTTTACCATTTCTTCTCTTAAAATAGGACTGTATCATAGGGCTACTTAATAAAAACCTCATGTTTACTCAATATACGTTGCCAAATGTGACAAAAATCATTCATACATAGTAAGTCTCAAAAAAGTTTCCTTTAAATTCAATTATACTCTCTATTATTTTTTAGAAGTTAGTCTGTGTATGAAGTGATTAAAGTTTATGATGCTCTATCTGACATGATTGTACTGATAAGAAATTATGATCAAAGGCTTTTCAGCACCTTCACAAAACTGGAAACGATAGAACTTTGATGTATTTTGTTGCAGAATTAGTCTATATTCTCAATCCCAAAGTAGCTAGTTTTTTTCTTTGAAACAGGGTCACCACATGCCTTTTAGAGGGTAGGATGAAGTATGCATTTGCACCCCAAAAGCCCCAGCATTTATATGTTCAACAACTTTAATTGAGGGCTTGCTTCACAAAAGCCTGGATGTTAGATAGTATCGTGCATTCATTCAACAAATATTTATTGAGTATATACTATGTGTCAAGCACAATTTTAGGTATTGGAAAATCAGCAATAAGCAACATAGACTAAACCAAACCAAACAAAAAAACCCTGCACTCATTGACTTTACTTATATACAAGGATAAATCAGGCTTTCTAATCAGTTTACACTCTAACAGAGGAGATAAGTGTAAAAAAATTTTTTTAATGATAAATGTCTTGCAATATATGAAGTGCTATGTCAAATTCATGCTTCAAAATTCTAACATCGGAGGAGTAAGAGGTAATTTCTAGTGTCAAGGATCAGGGAAGGCTTCATGGAAAATAATGACTTAGTTGAGACCAGCCTACATGTGTAGTCTAAGTTATGAATATGTCATACATAATTACTTTAAATTAAGTTCATTATATTACAAAATAAAAAGAACAAAGAAAAGTGAGGTAAGTTTAAAATATACAGTGCACAATGTGTCTACCTTTGAATGTGTCATGGGCATGAAAGATTTTCAATATGAAAAACACAATAGCACAAAAAGTAAAAGGAAAAATCAACCCAAATTTGATTGGCTTCCTTGTTTTCAAACATTATTAGTTCTGCTTTTAGACTATAAGGACTTTTTTTTTTTAATTAATAAATTCATTCATTAATGACACATTCTTTTCCCAGCCCTAACTTCATCACTGCCAATTGTACTTTTTTATTTTTTAATTTTATTTATTTATTTATTTGGCTGTGTTGGGTCTTCGTTTCTGTGCGAGGGCTTTCTCTAGTTGCGGCGAGCAGGGGCCACTCTTCATCGAGGTGCGCGGCCTTTCACTGTCGCAGCCTCTCTTGTTGTGGGGCACAGGCTCCAGACGCGCAGGCTCAGTAGTTGTGGCGCACGGGCTTAGCTGCTCCGTGGCATGTGGGATCTTCCCAGACCAGGGCTCGAACCCGTGTCCCCTGCATTGGCAGACAGATTCTCAACCACTGCACCACCAGGGAAGCCCTATAAGAACTTTTCTTGTTAAAAATATATTTAAATTGTTGCTGTGGAATAGAAGTTTTATAAACTTCTAAGTTTTATAAAAATCTCTTCTATATTTACATTATTAATAACTTCAAAGTAGCAGGACAAGATTAAAAGGCTTTTATTTTTATGAACACTTGGAGGTATAAACTAAATAGGCTAAATAATCTTTTCTGCTGTTATCATTGAGAGTCTTCATTTACTTTCACATTGTGAAATTTTTGTTAACAAAATAGTTTTCAATTTGCCTAGCCTCTAAAAATTTTAGTCTCTGCAAAAATTTGAAATATCGTACGTGAAAAGCACAATAAATTCCAATAAGCTGCTTTTTTTCTTTACAATTTATTATTTTAAATAAGTGAGAAATAAGAAATGGCTCCTAAATCACTCAGTTTGTTCCATCAAGCTTCTCTCTCCTTCGTTTTATGAGAATGAATTAAGCAGATAGAATGCACAGGGATACTCATAATCACAGAGTATTAAAGTTGCATTATAGGGACTTCCCTGGTGGCGCAGTGGTTAGGAATCCGCCTGCCAATACAGGGGACACAGGTTCGAGCCCTGGTCCGGGAAGATCCCACATGCCGCAGAGCAACTAAGCCCGTGTGCCACAACCACTGAGCCTGCGCTCTAGAGCCTGCAAGCCACAACTACTGAGCCTGAGTGCCACAACTACTGAGCCTGAGTGCCACAACTACTGAGCCCGCACGCCTAGAGCTGGTGCTCCACAGTAAGAGAGGCCACCGCAATGAGAAGTCTGCACAACGCAACGAAGAGCAGCTCCTGCTCGCCGCAACTAGAGAAAGCCCGTGTGCAGCAACAAAGACCCAACGCAGTCAAAAAAAAAAAAATAAATTTATTTAAAAAAAAAAAAAGCTGCATTATATAACTGTGCTTATTTCAAATACTGAAAATAAAGATTCATCCGCAGGATCTTTTTTTCTCTTAGAGCCCTGCTATTCCCATTATTTTTGGAGTTTTTCAAGTGCACCACTGCTAAAGCTATTTAGCATGAAAGAGCAACTATGCTGAACTTCTTTAATTCTATGGAAAACTTTCTCTTGAAAATGTTGCTCAAATGAACATTTCCACTCTAGAGGGGGAAAAGCCAAGCCAGGGATAGTCACTGCAGCACAAACAAAAATTTTATGTCTTTTTTCTAAGTAATTCTTACAGAATAGTTCAAGAAACCACCAGGAAGAGAAGTAAACATAGATATTTTAACTGAGCACTTTAAATTCTTTAAATCTAATATACATGGTCTTAATCTAGTGATATTTTGTTTACCTTTAGTTTGGTCTAGTATATTTTCAATATAATTGGGCTCAAGAGGCTCAAGTTTTTGTTCTAATCATCTTAAATTTGTTTCTATAAAATTAAAATATCCAAATTGATTCATTCTTCAGAAATCTAAGGGAAGTACTTCCCTGGTGGTCCAGTGGTTAAGTCTCCATGCTTCCAATGCAGGGGGCATGGGTTTGATCCCTGGTCAGGGAAGTTTCCCACATGACTCGCCCCCTCCCCCCCCAAAAAAAATCTAAGGGAAGCAGTTAGAAAATTAATTTAAAGGCCAAATGTAGTTATCAGTAAACATTCACACTGACTGATCATCTAGTAATTTGACATTTGACTCATCAGTTTCAAAATTTTTGACATTTTTGGTTTTCTGTGTTAATTCTCTTTTACCTATAAATTCTGTATTATGGTAATAATTTCTTATCTAAGTTCATCTGAAGCATGAGGTTCTGATTCTAACAGAAGGAAACCATTTATGGAAATAAATTGTTTTACTCGGAGAGCTGAGACAAATTTCTTACAACCTCTGGTCGGGACATTGGTTTGTTTTGGTGGCTGGCATCAGTAAGGGAGTCCTTTACAGGGGATAGTTTTTCATTTTTGTTCTGCTTTCCCTACCAACTCTTCTTACTTAGCTGTGGTATTTAAATGAGCTTTCTTTTCTCTGATACTGGTTCTATATACACAAAATATCCTACCTGCATTATTTTCCAGTGTCAAGCAATAATCCCTTCCCCTCTTGCATTTGATAGAACTTTCTGAAGTGGTCCAGTAACTTCATTGCTATTTCCAATCTTAGTCCTCTTTCTGAAAACTAAATTCCACAAGTATTTGTAGAAAGTCTCCTCGGTGCCGGTTGTTGTGGAAAAGGTAAAGGATGGTATAAATAGTTTAATTCTCTTTACAACTGCGGAAACCAGACCAAGGAGGTGAAAGAAAAACTGACCCAGGGTCACAGCAGGGTCAGCGACACACAGAGAAAACAGGCGCCTTTGTGGCATCCACAGTTTATGAAGATCAACAGATTTACAGGTAAATGAAGTTATTTAAGTGCAGCTTTTAATTCAAAGGCACAGCCAGGGACTTTGAGCTCTGCGAACAGGCCATGGTTCATGTCTCTAGTTAGGGTTGGGAAGCCAGAAGGATTTATGGCCTGTGACCACCGCTCTGTCCCGTTGTGAGCAAATAAGAGAAGGGCTAGTGGCAGGGGGCGCTTCTGCCAGCTGTTCTTCACAGTGCAGGAGATAGCAGAGGAGGGAAGAGTTTGAATTACACCACGGGGAGATAGATATGCAAATATATGCACGTGTATATGTATATACACATCTCCCCCCCTGAAATTTCACTAAAGCAAAAAGAAAACAAAATTCAAACCCAGTGATAAACTATTGTTAATTTGGACTAAATCTGAACATATTTTTAAAGTTTGATATGAGGAGGAATTTCTTAGCTTACTGCTAAGAGTGTGTGAAGTGGTTGTTAATACAGATTCCTTGGCTTCTGGAGGTTCTGATGTGGCTGGGCCTTGAATCAAGCTTTTGAGAGAAGAAAAATCATGGGATCTTCTTCCATATCAGCCTTTCATATTAAACTGAGTTTACATGTTTGGGGTCGTTTAAATGAAATCCTGGGTAAAGTGACTGAGATGAACCAGGTAATTTTTTTTTCAAGGTCTCTTCTACCTTCAAGTCTTTTGTCTTTAGCTTTCAATGACATGTAGAACTTTTGGTCTGGATAAATATTGGTGTTTGTTTTTTAGAAAGTAATGCTATTGGGTCTGGGCAAACCTTACCTTGGGTCAGTTTTCTTACCACCAAAAATAGGAAAAAGTATTTTTACTACCTTCCACTCAGGATTATTATGTGGTATCATTCTATGATAAACACAGTCTCAGCCCTGCCACCGAACTAGCTGTGTGTCTACCTGCTTTGACCTTCCCTGGCTTCAATTTCCTCAAATGTAAAAGGAGACTCTAGCAGATCCCTAAAAATCCTCTCAGTCCTCAAATTTTAGAATTGTTTTATAATGAAAGAGGTTCAAATGAAAGACATATAAAAGAGATGATACTCTGCACAATCCCCTAATTAAACACACAAACGAAAAGCCCAAACTTCTTTATACAAAGTATCCAAGAATTTGGAATATATAAAGGGCTATTTTCCCACTTTGAGTCTTTTAGGACTAAGTTCTAATATGAACTGCTGCAATCTCTTTCTCTTTCCATTAGATAAAAAAGTGCTAACAGTTTACATTTCCAAAGACCAAATCTTAACTACCAGAATTACATTTTAGAGAAATCATAACTTACTATTTACTATAGTGAATCTAGATATCTTCCAGTTCACACAGCCTTTTCCTGTTAAAAGTGCTTCAAACACTTTGACTTCCCTTTACACCACAGAGTCTGCTTTTTTGGCTTCACATCCACCCTAGCCTGGGCTTTTGAAAACAATAATTTATTTGCATATTTATATTGGTATATCCATAGTAGAATTTAAAATCCAGAGTCTATACCTCATTTTATATAGCATAATCACTTTGGTAATGCCACTTGGTGGCAATTTGCTTAAATTGTATTACTTTCAAAATGAATTTCTGTTTAAATGTCCAACTTCTAATTAGTTACATATACATAAATCAAATTCTCTAATATCCTTAAATTATCTGTAAGACTATTTTTAAAAAATTCAGCAAAACTTGTTTTATGACTTTGTAAATGCCATTGCATCTCTTGGTTTTTAATAGGTTATTATTTCAAGCTTTCATGGAAAAATTAGATGGAAAAGACCATATTTTAACCCACAGATAATAGATTTTAACAAAATAACTAGTAGTCTTCAGCTTAACTTTCATGTTTTCAAACTTATTGCAAAAAAATATGAAAACATGTTTAAAAAACAAAGTAATTGGTTTTTATATTACATACAAAGTTACATTAAATGAAACCACAAGCTGTTAAAGAGATTCTACCTATGATAATTAGTAGTAACTGCAAACCAACAATACATTCATATTTTAACTGTTATAGACTTTAAACAATAAAAATTATAAGCCAGATCACTGGATTTGGTTGTGGGAAGATACTTTAATTTTTAGCTTAATCAAGACATGCTGATTTTTATCTTTTTCTTGCTTATACAACTTCTTTGCACTTTGGTTGTAATATATTTATTTCCATTAACTACCACATCTGAGAGTAATTCAGCTTATTACTATATTAGCAGAACATTGGTATAGAATAGGAAAGAAAATAAATGCATCACTTATTACAACAAAAAGACACTGTTTTATTTAAAAAGCAGTGGTCCTTCTTCATTTGTCAAAAGCTCAAAGTGTTAAAAATATTTGGTTATCCTAATGTAACATGACTTTCCCCCAACTCTGTAATGAAATAATTTAGGGATATTTAATAATCAAGGAAAGAGAATCTCTTCTGAGAATAGTAATAGGAAGGGGCTATCATTGATTGAAACAACATCCTTTATTTATAGCCACTAAAAACTTTATTGGTGGTCAGCCCTGAAGCAATATTACAGTTTAATCCATTCCCCTATCCCTCAATAAATAGAGAAAATGCAGTAAATAATAGGACCCAGCTTTCACTTAAAATCTGAGTTTCCTCTCTATATTTAGGTTTCAAAACACATTGTTGTTTTCACAATAACAGCACACCATATCTTTGGCTTTTTTTTTAATTAGGGACATTTTCTCAAATAATGTTATTTACTTTGATTAAAAGAAACCATCCATATATGGATCATACTCACAAATGGAAGTGGTAGAACAATCCGACAGAAATGATTTATGATAATAACTTCATATTTTTTGAGTAAATTTAACACGTATAATTTTCAAAATATGTGATATTATTCTAAGTTTTAAAATTCATTACATGTATGTTTTAATAATGTTATTGGATATTTTTAACCTATATGTAATAGTTTTTTAAAAATAGGAAACAAGACAAAGAAAAATAGAAAATTCCAAACATATTTGTATTATTTAAATTCTAATGTTGATGTACTAATAGCATCTTAATTCCAGTTCAGTCTGTATTATTACTCTTCTCTCCCCACCTTTAAAAGCATCATATTGAAGTATTCTGATGGTTAAGGAAAAAACTTAATAAAATAATGCTTACCTTGCTTGTTTTAACCTGCAACCTCAGAACTGAACACAAGTTCTATCTTGCTTTACTCCACAAATCTCCACAAAGGGCTTCTCAGCAGGAACATGTACATATGTTCTCCTGTCCAATTGCACACACTGACTGCATTCCACACCTTCCATACCTGACAAAACTGCCCTCAACTGGAAGATTTGTTGATATTGAGGGAAAAGAGTAATGTCACCTTTAACCCTATTGTCTATTGCACTGGATTAAAACATTTTCTCAACTTCTTTTGCTGTTGTTTATTAATATTTAAAACAAAATTCAATTTAATCTGTTTTTAAAGGCTATGATATTGGCTGTGGATTAAAATACAATTTGAATATATCTCTATGGTTGCCAGAGATAAGCATCTAGAGTGTACTACACCAAAATTTAAAAAAATTTTAGTTTATTTTCTATTTGGCTTTTTATAGATGGCCATTCATTTAAATCAAAACCAAAAATGGCATTTGAATCTTGGTAGTAAAGAAATATAAGAGCAGATAAATTACCATAAGAGATATGGTAATATTTAGAATGAAGGAGCAAAATTCTAGGCAATTTTCAACAAACGAAAGCAAAAGATGGTGACATCATTCAGTATTTAATTGTCCCAGAACAAACTGTTAACAATATAACAGAAATCATACCTTTCCTTGATGTAACAAAATTGATTTTTTTTTGGTATTTATGACCTTTGTTAGTGTCCTTTTTATGAATTAAATTTTTAGTAGCTGGATTTGAATTAGAATGGGTTAGAATTAAAAAGAGGGGCCATACAGTTATGTTAGCTTAGTGGAAAATATTCAATAGTAATATGTTTCATACTTCTTTGTATCAAATTATACACATTTTTAAAAGTTTTAATAATATTTACAGAGTAAGATTTAGTTACATTTAAATTTTTCTCCAAGTCTTGGAAAATGCTAGGAAAAACACTTTTAGATTACAAATAAGATATGAAGAGTTTACAAAGAAAAATAACTTAAAAAATAGAAAAATTACTTCAGTGACTGGCACAAGACTCCCCTCCCCCAAACCAAAATTAAATGAGGGGAAATTATCAGTTTCAATTATTGATATTAAATTTAAATCCCAGTTCAAGCAAAATTTTGCCTTTGAGAAGGCACTAGCACTGTCAATTTAAAAATAATTGATCAGTAAATTTAAGTCATTTGAGAAAAGCAACAAAAAATACTACCAACTTTTATATTTTTAAGCAACCTACTACAAAAAAGAAGTAAATGTTTCAACAGAAGTGTGTTAGGCATGAATTTTAGCACAAATCTTTATAGGGTCTATTTTGATAAAGATTTTAGACTAGGTTTTGTTTTTTTTCTGCTGTATCTTATATTCTCAGATTCTTATGAATTTTAGCTGAGATGTTTTGAAATAACAATAAAATCCTCACCCAGCCTGTTGTTTCCATCTTTAAAGCTGGGATCATCACGCTAGAGAAGTTCAGGACCAAAATGTAAACAGAACTCAGAAGGAATGAACTTTAAAGAGTCAAAGTGTAAATGATAATGACCTACCATTATTCCTGCAAGTAAGGAATTTATAAATATACTTTGCCTTATTATATCTAAAAACTGTATTTTCATATATAGACAGCATGAAGGATTCATCAGTTTATCTCTAAAGGAGCTGATTTGTATATCCATGTCATGAAATCTCCATAGTTCCTTTTTTTTTTTTTTTGAATGGGATTCTGGAAAAGAAATGGCCAGGAAAACAAAAGGTCCCAATGTGAAAATAGTAACCTAAGATGTGTCTTTTAATTGTATGTGTTAGAAAATGCTGAGAACTAGTTATAACCTCAGCATGTGCTTTGCTTTTGGATTATTTTAGTGGGGAGAGAAGGTTCTTATTGTTCTCTCCAGTGGGATTTCATGCTTGGATTACTGTCCCATTTTACTCCATCAGTCAATACATTCTCTCTCTACCACCATCCTTACACCCTTAGCAGGAAAACCTGCAGGATAAATTAGTTGCAACCAAGAAAGAAATTTAAATATCCAAGTCTTCTCAGCCTCCCCATTCCCCTCCCCCCACAAACAAATGTCTATCTTCTTTGTTTCCTGTGGCTGGTCTGCAAATACTTATGTACACATCAATTACCAAAGAGTCTTTTCACTAAATGTCTCATCTCCCCCACCCCCCAGAGTAGCAATAATAAATGAATATTTTTTTAAAGTTTCACTCATGTGAAGCAGTAAAACAAAGAATATAATTGCAATTAAAGGAATCATGTTTATCTACTACTTTAATAATTATGTTTTAAGTTACCAGATAGATGAAAATTCTGATTCTTGACTTAGTAGTTGAAAATTAAAAAAAAAAATAAATTTCTCCAACCAGAAAAAAGTTTTCTGAAATAAAAATATTGGTTATATAAATCTTTGAATTCGAGAAAACATTTGAAAATAGCTCAGGTTTTAGAGTTTTGGTTTGTCCAGATTATTTTGGAACTTTTTTTTACAATTGAAATTTACTCTAAAAAATTATTTTTTCTACTGTATCATTTTCAAAATATAAAAGTTACACAATATAGAAAACCCAATCTAGGGTCATTTTACAAATAATCATGTCTTCACATTTTAAATTTCTTAGGTGTTTAAGGTTTATATAAATTATTAACTCTGTAATCGTCAGTATTTACACTATAAACTTAGTCTCTAAGCTTTCATTAATTTGTGCAAGTGAAAATAAACCATTTGTAAGTTACTCTGGTTTCTGAGAAATAATTTTACATGAAAACTTAAAAAATACATTTTCTATTAACCATATTAGTGAAATGTAGTTGAATTACACAAAATGTAAACAGAATGTATTTTAGAACAGTTTTTCTTTACTAATTAAGCCAGTTTTTAAAATTTGTTTTAAAGAGCTGCTCAAATAACTTTGCTTTAGTATCATGGTACATGGCATTTATATTCCTTCAATTAGTTGGTTTTTAGAGACTAAAAAGAAAAAGTACAGAACTAAATAAATAGTTTTTCCAAATGAACTTAAGAGGATGATAGGATGATGTAACTTGACTACTTTAAAATATTTACTGGGGAACTATTGTTTTACTAGTTTTAAACCAAATCAAGTATTTTGTCAAGACTTCAAAAAAACAACTAAATTATCTGTGAACAAATTATTGTTATATTTCTAACTGGTACATTTCCTTTTCTTTAGATAATCAAAGAATTGGAAAGTCTGTCATGAAATTAGATATACCAAACAAATTTATACTTCCCTCTTTTCTGTAATGGTCAGAGTTCTGATTTTTAATTTATTTTTGAGACCAGTAGCAACTTACGTATAAAATTACAAATGCATCCAAGACACCACTACCTAGAATACACCACTGTAGCTGTTAGCTTTTTATTTAATCACATTAAATACGATCATTCGTTTGTTTTGTGCTTTTCCAAGCCAAATTCATATTTATTTTTTCTCACCGTCTCCACCAAACGTCAGTAAAATTAGAACATTTCAGCTACAGAAATCGCTAATCCTTCAAGGTCGGTCTCAGCTCCTAGGTCTTAGGGAAGCTTCAACGAAAACGTGGTCTCGGCATAGTTGATTTTACCCGGAATTTTTCGTTTGCTTTTTTTGGAGGGATTGTTTGGTTTTGCTTAAAACAACCCTGTGGACCACAAAGGGGGTTAGGAAAGGAGGGGGAGGAATGAGTCAGTTTCTCTAGAAGCCCCGGAAAAATCAGGCACCTGGAAACGTTATTTTGTTGTTTTAACTAAAAAAGACGTATAAATTCTAAGGTGCCGGAATCGAGCAGGGAAACGATGTGACTCCAGCAGCTGAGCATGGAGCAAACCTACGACCTCTGGGCGCTGGACGTTGGGGGAAGGGAAGGGACTCTGCGGGCACCACGCGGTCAGCCCAAGGGGCGGAATTCGCACGCACACGCACAACTATTTTCCATTCTTTCTCAGTTATCTCCCTCTTTCCTCCTTGGGGGTTGGGGTTGGGGGCTCACAGTTAAAGGGCAGGAAAAATGAGAGCAAGAAGAGAGGAACCCAATCTCACCCCTCAACAAGAACAAAACCAATGAGAGGGAGCAAAGGGTTATTTTCGCGCCACAAAAGATGGAAATCCAAGGGCTGCTCGATGGCCAATGAATGGAAACTAGCAAACGGCTCCGGCGGAGGCAGCCGACGGTGATAGGTTCCCTCCGTCCACCAATCGGGTGAGAGAAGCCCTCACGCCCCCTCCCCAGCCAGGGGCGGCGTCTCTCTCCAAGCTGGTTGCTCAGACTCGGGCTCAGCGAGTCGGCCCCACAGAGCGCGAAGCCCCGCCCCGGAGCCGCGTTTGCGCGCCCAGTGCACCCGTCTCACCGCCCCGCCCCGCCCCGGGCATAGGCGGAGGGTTCAGCGAGCTCTCCTTGCTGTCTTTCTCCGTGGGTACCGAGCATCCCCCAGCTCCAAGGAGCCCCTGGCACACTCGAAACAGGCCGGAAGTGCGGCAGGGTCGCCAGAGTCGCTGCCTGGTCCGCCCCGGCAGGCAGGGGAAGGACGAGCTCAGGTGGGGTAGTGCCGCGAGGGGGACGAGAGAGGCTCCCCTGCCCTGGCCCCCACGTCTAACCCGTCCACGCGGCTCCGCGCGGAGGGACAGACCCCGAGGCGGAGCCAGAAGGCGCCTGTCCCGCGGCAGGGCTAGGGCGGACGGGTGGTCTAGGGCCTCCGAGGCGAGCAGCGGCCGACGAAGGATCCCGCCCTCTTTCTCCCGGCAGAGCCAGGGGAAAAAGGAAACATCTCCTAGGGCACCATTTTTTATTTTAAACAAAAATAACTGAAGGCATATTCTGAAGAGAGGGCAGAGCCAGGTTACCACTTATCACGCATCTGGTTTTAACAGATTAGAGTCCAGGAGAGCTGTTCGAAGGAGCAAGAGAATGTTAAAAAATACCTCCTATGAGGCCCAGGCGACGCGGCGGGCATTGCGTGCCCACCCGCGTTAAGGACTTCGGCTCTGGGCTGGTCTCAGAGGAAGCCAGGAGTTAGGGGTAGCAACAAGAATGCCCCTTCTCCCTCCTCTACGTGATAAGCCGTCGCTCATAACCTGTGGATACAGCAGGGGTAACTGACCTTCTAAACATGGTTTTTCTCCTTTAATATTACACTGACCCTTAAGAAACATTTTTATTGCCTTCAGGTCAGGAGATCAGGAGGAGGTGCAGCTGTCCAAAGAGTAAACAGGCTGCAGTTGGAAAGACTCAACCGCATCAGAGCACATACAATGGGTGGGAGTCCTTCGTGGAGTTAACATTAATTAGGAGCTGCAGTTGCTTCAGGAGGAACTTGGAGTAGCCCATACACACGGTTAATTTCTTGTGTGAGAGTCATTCAGACTGGAGGTTACATTAACCTTATATTCATTCTTGAAAATCCACCGAAGATATTTTTACACTTGAAATGCCAGTTAAAAAAAAAACAATTACCCATGCCCTTTCTACTCAGCCATTGATTATATACTTATCCCTCAAATGCTTGGAAAATTCGAAGTGGAATGGACAGTATTTACCTCCCTTTTTGATGTCTGAGCTTATATAACTCGTGTATGTTTTTAAGGTCCTAGACGGAGTATCCAGTTTGTTATAATAATACACAGATTAAATTCACAAGAGCCCCAGGAACATATTTCATCAAAACAGCACACACTTGTTTTAAATTCCAGCTGTTAGATTTGTTTGATAGTGACAGACAGGCACGGACTAGTATTTATGGAAAATAAACATTTTACCCCCTGCTTTAGAAGTAGATATTTTCTTAGGTCTCAGTTTTAATAAGAGCAAGTACAGTCAAGAATCCAGAAGGCACCATTCAATTGATTTTTGAAAGCAAGTTGAACATATAAAATTGTTCTTATGAAAAATTACTAAAACTTAAATGGTCAACAGACTATAAAATTTAAAGAAAAGCAAATATTACTAAGTGAATGAAAAGCATATTTCTCCAAATAGCTTTTTTTTCAAATAGCTTTTGATCACATGCAACAGGTAAATGAAAAATAAATTCATAATTTGATATTTACATTTTGAATACCACAGAAGTCATAGAGAATACATACATTTTTTCCCTTTTTTTAGAACGAAGGTTCTCTTTTCAAAAACATGAAAAGGAAAAATAAGTAAGCTCTTTTTAAAAGCTAAACCTAACCAGAAACTTAAAATTTCACCACCAAAACGTTCTTTTAAGATATAGCTCATAACGCAGTTCTAAACATGATTACACAAGAACATGTTTGCCCCCTCCGTGTCGTAAAGTAAAAACATTTCACTAAATTAAATATGAATGAAAATATTGTGAAAGTGAGTTTACGTTTAAAAAGTTGGATTTGCTTGCCAGGAAAAGAAAAACCTGTTAGAAAGAAACAGTTGCATTTAAAATGGATGATCTGACACCTTCCGGTTTCTTAACACAAAATTATGTTCCTTTTAAAAGAAAAAATGTAAATGCTCTTTAAACCATGCAATAATTCCCACATATTTAAAAAATAATCCGCCATTCATCTTTCGATTGGAAGTCATACACCTTTAAATGCCATATACGGATTGGACCAAAAGAAATGAACTATATCAACTGTCATAATTACTGAAGATGATTCAGTGTAAACAGTATTTTCTCTGCTACTCTATACATTTTACTAAATAATAAGAGTATTAAGTCATTAAAGATTCTTGCTTATAGTTCCATCCTATATATAATTGCAATCACTTTTAAAAAATAAGCATTCTTTTCCATGGAATACCTGTTAAAAATAAACCTCAAGTATCCTGGTGCAAATGAAGCCTTTGAGTGGAGTACACAATCATGAAACACTTGAAGATTTCCAAAAGAACCCCAGCACTCATTTCCGTATTCCTCGTCTCCAGTCCTCATTTTGTCGGCCCAGTAAGGCTCCACCGGGCCCAGACCCTCCCCCCAACACCCACCATTGTACTCGTTACACACAGGGGAAATTATGAATGGTTCTCTTGGCCAAATGCGGGCAGAAAAGAAGCAGAAAGAGACTCGAGCAATTTTTCGAGTGCAAATACCACCCAGGGGTAAAGCAGAGCGGGCTTCCTGTTTTAAGAGTCCCAAGTTCTCCAACTAAAATTCTTTAAATAAAAGTACCAGCCTACCCCACTCCTCCTCCTCCTCTGGAAACTACAGGAAGAAATGGTTTCCGTTTAAATACCGACTTTTCCCACTCTGAATTCTCGGCTCTGGCCTCCGAGGCTCGGGACGCCCCCATCCCCACGCCAGAAACCTCGGCCCCTGCGCTCCCCTCCCCCACCGGTGGCCAAGCCCGCCCCCGGCCTCATTGATCCCGGAGCCTTTTCTGAATCGCGCAACCAATGGCAAACGCGAAGCCCAAAGCCACCGCGAGCGCAGGCGGAGGCGGAGGAGGTGTCGCCCAGACACCCGCCCAGGACGCCGCGGGCTCCCATCCCCCATCCCCCTGGCTCGGGGCCGCCCCACTTCCCCGGTGCCCGCGACTGTAAAGGGTGCACAGGGTGGGGCGCGTCTGCCCGCCTCTCCCGCCCGCACCCACCCAGCCAGCCACCCCCTCACTGCGTTTCCGTCCCTGCCAGCCCTGGGAAGGTGCTCGCGGCTTTGCCGAGGTTACACTTGTGTCATGAAAGCCACAAGGCGAGTTCGGAATGGGGACTCTTTGGCTTTGTTAATTACCTCTTTTTAAAAATCGAACATTTAAAACTCCGGTAAATAGAGCTGAGGAATTGCCTAGTTAGCACCCCGACTCCTATCTCATTAAAAAAAAAAAAAAATCAATATTTCTCCCCTCCCCCTCCCCTCCCCCTCCGGATCCGCCCCGACCAGATAACCCTTTCTAAACTCCGTGGTGACAATCTGCTCCCCCGGCCGCGCTCCCCTCCGTGCCTCGGCTGCGGCTCCTTTAGCATTTTCCGCCCCTCTTCCTCCTCGCCTTCTCACGGTCCCTCGCCCAATCTCGTTTCCCCTCCCCCTCTTCCTCCTCCTGCTAGCTCTTTTTTTCCTGCGAAGCCCACTCTAATTGAGGCGCTGGGATTCCTCACGTGAGACGTTGATTTGTAGTTTGAACACGTGGCTCATTCAAAAAGCCGGACACTCGGAGCGGATTTTTTCCGCCTCCTGCGCCTTCCTCCCTCCACCCCTTTTCCCCTCCCCCCTGCCAGTCACCCTTCTGGGTTTTTTATGGGGAGGCGGCGCCTGCCCTCACGTAGTGTGATATTTTCACAGTCCGCTGGCCGATGCCAGAGGGGTTGGGGAGTAAGAGACAAAAAGTAGTTTCCCCCCCCCCTCCTCGCCTCCTTTTTCTCGCTAATCCCGCCTCCTCCTCCGAGTTAGGAAGACTCGTTGATGCGTTTGGGTTGTAGCAAGGCTTTTTCTTTTCTTCTTTTTTTTTAATACCTAGAAAAGGAAAAACAGAAACCCTCGGATCTGATTTTTCGCTCCTCGTTCTTGTCCTTGGTTCTTAGTGTGTCTGTGTATTTTAACGGCGAGAAGAGGAGGGGAACAAAACCCGCCGGATCCATCCATCGCTGTGGGTGGTTTTAATTTTTCGTTTTTCTCTTAATTTTTTTAAACAACCGCTCTTCACAATGAACAAACTGTATATCGGAAACCTCAGCGAGAACGCCGTCCCCTCGGACCTGGAAAGTATCTTCAAGGACGCCAAGATCCCGGTGTCGGGACCCTTCCTGGTGAAGACTGGCTACGCGTTTGTGGACTGTCCGGACGAGAGCTGGGCCCTCAAGGCCATCGAAGCGCTTTCAGGTGGGCCCCGGCCGGGCTCCGCCGGGACGCCTGCCCAGCCCCGCGCCGCTTGCCCGGGCCTGCCGGGGTCGGGCCGCGGCTGACACGGGGTTGTCCACACAGGGCCCCGGCCTGGGCGGGCGGGGGAGAGGGGACGAGGCCCGGGCGCCTGCACGCGTGGGTCGGGGCCCTTCTCCCAGCCCGGGCGCCTACCCGGCCCCCGCGGCTCCCCTCCCCCGCCGGGCTTTGAGGGCTGAGAGCGAACGCGCTGTCAAGAAAGCCCCGGCGCGGGCTCGGAGGGGGAGGCGGGGGGGACTGTGTGGCGCCTGGGAGCGGGGCTGGAGGAGGGGGGTGCTCGCCCCGCGCCCCGCCCGGGCCCAGGCGCGTGCTCCAGGCTCCGGCACGCCGGGCCTTGCTTGGGGGCCGAGAGCGAACGCCTGTTTCTCGCTCCTTCCTTCCTCTCCCTGCCGGTTATTTGTGGTGTTGGATTCGCTGCCTCCCCTCCCGCCCCAGAACCCGGTCGCGGGAGAACTCCAAGTGGCCTTGACCCGGCTGCCGAGCGAGGCCGCGGGTGGTGCCTAGCACGGGCGGCCCCGCGCTTCCCCTCAACCTTGCGGGAGGCGGGCGAGGGCGACCCGGGTTATTTGCTCGACCTTCCCGCGTACAACGAGCTAGAGGGGCAGGTGGGCGCGGGCGACCAGGGGTCGCCTCGGAGCGAGTCCCGCTGTGGCGCCGGGCTGCCAGGCTTCGGGCCGCGGCCTCCGGGACTGGTGGGGAGCGCTCGGCGAGGGCGGGGGGCCGTGCCTGGCGGGGAGGCGCGCGGGGGGGGGGACGCCCGGGGCAAGGCTGTGTTCAGGTCCCACTCCGAGCCACATGCCTTTCGGGGTGGCGGGTGGCGCGCCGTCCCTCGCGCGCTGTGCAGTCCGTGCTGAGCTGCGCCTCTGGACGTTCGCTCTTGCCGCGCCTGCCCTGCGGTCCTCGAGCCTTTCCCGCCGCTCACTGCCAGTTCCCGGCGGGCCTGGGCTTGAACCCGGGAGAAGGGCCTGGGCGCCCCCTCCTGAAGAAAGACCACGTAGCCCCTTCCCCCGAACTTGTCTTCTGGAGTCTCTGGGGAAGCGGACGTGGGGGGGGGGCGGGTAGAGTGTTCCCCAAGTAGTGGGTCAGCCAATTGATCCCCCTTCCCACCCATCTGTAAGTTACACACACGCAGCCTCCAGGGGCTCAGCTTCCCACCCGCGCGGGGCCGGTTTCTCTCTCGGCTTTGAGCCACGTCCGGGTGCCTTTCGGGGTCTCAGGAGGCCACTCGTGTCGCTGCTTAGGCTGTGCGGGTCCTTCGGGCCCAGAGAGCCGCTAAACCGGGCCAACTGCCCCTCCACCTCTTGTGTGTCCGCAGGTAAAGTGGAACTGCACGGGAAACTCATAGAAGTTGAGCACTCGGTCCCCAAAAGGCAAAGGTGAGCTTACTTATTATGTTCTCATTGATTCTGTTCTCAACCATTGGGAGGAGAGACTCAACACAGCTGAAAACAACTTTTCCTCTTACTGTTATTGGGTTGCTGTATGACTTGGCGTTTCCCGTCTTTTGCCTTTTAAGTTTCTGGCAGGTTAGTGGGTGTGAGTGTGAGTGTGTGTTGGTACTGCTGTGAAGGAATAGACGACTTGTCTGTGGCCCCTGCCACTGGATTATTGTTACTGGTATAAAGTCGCTTAAGGAAGCTCTCACAGCTACATGTTCTCCGGCAGAGTAGGTCAAGTTGCTGCAACAGGAAATCAAAGTCTCAAAGGGCAGTTTCTGGGCATCTGTGGGAATTAGGAAGCAATGGGTGACCGCTGCAGCCCGCCGCCCCCCACCTGAAAGTGCAGGATAGGCGAAAGCAGCTGCAGACACGCGCGGGTGTGGCGTGCCTTTCCTTCTCTGTCCCGAGTTGGCGGCGACGAGTCTGAGAGGCCTGGGAGGCCGTCCGCACATCTGAGAGGAGAGGAATTTGCCTTTACCCTGGTAGCTCGCCCGCCGGGATTGGAACACGTGAGTGAACGCCTGGGCTTCTCCTGCCCAGAAGCGCCTTTCAGTCACTGCAGAGTAAGACAGCTTTCTGCAAACCCGCCTTTGTCTCCAGGCCTTCCCCCTACTCCCCCCACCCCCGCCCCCATTTAAAAAATATTGCTTACAGATAACCACCAAGAGATGGAGAAGACTGAAGATTTTTGCTACTTAAACAAGGGGGGTTGCACTTTTCGGAAAGCATGTGTAGTGTGTCAGTTTACAGAATGTTTGGAGATTGTGTTTTAATCTCTGAAGTATTTTGGAGAAATGGCTCCCTTCTCCAGGGCAGGCCAGATCCCGGCTCTGTAGCACTGACTTGAAAGGCTCTGCTTCCTCCCGGTGGTGCTGGTGTTGGCTTATGCGTCGCTGGGCTTTGCAGGGTGGGGTTAGGGTTTCTTCCTTTCCCCACTCCCATCCCCCACTCCCAACCTGGGCCAAGTAGTAAGCTGGAAGTTAATTTAAACTAGGGCAGCCAGAGCGTCTGGTTAGATATTGGTGAGGGTGTGTATGCTGGAGGGTGGAAAGGGTTTGCTGTGCATTTGCCTGGTGCTTGGCTGGGAGAGATGCCTACCTAATAGGTCATCCTATGCCTATTTTTATTTTTTAAATTTATTTTTAAATTATTTTACTTTATTTTAAAGGGTGGTTTTTTTTTTAGTTTCTTTTTAAAATCAATTAATTAATTAATTAATTTTTGGCTGTGTTGGGTCTTCGCTGCTTCACGCAGGCTTTCTCTGGTTGCGGCGAGCGGGCTTCTCATTGCCGTGGCTTCTCTTGTTGCGGAGCACAGGCTCTAGGCGCCTGGGCTTCGGTAGTTGTGGCTCGCGGGCTCTAGAGCGCAGGCTCAGTAGCTGTGGCGCACGGGCTTAGTTGCTCCGCGGCATGTGGGATCTTCCCGGACTAGGGATCGAACCTGTGTCTCCTGCATTGGCAGGCCGATTCGTAATCACTGTGCCACCAGGGAAGTCCCTATGCCTATTTTTAGATTGAGCTCCCTTCCAGGTAAAGCACTTTCACAAATTGTGTTTTTGTTAGCGAGCCTGTTTGGATTTTTGTGGATTTCTCTTCTCCATGTGCTTAATTTTCATCAGGATAGTTGGAAAGGGATTTGGCGTGGCCAGATTTAGTTCTAGTGGGGAATTTTGGTAGGGGTCAAGTTATTTTATATAGCAGAATGGAATTCTCTTTTAAAAGCTAAAACAATAGAATGTGTACTGAAGACTATCTAAATTGATCTCAGTTTAATAAACGATTGAAAAATTGGGGGAGAAGTCATAGCTCCTTAAAAAAAGGTTAAAGGCATAGTCTGAATTGTTTACCTACTGGAAAAAAATGTAAGCACATTCTTCAAGTTCTAATTGGTTTCATGTTTAGCCACTGTATCTTAATTTTCTTCAGATGTTGAATAAGAAATAGGCAGATGGTTGTGTTGAAGGACAGGCATTTTAACATTTGAGAGTTTCTAAATTTAAACATTAAATGTCTTGACCTGTGTGTAAATGCAATAACTTTGCCTTACTCTCCTGATTTTCCTTCTCCAGGCTGGTGTGAATTTGTCCCCCATGTGTAGGGAATTAAAAACATTGTCTGGTTAATAGACTGCCTGTTTTATTCTTAAAGGCTTTTGCCCAACCTAAAAACATACTTAGTTTACTTGTTACTTTATGACAAACAGGAGTTGCTGCTTAGGAAATCACATAAAGTAAAATGTTACCAGTGGCAGAAAGTATTTATCAATGGAAACTTCTTCAGTTTATTAACAATGTAGATTAAATTTTGTAGCTGATTTTCATTAGCATTAAAATGCTGAGGATTTTGAATGATATTGTCTTACTAGCAAATAAGAGTGAGTACATTGGAGACAACTTTTTTTTTTTTTTAACTGATTTAGAAAGCAATCAAGTAAGTCCTTTGCTTGTACAGAAATGGCTAAAAACAACAATAGAGCTTGCTTTCTCTGCCCAGGGATTTTTAAAAAAATTTTTTAATTTAAATTTTTATTTCATTTATTTATTTTTGGCTGTGTTGGGTCTTCGTTGCTGCACGCGGGCTTCTCTTCGTTGCGGTGCGCGGGCTTCTCATTGCGTTGGCTTCTCTTGTTGCGGAGCATGGACTCTAGGCACGCGGGCTCAGTAGTTGTGGCTCGAGGGCTCTAGAGCGCAGGCTCAGTAATTGTGGTGAACAGGCTTAGTTGCTCCGCGGCATGTGGAATCTTCCCGGACCAGGGATCGAACCTTTGTCCCCTGCATTGGCAGGCAGATTCTTATCCACTGCGCTACTGGGGAAGCCCTACCCGGGGAGATTTGCTGGAAATCTGTGTTACAATTTTGTTCTAACTGAACCTTGGAACTGTGTTGTAGTTTTCCTTATCTGGACTGTTCCACTGTCTGAATAGGCTTTGGGAGAGGGCAGAGAAGGCACCTTGGTGATCCACATGCCCAGCACCTATAGGAGGGTCAAGAGGTGGTACTGGTGACAGTGAATTGAATGCCGCGGACCAGTCCTTGCCAGTGAGCCTGCTGGACTTCTGGGTGGAGTTCTTTGTGCTTAGCAGTCATTGCATTCCATCCCATCATCATGTGGGCACCTGAGGCAGGCATACCCACATATGCAGCAGTGACCTTTATACCTGCTGTGCAAGGCATGTTGGGAGCCCGGTGCTGAAGAATGCTTATGGCAGCACTCTGAGATGGATCAATGGGCTTGCAGCAGCTAAACAGGGGAGCAGGCCCAGGGGGTGATTTGATGCGTGGTAGGATGGCCCACCTCTGACGGGGAGCAGAGCTGGGTGGGACCATTTCAGGAAGGGGCATTGTTGAGTTTGGTTCAGACCAAGCTTAGCTCATGATTACCGAAGTCACAAGGGAATGTGGAAGGAATGTTGCTTTTCTGCATTCAGATACCCCCCAGTTGGGGAAGATTATAGCAGTGCTTCACAGAGTTTGAGGTTCCCTGCATCCAGAATGAAGAGAAGATTGCACTGAGTACCAGTGATAGTGTTGTACTTTTTGTTACAGATATAAAAGATACAGCACATGAAGACTTGGCTTCACTCTGGAGGTATAAGCTTTAAAAAGAATTTCCCTCCCTCCTTGGGGGTGAGGGTGGGTGTGAAAATTGTTTTTACTTTGGAAGACGGTAGCTGACTTTGGTTGGAAGAGTCACTGGTATCTTGGGGAACCTTGTGTGTGCCCCTATATGATTTTGTAAATAGCACCGATTTCCTTTTTGTTATGTTGTGGGCTCTTGGGCATGGGAGGGGTAACAGGAAAGTTGCTGACACTGGGGAACTGAGCGGATGGTGGTTTAATTCGTTTTCCATTACTTTTTTAAATTATGAAAATTTGTGTATTTTCCAGCTTTTTCTAGCTTAAACTTTCTCATGATTTAGCTCTTGGCCTTGATTAGAATTGTATGTAGCCAAAACATATTTGAATGAAAGAGAAAAAATAGTGGGATATCATAGTTAATATTTTTCCAGGAAGGATCCGTTAAAACAGACTGTGGTGCCTAAGCTCAAATGTCTTTGTTTCTTGCTTCCTTAAAATTAAAAAAAAAAAAAAAAAAAAAAAAGGAAATAAAATGAACAGCTTATTTCCGTATTAGAATCTTATGTTTAGCATATAAATGGGGTAGAGCATGTATAAAAATTACTGTGGTTTTAAATATATCTTACTTCAAATGGCCATTTAAAAGCTAGTGCTGTCTTTTAAAAGCTGTTAAGTATAGAATAGGATGGTGCCATGACTAGCCATGTGCCCATTAGCCAGGGCATAAGACCCTGTTGTCTCAGGACAGAAGCTGCTTTTAATGCTAAATATTTTAACAGGTATGCCCCTGGTTTATCAGTGGTGGTACAGGTGAATCTTGTGAATTAGGGGAATTTCTCAAACATGCATAGCCCTGAGATTCTGAATGTTAGGAAACTTTCACGGCTGGTAAAGAATCATAGGCAAGGTTATCTTTGCAGTGCTCGGTTTAAGATCAGTAATGCATGACTGCTTAAGTGGTTGTAGCCAATGAGATTTTTCTTGATTTCACGTTGTTTTCTCAGTACGGTTTGAGAAAGTTTAAAAGATTTCTTACTTTTCTTTCTCACTTTATTAGAATTAAAAAAAAAAACGTTGATAAGTAGCTTCTGTGTGGCTGTCCATGATAACAAGGAAGACGTTATGAAAACGTGACATGTGCCTGGAGCCAGTGGGAACTGAGAATCTTGGCTTCTGTTTCTGGTTTCCTTTTGATTTGTGTGATGACTTACATTCTCTGTTCACGCCAAATGCCATTATAATAAACTAACAGGAGGCATATTTTGTTCTGAGTTTTGCATTCTGCTTGAAATAAATGAGTTACCAGCTAAGGTTTAAAAATATATTTTGGAATTGCAGAGAGCTGGGCTTTTCCCTGTAAGGAACTTGACTTGTATTTCTTTTCTGTAGTATGGTAGTTCGGTTGCTTTTGCACGTGTACCTCTTTTGGGCAGTCAGCAAGAGGGACATGATCTTTGCCATACTTTGAAATGCTTTTGTGAGCCACACTACTGTAGTTCATGTGTTGTTATAGGTCTGGGATTTTGTATTAAAGTGAAGCTGTTGAGCCACCTTGATATATATTTTGAAGCAACTCCATTTTAATAGTCTTTAGCAGCATTCAGACAGCAACTTTTCTAGCAGTAACTAATTTTGAAAAGTGTGAATTATCCATTCAGGAACGCTGGTGGTTGGTTTCGTCTGGGAGGAAGGAGAGAGTCTGTGCTATTCTTAGTTGAGTTTCCTTTATCAACTGTTGACTCTGATTCAAGCTTCTAGAGTCATAAGACAGGAGGTGGCAGTGTGGGAGCAGTGACCAAGGGATAGGATTGGCATTTTTATTTTTAAAAATTTTTATTGAGTTATAATTTACATACCATACAATTCACTTGCTTTACTTGTGCAATTCAATGATTTTTGGTATATTTACAGAGTTGTGTAACTATCACCACAGGCATAGAACTTTTTGTTGTTGTTTGTTTGGTTTTTGTTTTTGTTTTTGTTTTGGCCACGTGGCATGTGGGATCTTAGTTCCCCGACCAGGGATTGAACCCGTGCCCCCTGCATTGGAAGTGTGAAGTCTTAACCGTTGGACTGCCAGGGAAGTCCCTGGATTGGCATGTTTACTTAGGATCTCTGCCCCATAAATCTGATGTTTACAAATGGGCTTTGACTACAGAGTTTTGCTTGAAAGCTGGTTGCAAACAGTTTTCAGTGTTCTATTAAGATTTATCGTGGTCTGAAATTGCTGTTTGGTAAGTATTTGGTAAATAAACACAGCTATAAATATCAATATAGTATAGGAATTTTGTTGCCCTGAAGGGGAGTCCATAGTACATAAATTATGTGTTTGAGAGAATTATGCTGAGGCCATTTAACTTGATTAGGAAAAGGTTTGAAATTATGGAATTATTGTTTCCTCAAACCAAACTTTGAAATGAAAAAAAAAAAATGCTGTTAAAATCTAGTGGAACTCTAAGCTGAAAGAGGCCTGAGTCCTTAGAATATCGGCCACTATCACTTAGTTGTTTAGGATGTTGATTCCATTGTGATCATGGTGTTTCAGTTCTCTGTCGCAGCACCCTGAAAATTGGTGCCTCGAAACAACAGCGACTTACTTTTTCCTATGGTCATATGGGTCTGTTAGGTGGTTAGTTCTGTTCCACGTGGTATCATTTTGGGTCATTTACTAAGCTGGGCTCAAAGGTCCAAGAAGACTTCACTCACATGTCTGGCCTCTTGGTGCTTATCCAGGTCATCTTTCTCTACTCTGTGTCTCATCACTCAGTAGTGGCCCCTGGCTGGCTACCCCAAGTGAAATCAGAAGCTGCTGGGCCTCTTAAGGGCTAGGTGCAGAATTGGCACATTGTTGCTTTTAATCCCATTCTATTGATAAAGGCAGGCCACGAGGCCAGGACAGGTTCAAGGGGGGTGTGGAAATAGCTTCTCTCTCTTGATGGTGGAGTGGCATGCATGTACACAGAGGAGGAATTGATGGTGGCCATCTTTGTAGATTTCCACAAACTGGAGGAGGGGAGCATTTAGGCTTGAAAATGCTTAGAACATAAAATACCTGAAAATAGCATTTAGCACTAGAAATGGGGAGCCAGTCCCCTTGTAATATGCTGGTAAGAGGATGGTGTTAACTTTTGAGGTAACGAGTAGTGGTCAGTCTCTGTTTATTTCTACGGAACAGCTAATAGGGTTTGCTGATGGATTGGATGAGAGGTGTGAGAAGAGGAAAGGATGACAAGATTTTTTGACCAGAACAACTGGTTGGAAGGTGGTGCCATTGACCAAAATGGAGAGTATTGTGAGACAAACAGGTTCTTGGGTGGAAGTCAGGAGCTTTACTTTTGGCATATTTTGTTTCTAATGCTTATTAGAAATTTAAATGAGGAAGTCAAGTAGGTAGTTGGATATATTGATCTGGAGCCCAGGAGAAGGTAGGAAGCGGAGGTGAGCATTCGAGGCTTCATTAGCTTGTGGTATTGACATCATGGAATTGGACAAGATCATCAAGGAACTGAGCCTGGAGCTCTAGGAGGAAGGAGGGACCAGCAGAGGAGAGTGAAGGAGGCCAGTGATTAGCGGAAGTCAAGCACAGCGAACTGTTTCTGAGAGAGAAGTGAAGAAAGCCTGTGGAGAAGGAAAGTAATCAACTGTGTAGCGTATCACTGAGAGTTTGTGCTTTAGATGGATGAAAAAGTGAGTGGGAGTGGTGTTAAGTCTCAGCCTTCTGGCTGTGCTGTAAATAAATGGAGAGCGATTTACAAATTTTGGAGCAACCTGGAATACAGCCTTTCTTCCAGGATTCATTTATTAGGCTTTTAGTTCATTTTTTTTTTTTTTTTTTATGTTCCAGAAACATCTATAAGTATGTTCTATTTTTAAGTTGCTAGAGATGGAAGCAGCTCCTAAGGTTAGTAGATCCTCCTCTTGTTCAGTGGGCAAGACTTGTTGGTAACAGTTGACCTACACTCTGGCGTCTGTTTTGACACTTCTGGTGACTGTGAGCTCACTTTCTCGTGGACAACCCATTCTGCTTTTTATTAGTACATATTTGGTTCCAAAACAGTGCAAAGTCCAGTGCTTCTATGTGCTTGTCTAAATACTTGATTAAAGACAAGCAAAGGCTGACACTAATGGCCACAATATTTTTGAATATTATGGGCGAGGTTTAAAATACTTTAATCACTTTGTTATTTTAGTATACTTGAATAAAGCATTCTGTCCATTTTATTCATAAAATTTAAGTTATAAGAAATATAAGAAACCCTTGAAGTGCCCTAAATTCTCTCATTTTTGCATATTAAAAAATCTGGTCCTTGGTAAAGTAGCCTCCTTCTCAAATTATGAATACTGTCTTTGGCCACAGGAGTCACCAAAACAAGGTGATATGTTAGAGCACTTGATTTTGAGGCAGGTGACTTGGTCTGAATAACTCTTTTAAGACTTTCTTTGTCTATGCAAGTCCTTTGATTAATAAAATGCTACTTTCAGAATGTGTTAAACACCTACTATTTTAAGAGAGAAAACTAATAAAAATGAGATAGCACAATAGGGTTTTTTAAAAATGGTATTAGTTGCTTTACCAAAGGATTTTCCGTAAAGCCCTGGGAGAAGAAGTGACTTGCCCATGGCGCTGCAGGTGATTAGTGGAACCCATTTCCAGGTCCTGTGACTCTGCCCTGTCTTCATTTCTCCCATTTAAAGTTGTCAAATCCTCAAAAAGTAGCTTACACAGCAGCCTGATCTTGTTTGCAGTGGCAAGTCGGAGCAGAGATGTCCTGTTTCTTGCTTTCTCTGAAGAAAAAAGAAATCTTGTTTGGCTTCTTTGAAGGGTTGATTTATTGTCTTCCTGCAGGGAAAAGACAGGTACAAGTAGTCTGGAATCCGGGGCTTACTGCAGAATAAAAATATCCGGACATCCTGTTTTAAGACAGAAAATGAGACTACTTTTTCCTTGAAGGTTTTTTTGTTTTTTTGTTTTGCTTTGTTAAGCAGCTTCATCTTAGTATAAATGAATTGCAGGGAAGTTGGAGGGGGCCTAAGGAGATATGAGTCTAGAACAGAGGGCATGAGGAGGTAGATGCCATGGCTTTATCCCAGGCAGGTGATTGTGATTCACAGCATGTGTTTTAGATGGCAAAAGAGGTAGAGGTGTCCTGTGTGGAGTCCATGGTGCCTGGTCGTCCCGCCTTGTTACCAAGTTTAGTAGGATCCTGCCTCGTGGAAAGAAGTCTCTTAAGCTTGGGATATTAAGGACTGGGAGAGAGTAGGAGGGGGAAATCGTACTGAAACATCTTGATGAGGAGCCCTGACGCTTGCCTCATGTGCTCTTGTTGAACTGAAGGGTGTAGCCAGAAGAATGTTACATCTGGGTTTGAATCCCAACTCTACTTTCTGAATTCATGATGATAAATGTTTAAGGATGAGGAAATCAAATTTGGGAGGTTAGAATGGAAAGGATGCCTCAGGATCCTGGGGATGTGTATATAAAGCATCAATACAGCATCACCCAGTAGTCACTCCCATGGCAGCTGTTATATTTTTTCCTCTTGAGATTCAAATGTGAAGGCTGGATGTATATTATATTTGGTGGTGATAACAGAAATATGAAAAATTTTTGTTCTGTTTGGGATATGGGCTCATAAAAGTAGAAATCTTTGGGTGGTGTCTTTTTGTTTTTATCTTCATTGAGTATTTATTACTTTAAAAAAAAAATTAAGGTATAACCTAGGTACAATAGAGTATATGAATATTAAATAAAACATCTTGATGAATTCTTAACAAATGTATGCATGTAAATTAATTCAAAACACATGAATTGTGAAAATATTTGTTCTTTAATCCTCCCTATCCCCGTGTATTTCCCATGTCTTATAGCTGGTAACTTGGTATATTATTTTTCAGAAATTTTTCTGTGCATGTATCCACACTTTTTAATTTAATAATCAAATCATACTGTTTATTTTTTGTGCTTTTACTAAATAATGTATCCTGAAGAATCTTCAGTGTAGGTACAAATAGTTCACTCTCCTTAAACCAAGTTGCATTGCAACAATATAAATAGTTGCAACAATTTAAATGTTCTTTTCATAGTGATTTCAGTGGAGCATAAGTATATGTATGTCATAGGACTCTTGGTTGGATATATATATATTTTTTTTAATAAATGTATTTATGTATTTATTTATTTTTGGCTGAGTTGGGTCTTTGTTGCTATGTGCGGGCTTTCTCTAGTTGTGGCGAGCGGGGGCTGCTCTTCGTTGCTGTGCGCAGGCTTCTCATTGCAGTGGCTTCTCTTGTTGCAGAGCACGGGCTCTAGGCGCGTGGGCTTCGGTAGTTGTGGCACATGGGCTCTAGAGCACAGGCTCAGTTGCGGCGCACGGGCTTATTTGCTCCGTGGCACGTGGGATCTTCCCGGACCAGGACTTGAACCCATGTCACCTGCATTGGCAGGTGTATTCTTAACCACTGCACCACCAGGGAAGCTTGGTTGGATATTTCTATAAGGTGAATTCTTAGACTGAAAATTGCTATGTCAACAGACATGCACATTTAAATTTGGAAGTGCTCTGCCCAAAACATAAGTTTACTTATTGACATGGTTAGTCATAGTTTGACAACCAAGGAGCTGTTTTCAGTGAATTGTGCAGTGAGACAGTTTGATTAAAAACTGTCTTTTCTTTCTTTCTTTTTTTAAAAAAAAATTTAATTAATTAATTAATTTATTTTTGGCTGTGTTGGGTCTCCATTGCTGCACGTGGGCTTTCGCTAGTTGTGGTGATTGGGGGATACTCTTCGTTGTGGTGCACGGGCTTCTCATTGCAGTGGCTTCTCTCTTTGTGGAGCACGGGCTGTAGGCTCATGGGCTTCAGTAGTTGTGGCTCACGGGCTCTAGAGCGCAGGCTCAGTAGTTGTGGCGCACGGGCTTAGTTGCTCCACGGCATGTGGGATCTTCCTGGACCAGGGCTTGAACCCGTGTTGCCTGCATTGGCAGGTGGATTCTTAACCACTGTGCCACCATAGAAGCCCGTAAAACGGTCTTTTCAAGCATGGAGGACTGTATCATTCTAGGAACAGCCTTATTCTTTCTACCATGGATGTTCTGCTGACTCTGACAAGTTTAGGTCCCGATTCATTTGTGTCCCTTGCATGTAAAAATTAAGTCAAAGCTATAAAGATTAAATTCTGAAAACTTAAAGTTCGAATACCTGAGGTTTATGTTCTCTTATACTTACCACCTTGAATTTTGGATCTTTTTTTTTTTAATTAATTAATTAATTAATTTATTTATTTATGGCTGTGTTGGGTCTTCGTTTCTATGCGAGGGTTTTCTCTAGTTGTGGCAAGTGGGAGCCGCTCTTCATCGCGGTGCGCGGGCCTCTCACTATCGCGGCCTCTCTTATTGTGGAGCACAGGCTCCAGACGCGCAGGCTCAGTAGTTGTGGCTCACGGGCCCAGTTGCTCCGTGGCACGTGGGATCTTCCCAGACCAGGGCTCGAACCCGTGTCCCCTGCATTGGCAGGCAGATTCTCAACCACTGCGCCACCAGGGAAGCCCTTGAATTTTGGATCTTACCTCAGAAACTAACAATACTTACTTGCAGTGGGAGCTTTACTAAATAATATTTTGAGGAGAAATTTGATTAAGAATTAGTTTTCAAAGCAAAATAAGCAAAGACAACAACAAACAACAACAACAACAAAAAGAATTAGTTTTCAAAACAAAGTCCTCCTCAGCTTGCCACTGGAACTGGGCAGATGATGATTGGTGAGCTTATTTAAGAAAACCTATGATGATGATTGAGTTCTCTCCAGTGATCCCCAAATGTTTACTACTTTTTTAAAGTCAGCTGTTCTTGCAAAAATGGAGAAGCTCTTGGTTTTCTTTGGAGAGATAAGTGTGGTTGGAAATTTTAATTTCTGTATTTTTGGTGTGCAAGTTTACCTATTTCTGCATTTTGTTTTTTGAGTTTCAGAAGTGAATTCATTCCTTATGGCTTATAAAAAGTTTTTAGTTTAACAAGCATAGATGGAGCACCTGTGCTTGTAGGCAGTTCCATACTAGGTTTCAGGGGCTAGAAAGATGAAGAAGATACTTGTTCTGAAGAAAAGTACATGGAGTATAGTGACTTGTACTTTGTTCTGTCTCAATCCCTGAGTGATATTTTTGTCTTCAGCACTAACAGTGGCTCACGGTGCCAGTGATCCCAGAGGTGGATTAATATCTCTGCAGGTAGAGAAGGGGTAAATACATCACGAGTTATGTATGGGATGCCCCAGAAACACAGGAGGCGCGTTGGGCTTAGCTGAGTGTTGGTGCAGCCAGCTAGGCATAGGTTCAGAGAGCAAGGCATGTGAAGGCAACTGAGGCTGTGTGCAGTGGGGATGGGAAAGGCAGAAGAGACAGCAGGAGGCAAGGCATGTAAGTGTGAAATACCCTGGTGTGTGCGGGGGAATGGCAAGCTGTTCGGAATTAGAGAGGCCCGAGTGTGAGGCAGGATTGTGGTGGAGCCTGAGCCCATAGGGGCAGCAAGAGCACCCCGTGTTCTGCTAGGCTCAGGAGATCTGATTCTTCATGCGTTTAACTTTAGGGGTTCACTCAGTTTAGTTAATGTCATTTACCAGATGGTTATTTGGGATCATCTCATGCAAGACTTGGTGCTTGGGTTAATTTGGGGATCTGCTCACCAGCAGATTATGTTGAGCTGCTTTTACCTCTTAAGTGCTTCCTGGAAACGGCTGTGCCCCAGAACATTACATGGGGCATGGAGCTGTTCCCAGGATACCCTCTGACAGGGTGATTAGGGTAAATCGTGAGAGGACTAGGAACCCTGTAGTAAGGCTGACTGAGCCTATGCCGCTTTTTTAAGGTCAGTTATGACAGTCATAGTTTTAGTCAATGGTAATGATTAAACCACCTGGTATTATTTGATTTTATTAAGACATCTCAAATGATATAATGAACCTTTGGAGAAAAATGAGACCCTTCTATGTACACACACTATTTTTTTTTTTTTTGGCAAGGCAAGAAAAATTTATTTTTTTATTTTTATTTTTATTTTTTGGCCATGTCGCGTGGCCTATGGGACTTTAACTCCCCAATGAGGGATCGAACTTGGGCCCTCCGCAGTGAGAGCGTGGAGTCCTAACCACTGGACTGCCAGGGAATTCCCAGGAAAATTTAAACATAAAAAAATGTTCTCTGGCCTGTGGCCTCCCCTCTCCCCGCACTGTGCATCGTGTATCTGCATTAGGCATTGACCAAACCTCCCCCATCAGCAGAAATACCTGCTCAACCATAAAGAGCAGCATTCTCCAAGCGTCAACAAGACAACTCCTAGATCTGCCATTTCTTTCTTAGATCAACTAATTTTTCATTGATGTGTACTTAGTCTTCTGTTTTTTTATAAGTCAGTTTAGATGATATCTACCTCCCTCCCTAGACTAGAATGATGAGATCAATGTTCTTATATTACCTTTTACCTTCTTTTCCCATTTCTCTCCCAATTTTTTTACTTTTATAATTTTTAAAAAATTGAAGTATAGTTGATTTACAATGTGTTAATTTCTACTGTGCGGCAAAGTGATTCAGTTATACATATACATTATTTTTTATATTCTTTTCCATTATGGTTTATCACAGGATACTGAATATAGTTCCCTGTGCTATACAGTAGGACCTTATAGTTTATCCATTCTATATATAATAGTGTGCATCTGCTAATCCCAAACTCCCACTCCATCCCTCCCCACCCCCTTGGCAACCACAAGTCTGTTCTCTGTCTGTGAGTCTGTTTCTGTTTCGTAGGTAGGTTCATTTGTGTCATATTTTAGATTCCGCTGTGCACACACTATTAACTGAGCAAAATTAGGGGCAGCAGTACACAAACTGTTGGGAGGGTCAGTGGTACCTTGCTTGGAATCACACAGACGTCAGTTAGAATCCTTGCTCATCTCTGTGATCCCAGGCAAACTGATGGTACTCTGGATTTCTCCGCTTATCTGTAAATAGGGGCAATAAAACTTATTGCGCGAGGTTGTTGGGAATTAAATGATAATGTTTGTAAAGGACTTCTTGGAGTATCTGACACCTAAGTGGTGTTGTCTTATATTAGTAAGTGTGTGTATTTACAAGTGGAGATTGAAAATAAGAGTTGAGTGTATCTATTCCTGCATAATCCCATAGTTTGCTCTCACATGTACAGATACATAGAAATGTTTCACACTTCTTTGTAGAGTACGAGTTATGCATTTTGAATAAGTTAAGAGTTTGTATTAAAAAAAAAAGTTTGTACTTTATGTCTGGATGTGTAGGTCTTAGCATCCCTAAAATGTGTCCAGTTAGGAAATTCTCTTAAGAGAGATCATATTATTTAAAAAAACAAAAGACTAGGAGATAAAGAACTCCTGTTAATCTCAAAAAGGTAGACAACATACTACAAAAATGTACAAAGGATAAGCAGCAGTTCAGAAGGGGTTATCTGAAAGGCCAATCTACTTAGGAAGAGATACCCTATCTCACTAGTCATTAGGGAAATGCCAATTGTAATGGCATTTTTGCCTATCAAGTAGGGAAAAATGAACAAGATTGATAATACCTGGTGTTGGCAAGAGTGTGTAGGAATGGGCATTCAAACGGCTAGAATGTAAATTGGCAAAGACTTCTTGGCATGCCATTTGGGAGTATCTGTTAGAACTTAAAATGTGAATACCCTTCAAGTATCATGGAACACAACCTAGTCTTCATAGTTTTGTGTGGTCTGTAAGCATAGTTTTAATCAACAGTATTGTAAAGGGTTGAAATCACTAGGCAGGACTTGGTAAAAAGGTCTTTGGGTGGGAGTCCAAAATATATGCAGATAAACTTTTAGGTTTTGTTATATCACTCATTACATTTTAATAGGTATTATCAGGTAATCTGGAACTTTCGCCATTGTCTACTTTCCAAGCAAAGAGGATCCCTAGCCTTAATTTGACTGTCTGGGACATTTTGAATTTACTCATTTTTGAGCTTTAGAGGGTAGATTTTTAAAAAAAAATAAATTTATTTATTTATTTTTGGCTGCATGGGGTCTTCCTTGCTGCACGCAGGCTTTCTCTAGTTGCAGCGAGCAGGGGCTACTCTTTGTTGTGGCGCACGGGCTTCTCACTGCGGTGGCTTCTCTTGTGGAGCACGGGCTCTAGGCACACGGGCTTCAGTAGTTGTGGCACGTGGGCTCAGTAGTTGTGGCACACTGGCTCAGTAGTTGTGGCTCGCAGGCTCTAGAGCGCAGGGTCAGTAGTTGTTGTGCATGGGCTTAGTTGCTACACGGCATGTGGGATCTTCCCAGACTAGAGCTCGAATCCGTGTCCCCTGCATTGGCAGGCGGATTCTTAACCGCTGCGCCACCAGGGAAGTCCCAACCCATTACATATTAACAGATTTTTGTAACAAAACAAACTCATCTAAAACCAAAATAAAAATTACGAAAGTGGAATTGCTTTACATATTTGCAAATTTCTTTAATGTTTGACCTAATTGACAGCTGGACACTCATAACTACTTTAACATTCAGTTTGTTGCGATATATTGTTTTGATTGAAGTATATGAAGAAAATCTAGCCTCACACAGATGAACAGTTAGAAAAGGAGAGGAATATTTTAGTAGTCTTTTTAGATGATTCTGGGTATTTTTGTTCCTATACCAAAACTCTGCAAGTGGAAGTTTTTAAAGGTTAGTTGAATTGTGGAATCTGAAATCCTATCAGTAAATTTTTTTGTACTTTGTTACATTAAAATCCATTGGTGGGCTTCCCTGGTGGCGCAGTGGTTGAGAATCTGCCTGCTAATGCAGGGGACACGGGTTCGAGCCCTGGTCTGGGAGGATCCCACATGCCGCGGAGCAACTAGGCCCGTGAGCCACAACTACTGAGCCTGCGCGTCTGGAGCCTGTGCTCCGCAACAAGAGAGGCCGCGACAGTGAGAGGCCCGCGCACTGCGATGAAGAGTGGCCCCCACTTGCCGCAACTAGAGAAAGCCCTAGCACAGAAACGAAGACCCAACATAGCAATCAATCAATCAATCAATCAATAAATCTTAAAAAAAAAAAAAAAAAATCCATTGGTCTCACGAAGTGAACAAATGCTGTTGGAAAAATGGTGCCAAAAGACTTGCTCAATGCAGGGTTGCCACAAAACTTCCATTTTAAAAATTTTTAAATTTTTAAATTTATTTTTAATTTATGTTTGGCTGCGTTGGGTCTTCATTGCTGCGTGCGGGATTTCTCTAGTTGTGGTGAGCGGGGGCTACTCTTCATTGCAGTGCGTGGGCTTCTCATTGTGGTGTCTTCTCTTGTTGTGGAGCACGGGCTCTAGGCGCGTGGGCTTCAGTAGTTGTGGCACGTAGGCTCAGTAGTTGTGGCTCTCGGGCTCTAGAGCGCAGGCTCAGTAGTTGTGGCGCACGGGCTTACTTGCTCCTCGGCATGTGGCATCTTCCCGGACCAGGGCTCGAACCCATGTCCCCTGCACTGGCAGGCGGATTCTTAGCCACTGTACCACCAAGGAAGCGCAAATTTTTAAATTAAAAAAATTTTTTTTATTGGAGTAAAATTGCTTTACAATGTTGTTAGTTTCTGCTGTACAATGAAGTGAATCAGCTACATGTATACCTATATCCTCTGGCTCTTGGACCTCCCTCCCACTCCCCCCATCCCACCCATCTAGGTTATCACAGAGCACCAAGCTGAGCTCCCTGTGCTATACAGCAGGTTCCCACTAGCTATCTGTTTTACACATGGTAGGGTATTTATCTCAAACCTAATCTCCCAATTCATCCCACCCTCCCCTTCCCCGCCTGTGTCCACATGTGTGTTCTGTACGTCTGTGTCTCAATTCCTGCCCTACAAATAGGTTCATCTGTACCATTTTTCTAGATTCCACATATATGCGTTAATATACAATATTTGTTTTTCTCTTTCTGGCTTATTCACTCTGTATAGCAGACTCTAGGTCCATCCACATCTCTACAAATGACCCAGTTTCGTTCCTTATAATGGCTGAGTAATATTCCATTGTATATATATGTACCGCATCATCTTTATCCATTCATCTATCGTTGGACACTTAGGTTGCTTCCATGTCCTGGCTATTGTAAATAGAGCTGCAATGAACATTTTGGTACATGACTCTTTTTGAATTCTGGTTTTCTCAGGGTATATGCCCAGTAGTGGGATTGCTGGGTCATATGGTAGTTCTATTTTTAGTTTTTTAAGGAACCTCCATACTGTTTCCCATAGTGGCTGTATCAATTTACATTCCCACCAACGGTGCAAGAGGGTTCCCTTTTCTCCACACCCTCTCCAGCATTTATTGTTTCTAGATTTTTTGATGATGGCCATTCTGACCAGTTTGAGGTGATACCTCATTGTAGTTTTGATTTGCGTTTCTCTAATAGTGATGTTGAGCAGCTTTTCATGTGTTTCTTGGCCATCTGTATGTCTTCTTTGGTGAAATGTCTATTTAGGTCTTACGCCCAGTTTTTAATTGGGTTGTTTGTTTTTTTGATATTGAGCTCCGTGAGCTGTTTGTATATTTTGGAGATTAATCCTTTGTCAGTTGCTTCGTTTGCAAATATTTTCTCCCATTCTGAGGGTTGTCTTTTCATCTTGTTCATGGTTTCCTTTGCTGTGCAAAAACTTTTAAGTTTCATTAGGGCCCATTTGTTTATTTTTGTTTTTATTTTCATTACTCTAGGAAGTGGATCAAAAAAGAACTTGTTGTGGTTTATGTCAAAGAGTGTTTTTCCTATGTTTTCCTCTAAGAGTTTTGTAGTGTCCGGTCTTACATTTAGGTCTTTAATCCATTTGGAGTTTATTTTTGTTTATGGTGTTAGGTGGTGTTCTAATTTCATTCTTTTATATAGGTAGCTGTCCAGTTTCCCCAGCACCACTTATTGAAGAGGCTGTCTTTTCTCCATTGTATGTTCTTGCCTCCTTTGTCATAAATTAGGTGACCATATGTGCGTGAGTTTATCTCTGGGCTTTCTATCCTGTACCATTGATCTATATTTCTGTTTTTGTACCAATACCATACAATTCCATTAAAAAAAAAAGGCAATTTAAAAAAAAATCTGCAAAGTGCAGTAAAGCAAAGCACAATAAAACAAACAAACAAACAAAAATCCATTGGTCTCTCTTGCATTTTTATCCCGAAGTATTGGGAAACTGTCAAAGCTCAAGGTGATAGATATATTTGCTGAAATTCTGATTTTTACTTAAAAGCTTAAATTCAGTCATTGGCAACAAATGCTGTTAGTTTTTCTTGAATTAACTGGTTGATTTTGTTCTCTTTTGAGAAAATGTCCACCAGACATTCAATCTTAAATAACCACAGTTAGTGTATAGCTCTTTCAAGTAAAAATGGTGCTCCGTGAAAAAAAGTGGCTGGTTCACTCTTGCACAGTGCTTTTTCTGCAGACAACCAGGTAGCCCAAGTGCTTCATGTGTACTGCTCTTCTCTTCACATAGATATTAACAGGATGTGTACTCAAGGGTTATTTAAGAAAATTAATAATTTTTACTCTTTCATTAAGGACATTTAAAAATGAAATAAATTAACTTTCACTGCAAGTGCTGGTGAAGAATACAATGATTATGAGTACCACAGGTTAGTGCCATTGCCTTGATTCACGCTAAGGTGCCAGCCAGTTTACCCACCATTGTTTTTGCACCATCAGGGCAAATGTCCACCCAGTGAAAGAGGCCGATAACATCTTAGTAGCATTATAGAAATAGTTTTGACTTCTTGGACCTCTTTGAAAATGTCTCAGGGACCCCCCCGCCCCCGCCCAGGAGTCCACATGCTGTATGTTGGGAATTGCTGCTCTACAGTAATGTGATGTTTGAAATTATTTGGATTAGGTATTCCTGTGAATGTGTATTTACATCATAACACAACAGATGGCAAGAGCAACTGAGGATTTTATTCAACTCCATGGCATGTTAGCCTTGAGAGGGAATTTTACACAAGTCAGTTTGTGAAAAACAGGTGTGGGAAGAGAAAAAAAACAAATGGAAAAAAAAGATAAGAAACTAAACACAAAAGAGAAATCTAGGTGTATAAAAGACAGATAGTTAGGGAGCATTTCAATGTGCATGAGCAAAATGAAGTGAGTTTGGGCGTTTGGGCAGGCACAGTTAGGCTTTAAGTTCCTCAAACCAAAGTGAACCCTACATGATGACTACAAGTCTTGCCTAAGAAAACGAACGGCCTTCAGTACCTTCAGTATGATAACCTTTGGTTATTCCTAAAATGTTAAAGAAAACTGACTAGAATCTAAGAGCACCATCAAAGTTTCATTTGACAATTTATATGTTTTGAGGCTGGAAGCTTGTGCTGATTCATTGTATTTGTAAGGATGACCAAGTAAAGAGTCAAGCCTCTGACACATTTCAGCCAGCTTTCCTTGCCCTACGTAAGTTAGTTAAATTTAGAAAATAACTACTTTTGTTCCTATCGCAGGAGAAGTAGTTTTCTTCTCTTAGGCAATGATTTTTTTAAAAAATTTATTTAATTCATTTATTTTTGGCTGCGTTGGGTCTTTGTTGCTGCACGTGGGCTTTCTCTAGTTGCCATGTGCGGGGGATACTCTTTGTTGTGGTGCTCAGGCTTCTCATTGCGGTGGCTTCTCTTGTTGCGGAGCACAGGCTCTAGGCACCTGGGTTCAGTAGTTGTGGCGTGCAGGCTCAGTAGTTGTGGCTCACGGGCTCTAGAACGCAGGCTTTGTAGCTGTGGTGCATGGGCTTAGTTGCTCCGCGGCATGTGGGATCTTCTCAAACCAGGGCTCGAACCTGTGTCCCCTGCATTGGCAGGTGGATTCTTTCTTTCTTTCTTTCTTTCTTTCTTTCTTTCTTTCTTTCTTTCTTTCTTTCTTTCTTTCTTTCTTTTCTTTCTTTTCTTTCTTTTCTTTCTTTTCTTTCTTTTCTTTTCTTTCTTTCTTTTTGGCTGCGTTGGGTCCTTGTTGCTGCACGCGGGCTTTCTCTAGTTGCGGTGAGCGGGGGCTACTCTTCGTCGTGGTGCGCGGGCTTCTCATTGTGGTGGCTTCTCTTGTTGCAGAGCATGGACTCTAGGCACGCAGGCTCAGTAGTTGTGGCTCGAGGGCTCTAGAGTGCAGGCTCAGTAGTTGTGGCACACGGGCTTAGTTGCTCCGCGGCATGTGGGATCTTCCCAGACCAGGGCTCGAACCCCTGTCCCCTGCATTGGCAGGTGGATTCTTAACCATTGCACCACCAGGGAAGCCCCTAGGCAATGATTCTTTTCTTTCCAAGAATTAAATACAACAGTGACCTTTCAAGGTATTTCACAAGTCTTTTCCACTCCTTATATTTTTATTGGTTTGAGAAAGCTTGGTAGCTTGCCATTAAGTTTTCTTTTTTAAATGGCTTTGTTTTGCTGATCTTGGCAGTTTTTAAATGATCCATTCAACAAATTGTTGAGTGTTTATTACATGCCAGCTACTGCTTTAGGTTCTTGGGAGACAGAAGTGAACAGAAGACAAGAACTTGCTCTCATGAAGCTTAGGGTCTAGGACTGCGCTGGCCACGCTGGCTATCAGGCAGTCACAATGTGGCTAGTCCAAACTGAGATGTCTGTGTGTAAAATACACACTGGATTTTGAAGACTTGGTTCAAAAAGAGAATATAAAATATCTCATGGATGTTATATTATAATTTACCTATTTATAGGTAAATTATAATGTAATATAACGTATATTTTCAGTTTGTGGAAAAAGAGGTGTGGGAAGAGAAAAATAACTGGAAAAAATGTTCCTGTTTAATCTTAGATCTGTTGGTGAGTGGTGTGCATACTAAAATCAAATGGATCTTAAACTGTTTTTTTTTTTTGAGATACTGTATTTTATACAGAACACCCACAAGAATCGAGCAAAACTTGTTTTTTCTATGGTAATTTAAAAAGTTGGAAGATTAAAAAAAAAAAACATAGTATACATGGCAAAGTTTAAACCATAAAAATGATTAAAATGATTGAAATGATCTTTTTCTCCTTCCCCAAATGCACCCACTTTGTAGTTTCTTGTGGTTTTGTTGTTGTTGGGGAGGAGACTTCTATACATACACAAAAATCTACGATTGCATACTTTTTAGAAAAGTGTAGTTTAGTTCTGCCGCGTACCATTTTGAAGTTTTAAAGAGCAGTTTTAATGGTGCTTTGGAAGCTGGGAGGGGGGAAAATCGTGATAATATAGTATGTTCAATACTATTAAAATAGTGGAGTGTTGAGTTAGGAGTAAAGTATATTTACCCATATCTGGGCTGCAGATTCATTAAAGCTTGTTTAAATGTGTTTGTTATGAATAGAATATTAACAGTATGTTAACGTTTCATTATTAGTACTTGTTATAGGTTATTCTAATTTTCTGAAAACTCCAGCATGTGGTTTACCCCATCATCAGTTACAGAATGAAGAAATGTGTTGTGCAATGTTAAACCAAAAATCAGAAAAGAACAAAAAACCCACCAAACCTCTGAAAAACCTCAGAGTAGTTCTTTTAAATAGCATGTACATAATGTATTAGATTAACTGGAACTAGTTCAGTGCTCTAAATTTAATTCTGATTCTTTTCCCCCCAACATTTCTGTTTGTAAAAATTTCTTTAAAAATCTTTAAAACCTTTAATTTTACTTTTAATATTTTAGTTTTTTCTTCTTTTAAAATGGTGTTCTTAAACTGCTTTTTTGGATGCCCAAATGGCTGTTTATTTTTAAAGTTAGGGTTTTTACAGAGAAAACTTATCAAAATACTCTGGAAAATACTGAAACTGATTTGTAAGTTAAAAGATAATAGTTCAGGATTTTAAAGAAGGAAATTATTTTTAGTTTTTAAACTGTTAATATAAATATTTTAAAGTGAAGTTACAGTAATGAATTTTTCACAGATGAAATAATGGTGTGTTTTAATTCCAAATGGAAGTCTAAGACATTTAGTGAACATCAGTCTGGCTGATTCTGAATTTATAGACTTGTTTAATAGGTCTTAAATAAACTACATAATTAAATGTTACTAAGCATCTCATAATAGAATTACAGCTAGTAATTCATTACTGCATAATATATCTAAGATTAGTTGTCTTGTATTTTAAACAATTAAGTTTATTTTAAAATATTACTGTTTATACTGTAAATACGTAGATCTGACATATTTTAGTTTTGCTTATGTTAGCTTTTCATATGGGTATTAGTATTTAACTTTTTCAAAACAAGTTTTAAATTTTATTAATTTAAAATTTAACAAATTAATTAAAAAATTAATTAATAAAATTAATTAAAATTAAAATTTCACTAAACTGCTTCTGAATGGTTTGGTCAGATGTAAAATTCTAGTTAGCTAGTTTCATTGTAATTTTTAATTTGGTTTAAATACTGCCACTCTAAATCTCTATATTTATCAAAGGACTAGATGGATATTTTTATAACATCAGAATACCTAAAACAAATATTTAACTTTTGATTAAATTTGAAACACTAAAACCTCTCAGAATCTGGAATTGGTTTCAGCAAAGTCTGAGTTTGCGTATGTATATTTCTTGTTTTTCCAATAATGAAGAAAACACAAAAAAATGCTAAGAATTGAGATATTTGAAAATAAAATTTTAAATTACTGATTGTGCAAAACTTAAAAAGGCATCCAAGATGCCTTTAATCCAGAGCCAATTGATAATAAATCTTCTTCAAGAGATTGCATTTTAAAACTTCTGTGGCTAATTTGCAGTTTTGTTTTCTTTCAACTTACCTGTTGAGTCCTGCCAGTGACCAGTGTGCCCAGGTGCCAGAGAGACAGGAAAGCGTTAACTTAAAATTTTGAAAGAGATTAACATTTAATTAATTAATTTATTTTAAAATTTATTTTATTTATTTATTTTTGGCTGCGTTGGGTCTTCGTTGCTCTGTTCGGGCTTTCTCTAGTTGCGGCGAGTGGGGGCAACTCTTCGTTGTGGTGCGCAGGCTTCTCATTGCGGTGGCTTCTCTTGTTGTGGCTCACGGGCTCTAGAGCGCAGGCTCAGTAGTTGTGGCATGCAGGCTCAGTAGCTGTGGCACACGGGCTTAGTTGCTCCGCGGCATGTGGGATCTTCCTGGACCAGGGCTCAAACCCGTGTCCCCTGCATTGGCAGGCGGATTCTTAACCACTGCGCCACCAGGGAAGCCCGCGATTAACATTTTATAGTAATCTTATTCAATTAAGGAAGCAAATTTATAAGAATGATATGTACATTAACATTTTTAGCTATTGTCGTAATTGGCAGTAACTTTAAATGCATAGCTGGGCTGAGTTTTTCAGACGGTCTGCTTAGGTAATTTGTAGTTTCTGGAAGACATGAGAGCTGTTAAGATTCTGAAATTATATATATATATCTATATATAGAGAGAGAGATATTTAATCTACAGAATTTTAAGGTATGTGTGTTGTTACAAGTAAATCAGATCTGGTTCTGGTTGGTTGTTTTGAAGCTATTTGTTTGACCTCATAACTGTTATGACTCTGAATTTATAGGCTCTTGGAAAGATAGACCAAGCTGCATATATAGTATTTTTCCTGTTGCTTTTTATGCTTGTATGAGAATGAAGATAGAATTCTGTAGCTAGTTTTAAAAATTTACCCACTACATATTTAAAGCCTTCCCAAGTCCCCAAATACCTAAAGTTATAAACATAGGAGTAAATAACTATTTTAATGACGTCCAGCAGATAAATCTATAGGGGAAGGTATTTACGATCTCGAATACTTGTAACTTTTTTTTTTTTTTTTTGGTCTCACCGCGGGGGCTTGTGGGATCTTAGTTCCTCCACCAGGGGTTGAACCCAGGCCCTCGGCAGTGAGAGCGAGGAGTCCCAAGCACTGGACCGCCAGGGAATTCCCTGTAACTGATACTTTTACGTTTAAGATGTGTTCCGGATTTCGTCATCAGTAGAACATGCTAAATGTAGGTGAATGTGTGTGATGTAGAACCTCTTAGAAAAAAACGTTAAAACTTTGACCTAGGTCTTTCCCCAGCCCTTCTGAAGCCTGTGTTAAAAACAACAACAAAAACAAAAAACCTGATACGTGAACAGATGGTGGTGAGAGGTGTGTCAGATTCCGGGTGTGCTGCCCCCTGGTGGACGATCTGTCCCTATCGCTTAGGTTTTTGCACTTGTTTCTACAAGTCGGTCTTTAGGCAATTAATTAAAGTGCTTGGCTGTTTAACACGTTCTTAAGTGTTTTGAAAATGCATACGTTTTTATTTCAACATTTTTACAAGGTGTTAAAGTCTAAAGTCCAGCCCACTAAAATTTAATGTCCTGTACAGATTGTTAATGACAGATTCAGATGGTTTTTCTGATAGTAAAGCTTTCAAAAGGGTTACAACATTTTGGAAGGTGGGGAGAAAGGGCCATTTTAAACTCTTGGTGTCTGTGTTATAGAGAAAGCCTGAGGGCAGGTAGATGAGTTCCAGATACACTTGAGGGTAATTACTCTGCAAAGGTGAGAGCCTTTTATACCTTTTGGTGTTCAGTGTACTCTCTCCTTTTGGCTTATGTTAAACTTTTTGGCCAATCATATCTATATAATAAAGATGACCAGGAGTTTCTTCCTTTGAGAGACTTGTGTCCTCCATGGGCATGGAGATGTTAGTCATAGTGTGTTTTTGTGTATAATGATAGTGCAAGATTATCTGCAAAGTCTAGTATGGTTATATCTTGGAAGAAAAGAGTTGAGTTGTCTTTGATGAGGAATGTCAGAGATATTTGGATTAAACTTATATATCTTTGTTTTCTTGCTACATGACAAACCACTATATATAAAATAAACAACAAGGTCCTACTGTATAGCACAGGGAACTATATTCAATATCTTGTAATATCCTATAATGAAAAAGAATATGAAAAATAATATGTATAAATCACTTTGCTGTACACCAGAAACTAACAACAGTGTAAATCAACTATACTTCAATTAAAAAAACACCCAAATCAGAAAAAAAAAATTCTTCAATTACATAAAACAGAATTTTCATACTGATTCTCTTGCAAGCAGTAACAATTGTTATTTTATTTGCTTGATTATACACAATATTAAAATTAGAAATATAAACCATGTGAATTGTATAACTCTACTTCTTAGAAACAAGAAGGCATCTAAACTTCATTGTTCAAACTGTCAGGTGTACTGGGATTGTTGTAGTTGCTAAAGTTGATGAGAAGATGATATAACTTGATAATGACCAACTGTAACTTTCTCACTTAAAAAAACAAAACAAACAAAAAAACAAATCCAAGGATTTGTCTTGGGTAAGGACCACGTCCAGGTATCAGTAATGTGAAATAAAACATTAATGTAGAGATACCCCTATGTTCAAAATACAGCACTTTTAAAAATTTAGTCCTCTTAAAACACCTCTTCTTGCAGGTATAGTTTACTTAGTGATGGGGACTTTTATATGGAAAATAAGTATTCCATATAAAATGTTGTATGATCCTGAAATTACCTTGATAAATGGAAATAAAATTCAATTAATCAGTTTTGCCTTTGAGTATCAAGTATACTACATTTTAGATCAGCTCTGTCCAGTTGAAAGATGTGAACTATGTATATGTAATTTAAACTTTCCTAGTAGCCACAGGTAGACGTAAAAAGTAGCAGGTGAAATTAATATTTTATACAATCTAATCTAGAATTTTAAATTTTTTAACATGTGATAACTATAAAAATTGTTGAGAAATCTTATTATACTCCTATTTTTGTACTGTCTTTAAAATCTGTTACATGTGTTGCAATCATAGAACAATTCAGTTTGGACTGGGCTAGCCACACTTCAAGTGTTCAGTAGCCTCATGTGACCAGTGAATATTCCATTGGACAGAGCAGTTTTAAGATACACAGCTTGTGGGACTTCCCTGGTGACGCAGTGGTTAAGAATCCACCTGCTAATGCAGGGGACACCGGTTTGAGCCCTGGTCCGGGAAGATCCCACATGCCGCAGAGCAACTGAGCCTGTGAGCCACAACTGCTGAGCCCGCGTGCCACAACTGCTGAAGCCCGCGCGCCTAGAGCCCGTGTTCTGCAACAAAGAGAAGCCACTGCAATGAGAAGCCCGCGCACTGCAATGAAGAGTAGACCCTGCTCCCTGCAACTAGAGAAAGACTGCGTGCAGCAACGAAGACCCAACGCAGCCATAAATAAATAAATAAGTTTATTAAAAAAAAAAGATACACAGCTTGTAAAATCACTTGTTAAAAAATATGATGAGTCTTGCTGGGAAAAAATGTAATGGTATTTATAAAATTAGTTTAACTGTGTGAAAACATGGGAATGATTATTTTTCAATTTGACTCAAATATATTAGAGGTTTTGTATCTTAGTACTTCATTCCCTTGTGACCACCCTAATTTTCAAGGAATATATATGTATTTGCTATATTGTGTTAAAGTTACACTTTTGAAAGAGTCATACAGGCACTGGGTCTTTTATTTAAATAGACACTGTCCCTGATGTTCAACTACATGCATTTCTGTGGTTGGTTGAAATACTTGTGGTGACTTTTCTGGTTTAAGACACATTTTCAGATTCTCAGTGTGAAGACTAGAGAAATCTTTTGGCTATTCAGGAATCAAGGATCAGTTTGTGTCCTATTAATTCAACTATTATTTTTCAAAGTGATCTGTCATCTTGCCTTGCATATATCCTAATGAAGGTCAAGAACTTTATATTCCTCCATTGAAGGAACATGTAGTCTCCTACAAGAAAAAGAGATAGTGCGTATTTGCAGGCATTAGTAATAAGAACAGCACATAGAAGAACATTCAGCCTTTCCTGGACTCTACCAAGTTTCCATCCATACACTTAGGGCTGTCAGACTCTTCTACATAGATGAAGATGATAGTGTGCACCTTTAAAAGATAAATACCTCTGTTTTACTTAGTGCGACATGGATATTATTCCCATGAAGATGTGGGAGCTGAGGGATGAGAGAAAAATCACCTTAGATTCTCACTTAGAAATGTAATGTTAAAAGAGACTTTTGTTTCTTTATTCCTTGTTGAAGCGTTGTTGAGTAATTGCCTGTTATGAACCAGGAAATCTTCTAAGCACTGGAGTATACAGTAGTGAATAAGGTAGAAATGACTTGGCTTTCATGGGGCTTGCCCTGTTAAATAGACCTCAGTGGCCACCAAACTTAAGTGTGTGTGAAACCACATTTCCCTGCCCCATCCCCAGAGACTGTGATTTAGGAGGCCTGTATTAGGGCCTGGGCATTTTCATTTTAAGTAAGCCCTCCTGGTGATTCTAATGTAGATGCTCCTTAGACCACCCTTGGAATAACATCTCTTTATTTTTTAATTTTATTGAAGTATAGTTAATTTACAATGTTGTGTTAATTTTTGCTGTACAGCAAAGTGATTCAGTTATACATAAATATATTCTTTTTCGTATTTTTCATTATGGTTTATCACAGGATACTGAATATAGTTGCCAGTGCTATACAACGGGACCTTTTGGTTTATCCATCCTATATGTAATAGTTTGCGTCTGCTAATCCCAACCTCCCAACTTTCCCTCCCCCACCCCTTTCCCCCTTAGGAACCACAAGTCTGTTCTCTATATTTGTGAGTCTGTTTTTGATATTTTATTTATTTATTTCTGGCTGCTTTGGGTCTTCGTTGCTATGCGTGGGCTTTTCTCTAGTTGCGGCGAGCGGGGGCTATTCTTGGTTGCAGTGCGCGGGCTTCTCATTGCTGCGGCTTCTCTTGTTGCGGAGTGCGGGCTCTAGGTGCGTGGGCTTCAGTAGTTGTGGCACGCGGGCTCTATAGTTCAGGCTCAGTAGTTGTGGCGCACGGGCTTAGTTGCTCCGTGGCATGTGGGATCTTCCCCGACCTGGGCTCGAGCCCGTGTCGCCTGCATTGGCCAGCGGATTCTTAACCACTGCGCCACTAGGGAAGTTCTGGGAGCGCAGTCTTAACCACCGGACCACCAGGGAAGTCCCCGGTGCAATGAGTATTGAAAGCTATATATACCTCTGAAAGTACACCCACTATCAAGATGTGGAATACTTCTATCCTTGACGTAATATATATATATATATATATATATATATATATATATATATATATATATGTTTTGCAGGGGTACTTTTTTTTTTCCTTTGAGCTTATCCCTTTTACCTGGACATTTGGGTTCTTCCCAGTTTTACCTGTTTACAAACTTATAGCTAAGTTTTTGAGTCTGTTGCAGCTTTATCTAGAGAGAGACTGTAAGGAGGAGAATGCTTGAGAGGCTGCATTTCTAGTCTGAGGATTTGATAAGAGACTGCCGAGTCAGTCATGAGGCAGGGTTATGCCAGTTGACGCTTATCACCAAATCTGAAATGCATCATTTGCCCTGGTATTCATCTACATGGAGTATTCTGCTTTAAAAAAAAAATTGAGGTTGACCTTTTAAGGAGCTAATTCTTAACTGTATAAAACAAGCAAGGATAGATGTAATTACAGTATTGAATATTGCAATTAGTACAAGTAATTGTATTGAATTTGGCCAGGTTGAACTTCCTCTTTGGGCATAGTTTGTGTTGGCTGGGCACAGCTAAGAATGAAAATCTGCAGCCGGTTCAGAGTGCCTGCAAGTGACAGGTTGAAGAGGCCAGGCCATACTGCTCTGAGTCCAGAGGCTTGTCTTTTTATTTGAAAATGACCAGTACACATATGGACCATGTGTCCCAGCTCTTCGTGTAAGAGATCAAGGCTAAGAGGAAAATGTTAGAAGTTAAGTTAGACTTGGTTTTCTCTTCCTGTCTTCAGCTGGTATTAGCTGTGTTAGATGATGATCCAAGCCTCGGCCTCTTTATATCTGTGAAGTGGGAAAGTGGTGATTCTTTTGATTTGTATAAGTGATAGTAGAAAGAAAGAAAGAAAGGAGAGATGGCCTTTTGGGAGAAACAAGAGAAAGAAAGTGAACATTTAGGACTTACAGGTGGTTTGGATGGAAGGTTGCAAGTCTATACACTTGTATGTCTTGCACTACGACTTAGCATGAAATGACTAGCTTTAAGGGCCTAGGTGCCAGGGTATGCAATTTTCATAATATCTTGAGGCAGTTGAATTAGCTGTTTCCAGCATAGTTGGCTTTCTTGGTATTCATATGTAACCTTGTCCATTTAATGTCAATATTGAGTTTTAGTATGTGAATTGATTGTATGGTTTAAAGCTGTGGAGCAAAGTGAAAATTTTGCTTGAGATTGGCATATCTTTGACCTTTGGGTTTAACACGCAACCTGTAATTTTTCTGAAGTTTTTTGGATAATGGTTACGTTATTGGTTGGATTATAAGTGAAATCAGTTAGATGGAATATAGTTAGGAGGATAGACTGTGGAGCCAGAATGCCAAGAGCTGGATTCTGACCCTGCCACTCATTAGCAGGGTGTGTTTGGGCAAGATGAACTTGTGCTTTTGTCTTCGAATCTATAAAATGCTGACTGGGAGGGTTACATGAGATAACAGACATTGTCTTAGGCAGTGTGGGCTGCTGTAATAAAATTCCATAGACTGGATGGCTTAACAGATGTTTATTTCTCACAGTTCTGGAGGCTGGGAAGTCCAAGGTCAAGGTGCACGAAGATTCTTTGGGTTCTTGCTGAGGGCCCCGTTCTTGGCTTATATAGACAGATGCCTTCTTGCTGTGAGGTCACATAATCTTTCCTCAGTGTGTGCAGTGAACAGAGCCCTGGTCTCTCTTCTTAGAAAAACAGTAATCCCATTATTGGGGCTCCATGCTTATGTCCTCACATTAGCCTAAACACTTCCCAAAGTCCCCATCTCCTAACAGCATCACATTGGGGGATAGGGCTGCAACATATGAATTTTTTGGGGGGGAGGACATAAACATTCAGTCCATAACAGACATAAAGCATTTTCTTGTTTATATTCTTATTTATACCTGGTGTCAAGCTTTAATGTGGAAAAAAGATGTAAATATCAAAGACTTTTGGCAAAAACTTAGTAATCTAAAATTTGAATTGAAAATAACAGTTGGCCCTCCATATCCATGGGTTCTGCATCCGTGGATTCAACCCACTGTGTATGAAAAATAATTGGGGGAAAAAAATCCAGAAAATTCCATAGGGCAAAACTTGAATTTGCCTTTTGGGGGCAACTATTTACATCTCATTTATATTGTATTTACACCTATTTGCATAGCATTTACATTGCATTAGGTATTATAAGTAATCTAGAGATGATTTAAAGTATATGGATACTACCCATTTTATATAAGGCACTTGAGCATCCGTGGATTTTGGTATCTGAGGGGCTTCTGAAACTAATCCCCTGTGAATTTGGAAGGATGACTGTAATCACCATGGACACATGGTTTATTTCTCTTTCAAACAAAATGGGTATTGTCTAGCTCTGGCCTAGGAGTGATAACCAGCCCAATAACAGTGAGCACGCAGGTTGTGTCTCTTGTGTCTTGTTGTATTATTTCTGACTAAAAGGAACCAGTGCTCCATGTAGATGAAACTGGTTGCAGATGGGGGCAGGAAGTGTACAAGTTGAACCTGGATTATCATAACAGAAAGCAAAAAAGCTCTCAAAGATTGCTGGAGTCATTTCAAAAGATACAGGATCAGTGTGAAGAGGCCTCCACTGATTAGCCAAAGATGGGGCAATTTGAGCATCAAAAGGAATTAATGCAGCGGGTTGATACACACCAAATATTTGTGAATCCATAATGTTACTGAAAAAAAAAAAAGCATTTGGTCATCTTTGGACAATGCCAGGGGACCAACTCATTCTGAAAAGTTTGAAATAATGATGTCTTTGAACTCCTGAAAGAAGACATTGAAATGAGGATTTGCATGAAGCTGGTTTATTTTGGAGATGGTTTCAAGAAGCAAGAGTGAGGGAATGGGGAGAGTGAAATGGGGGGGTTAGGACAAGCCAATGAAGGGCACTTTATTGAGGTTGCCATAAGGAAATAGGACCTTTGAGAAATGTACAGAATGCTTCCCAGGTGGAAGACTGAGGCATTTATCTACTGGCTCCCAACGGTCTCCTCTGTAAATTACAGATTGTCTTGAGGGTTTCATCTCTCTTCTGTTTCTGGGCTGTTCTTTTTTTTTTTTTTTTAAATTCTCCCTTTTGACAAAGGGTGTTTTATTTATTTATTTATTTTAACATCTTTATTGGAGTATAATTGCTTTACAATAGTGTGTTAGTTTCTGCTTTATAACAAACTGAATCAGCTATACATATACATATATCCCCATATCTCCTCCCTCTTGCATCTCCCTCCCACCCTCCCTATCCCACCCCTCTAGGTGGTCACAAAGCACCGAACTGATCTCCCTGTGCTATGCAGCTGCTTCCCACTAGCTATCTATTGTACATTTGGTAGTGTATATATGTCCATGCCACTCTCTCACTTCTTCCCAGCTTACCCTTCCCCCTCCTCGTGTCCTCAAGTCCATTCTCTACGTCTGCGTCTATTCCTGTCCTACCCCTAGGTTCTTCAGAACCTTTTTTTCTTTTTTTTTTAAGATTCCATATATATGTGTTAGCATATGGTATTTGCTTTTCTCTTTCTGACTTATTTCACTCTGTATGACAGACTCTAGGTCCATCCACCTCACTACAAATAACTCAGTTTCGTTTCTTTTTATGGCTGGGTAATATTCCATTGTATATACGTGCCACATCTTCTTTATCCATTCATCTATAGATGGACATTTAGGTTGCTTCCATGTCCTGGCTATTGTAAATATTGCTGCAGTGAACATTGTGGTACATGACTCTTTTTTTTTTTTTTTTAATCAGTCATCAATTTTATACACATCACTTTATACATGTCAATCCCAATCGCCCAATTCAGCACACCACCATCCCCACCCCACCGCAGTTTTCCCCCCTTGGTGTCCATATGTCCGTTCTCTACATCCATGTCTCAACCTCTGCCCTGCAACCCGGTTCATCCGTACCATCCTTCTAGGTTCCACATACATGCGTTAATATACGATACTTGTTTTTCTCTTTCTGACTTACTTCACTCTGTATGAGAGTCTCTAGATCCATCCACGTCTCAACAAATGACTCAATTTCGTTCCTTTTTATGGCTGGGTAATATTCCATTGTATATATGTGCCACATCTTCTTTATCCATTCATCTGTCGATGGACATTTAGGTGGCTTCCATGACCTGGCTATCATAAACAGTGTTGCAATGAACATTGGGGTGCATGTGTCTTTTTAAATTATGGTTTTCTCAGGGTATATGCCCAGTAGTGGGATTGCTGGGTTGTATGGTAGTTCTATTTTTAGTTTTTTAAGGAACCTCCATAGTGGCTGTATCAATTTACATTCTTCTGGGCTGTTCTTGAATTCTGCTGAGGCTTTGGTGAAAAACCTGAGGTGAAAGAGAGATGCCTAAGGGTGTGCTTAGGGGTGGAAGGAGGCGGGACAACTTCACTGTGCTTGGGATTGTCTCCCACAGCTGTGAATGAAATCAGAGGTGAGCAAGGGGATGTGATAAGCAGCACAAAACCAACTGCAGAAGGGAAAGAATCAAATACTTATCCTGCCTTTACTATACTTACTGCGGTTCAGCGTATCCAAATATGTGATAAAGGAAAGTTGTTCTTTATGGAAGAACTCCAGCTAAATTAAAAAATACGGGGCTTTCCTGGGGGCTCAGTGGTTAAGAATCCGCCTGCCAATGCAGCAGACACGGATTCAAGCCCTGGTCCGGGAAGATCCCACGTGCCGCAGAGCAACTAAGCCTGTGCGCCACAACTACTGAGCCTGTGCTCTAGAGCCCACGAGCCACAAGTGCTGAGCCCTTGTGCCACAACTACTGAAGCCTGCACGCCTAGAGCCCATGCTCCGCAACAAGAAAAGCCACAGCAATGAGAAGCCTGCGCACCGCAACGAACAACAGCCCCCGTTCACTGCAACTAGAGGAAGCTCGCTCAGCAGCGAAGACCCAACGCAGCCATAAACAAACAAACAAATAAATTCACTAAAAAAATATGGAAGGCATGATACAATGAGAAAATACATTTTCAACCTTTATGAAACAGTGGATTTAGGCAATGATCATTAGTGACTGCAACATCACAGGAAGACAACCAGGGATAATGTATCTTTTCATGGAAGTATAAAACCTCCCCGTGATAGTTTATTGTCTCTCCCTAAACAACAGCAAAAAACAAGTCAAATTTTCAGATCTAATTACCACTTTTATAGGAGTCAGAATAACATCATATTAAACACCACCATGGGAGTGTAAGTAGCAAAATCCAGGCAGTGAGAAACCAGGAGACAAATGACAGGTTTGGGATTTTTTTATTCTCTGAATAAGTTGTAAGGATAGAAAGGGAAACATGTAGCTTATGAGGCTAGAGTCATACTGAAGCATGTGCAGTGTATGGCTCTTTTTTGATACTGATTAAACAAACTTAAAAAAAAAAAATATTTTTTTAAAATGGGGAAATGTAAACTGACTAGATGTTCAGTATGAAGTTTTTATCCATTTTTAAGGACAGATAATAGTATTTTGTCTACTTAAAGAGTCGTTTAAAAGAAGATGCTAATATAAAAGGCATGAGAATGACAAAAATTGGGGGTGATGGTTACTTTCTAGGAGGCAGGCATTAGGGTGAGGGAAGAGCATGGTAGCTTCAATTGTCTTGTTCTGATTTGGTGAGGTGGGTTCATATATGTCTTATGCTTTGTAATGTAAAGATATTACACATCATTGTATATCAAATTCAACATAGCAAACAATTATTTAAAATGACACGAAGAGGATGCAATGGGGAAAACCCAGAATGAGTAATTGCACAGGATTTATTACCTGGACCTCCAAATAAATAGCAGGAAAACAGAATGAAGGGGAACTCTTATATCCAAGAGACCTAAGAGATGTTGACTCTACACGTGTGGGCATATTGTTGGGATCTTGATATGAACAGACCAACTGTAAAAAGATAGTTATTAAGCAATTGGAAATAAACAGAGTGTGGGTATTTGTTCTCAAGGAATTTTTGTTAATCACTTTTAGAAGCAATAATGGTGATATAGTTAATTTTAAACAAAAAAGGTCCTTTTGTCAGTATTTACAGATGTACTGTAGTATGACAGGCCATGTAAGTGGGACTTGTTGGTACAGGTGTGAGTGTAGATAAACAAGATCAGGTGATCATACTTGGTAACTGATACAGGCATATGGAGATTGATATGATTTTTCTGGTTTGGTGTCAATTTGAAAACTTCCATAAAATCAATTTAAATCAGTTCCATTTATTACTAAAATTTTTGAAGATGCCCTTAGGAGTTTACATGAGCTTTATTGGCTTTTTATCCTGTAATTAAACCAGCTTTTAATAAATAATGAGGGACTTCCCTGATGGCACAGTGGTTAAGAATCCGCCTGCCAGTGCTGGGGACACGGGTTCAATCCCTGGTTTGGAAGGATCCTACATGCCTCGGAGCAACTAAGCCGGTGTGCCATGACTACTGAGCCTGTGCTCTAAAGCCCACGAGCCACAACTACTGAGCCCGCAAGCCACAATTACTGAGCCCAAGTGCTGCTTCTACTGAAGCCCATGCGCCTAGAGCCCGTGCTCCGTAACAAGAGAAGCCACTGCAATGAGAAGCCCACGCACCGCAAGGAAGAGTAACCCCCTCTCGCCGCACCTAGAGAAAGCCTGTGCACAGCAACGAAGACCCAGTGCAGCAGCCCCCCCCCCAAAAAAAGGGCTTCCCTGGTGGCGCAGTGGTTGAGAATCTGCCTGCCAATGCAGGGGACACGGGTTCGAGCCCTGGTCTGGGAAGATCCCACATGCTGTGGAGTGACTAGGCCCGTGAGCCACAATTGCTGAGCCTGCACGTCTGGAGCCTGTGCTCCGCAACAAGAGAGACCGCGATAGTGAGAGGCCCGCGCACCGCGATGAAGAGTGGCCCCCACTTGCCACAACTAGAGGAAGCCCTCGCACAGAAACGAAGGCCCAACACAGCCATAAATAAATTAAAAAAAAAAAAAAAAAGTACTGAATTTTATTGCAACTATTTCAAGCACAGTAAGCATTTTTTAAAGGTTAAATGAGAGCTTAAACTTTACCTCATTTTTCCCTGTTGGGGGAAAACCCTTAAATTCTATATGATTAACTTACAAGTAGATTGTGTGGAAGTTTTAAAATAGCACAAGAGATTAAATCGGTATTTTCCTGTTTTTGTTCTCAAACTTCAGTGTGGCTATTGTTCTTAGCACTCCCCCATGAGCTGTAATAAAATCATGTTAGTTTCTGGATGATGGATCCATGAGTCTTGTGTTTTTTTTCCCCCCCTCTATGTTATAACAAATGTTAATTTAACTATCAATTGAGTGCTTCTCAGGTGCCAAACACTGTTCCAGACTCTGAATGCAACAGTGAACAAGACAGCCTAACGAGTCCCTGCTGTTACAGGGTGTGATCCTTGTTACTTTGTTACTACGTAACAAATCCTTGTTACTACCTAAGTGTGTTTTAGGAGGAGGTGAAACACAACTTACTTTGCTGATAGTTAAATTGAACTCTAATGAGTGGGTAATCAAACTGGAAAACAGTATCCGTTTTCTTGACTCCTAAGTATTTAGCATCAAACCCAAATATAACCTATTTCTAAAAGCTCAGATGGGAGATGGGCACTAAGAAAACAGGTGATAGTGTTTTTTTTTAATTAATTAATTTATTTTTGGCTGTGTTGGGTCTTCGTTGCTGCATGCGGGCTTTCTCTAGTTGTGGCGAGCAGGGGCTACTCTTCATTGCAGTGCGCGGGCTTCTCATTGCGGTGGCTTCTCTTGTTGCGGAAGAAGGGCTCTAGGGGCTCGGGCTTCAGAGTTGTGGTGCATGGGCTTAGTTGCTCCGAGGCATGTGAGATCTTCCTGGACCAAGGATCAAACCCGTGTCCCCTGCATTGGCAGGCAGATTCTTAACTGCTGCGCCATCAGGGAAGTCCAGGTGTTAGAGTTTTAACTGTGTATAGCCAACTTGATTAGTACAGCTGAGTGGGGTCGTTTTTCTCAAGTACCTTCCGGGTCAGAGGTTTGTGTTTATGTACTAGATGAGAATTCATGCCTTTGCTTGGACTTTTTTAATGCTGGGCCTTTTGGCTCTTGTAGTGATGAGTGGACCATGGGGTGAGGAGCTAGAGGTGAAACTGCAGAGTTTAAGATTAGTTACTGGGTAAGTGGGAAAGAACACTGCTAGATGTCAAAACACTAACTGTATGAAAATAATCCTGCTATTTGTCTAAAATGAAACACGAGAGAATCAGGTAATGGAAAAGGGACAGCCATTTAAGGGAAATAATTATTCTGGAGTAACTTCTAATAAGTAAATGGGTATCGGATGTACATTTTGAAGAACGTGTGGGGAAAACATGCCTAATGGATTACTTCTAATGTGCAAAAAATAGTATCCTATTTAAAGAAGTTCTTGGGAACCCTGTGAAGTAGGTATTTGTTGTTTTAATAATGAATAATTACCTGCTAGGTGACCATAACTCTCTATGTACACTTCTGTGTGTGCTTTTGGGAAAATTTTTTGGTAATATATATACCCAGAAAAATGAGTCCAGTAGAGATGAATACTTAGTTTCTTAACATTGTGCTGTAATTTATTACTGTGTCAGATGCTTGATTAAGACAGATTAGTACTTGGAATGTATAGTAAATAATTCTTACTTACTTGGTTACCCAGGGTAAGTATTTACACAGTGTGAGTAACTTTTCTGCTAGCTAAAGCAATACATGGCAGATTTGAAGTCTATGTTTTAGGAATGTTTTTATTAGGGTACATTTTTTAAGGCTTTTATAGAAAAATATAAAACTTACACAAAAGCAGAGATACAGTACACATCCTGCAGCTTTAACAATTATTAGCACATGAGTTTTTTTTTTTTAGCACATGAGTTATTTTTGAAACAAATCCCAGAATAACATGTGTAAATTCTAAGACTATGTGGTGTTTGAAAATTTTTTATTAAATTGGCATTCTGTCACTATCTCTTTGATATATTGCCCTTGGTGATTGTGCTTTGTTTCACTGTCTCATAAAAATAATGTAAAAATGATTTTTCCTTCATCATCTGTTTTATCATTATAAACAGGATGTACCTGAGTTTGTTAATCTACATGTTCTTTAGAGTTCCATAAGGGATAGGCAGTGTCTGTGGCATTTATTTGTTCTTAAGCTTTGGGGTGAATGGGAGGAGACAAAGGAGTAGGCTGTGAATGTAGTCCCAGCTGGTGTTTTGCTGTGGTACTTAAAAGTGGATCGTTTGACCCAGAAAAGGAAATTAACTATAGATCTAGAAGTTAAAAAATTATTTCACTTGAGATGTCATGCCCAATTGCTGGTCTCTCTTTTTTTTTAAAATAGCTAGTTGACTGTAAATTCCTTTCCCTCTAAGAGTGTGACTGGTATGTGGTATCCCTAGTACGGTCTCACATAATTCATGTTCCTTCCTTCCTTCCTTCTACCCTCCCTTTCTTCTTCTGCTCTCTCCCTCTGATAGTATTGAGGAGGGGGTAGAAGAAGAGGGATGTATATTATAATAGATTTTATTATTATATAAAATACATATTGTGTTTTATATACATAGCATATGTATAGGTATATGTGTAGGCATTCGAACTAAGGTAGGGGATTTTTAATGTTTTTTGTGCCATGGACTCCTTTGGCAGCCTGAAAAGTATGGACCTCTTAAGGTATTTTTAAGTGCATAAAATAAAACACATGGGATTATAAAGGAAATTATTTTGAAATACAGTTAGAATAATGTTAAAGCTCGTAGTAGCATGTGTTTCTTAACATAATAAGGAAAAGTTCTAGCAACGCAGCTAGCTTTCACAGTAGTGATTATACATGATATTTAAAGATCTGCAACAACGTAAGTGATATGAAAATATCTGATTTATTTTAATGTCAAAAGTACAAGTCATATAATTCTACTGTTGTTTGATGCCAACATCCATAATTGAAGGTGGTGCTAAATTTCAGTTAGGGGATAGTGAAAATAAACATGTGATTTCCCCCATACCCCACCCCTCCTATCCAAGTTCCTTGAATTCTGTCCATGGACCCCTTGGCTGTGATCTCAGATTAAGAACATCTGGACTAAGGCTTTGTTTGTGTTCTGGGATGCTTACTTCGAGGCTAAAGGGTTTGAACTTAGAATATAGTCATCAGATGAAATGTTTTTCAAACGATGTATCTGCCAATTTTAGTGGCTTTTAGAATAAGCCATAACAATCCAATGATGCTAGATTTCCAAATGGTCTCAGTATGCATATTGTGATAACTTCTCTCTCCTTTTTCCTTCTTGGGCTGCCTTTTCTTATTATATATTAGTTTGTAATTAATATAAAGTATTTTAAGTAGTTTCTAAGCATCCATGTTGGCTATTAATATCTTCTGCTTTTACTTTTTTTTTTTTTTCTTTTAAAAAACATTTTAATTCTTCTGCAGGATTCGGAAACTTCAGATACGAAATATCCCGCCTCATTTACAGTGGGAGGTAAGAATTTCTATATTTAAAACTAAGATTTTAGTATCTAAGCCTATTGGTAGTTTTTCCGAAGGTTTTTCTCCTTCCAGCTCTTGGATGTGCTAGAACACACATGGTTCTTCTCTTTTATGGTCTGTGTCTTGCATTGGGCTTTTCTTTGTAAGAGTATACTATATCTTTGAAAACAATCTGCTCTTTGAGATACTTAAAGTTGAAATAAGTTCTGGGGTAACTGGGTAAACTTGCTCATTCAATCACATCCCACAGAATCTTGTTTGAGATCTTTCTGATGAGTTTTGCTAATTGTATTTAAATATGAAGTTCCCTCCTTGGCAATTTTTTAGAGAGCAAATACTGCTATTTATGCTTTATTTTAAAATGTTACTATGCTTTCTTTTGCTCACATGGTGGCACTGTAGTAATTGTATTTAAACACAAACCTTTTAGCACAATTGAATAGCCTGTGTCAGCAATTTCCAAACCATGTTGATGATGTCATGGTGAGAATTTGAGACCCCAGTAGTTGAAAAGATAAAAGGAAATGTCTGTTGACTCTTCCAGATGATGGACCTGAAAATTCTTAAAAGCTAGTTTGGAGAAGGTGATGCAGGGAGAACTGCTCAGCTTTTATGTATTTTTAATATAAAAATCAAGAGTAACTAGCTTTGTGTGTTTCACATTAGTGTTCTGAAATGACATTTGAAGAGTCGCTAAACCAGAACCTTCATCAAAATGCAAAGAAAGGTTAAAAGGTTTCTTTGGTGGTGAGTTTAGGAAAGCTGGCCTGAGGTCTGATTCTCCAAGGTCCCAGTTGGTAACAAATCACTTATGCTCAGAATATTTTACAGCACATTTATTTTCAGAACAATGTTATTGAATTTAATCTTTGCAGGACTTGGTTCTTTGGTCTCTGTTGAATATTTTTCAAGTTATATAATGTATAAAAGGTATACTTTTGTAGATAGAAACAGTGACATTAGATTAAACAATGCATTTTCTTGTTTTAGTTTCACATTTGTTTAGGAAATTCAGTATCTTGGAGGATGAGTCCCTGAATCAAGTGTCATGGTATCAAGATTACTGGTTTAATCCCCTTTTTTATTTATGTTTTTTTTTTTAATTGGAGTATAGTTGATTTACAATGTTGTGTTAGTTTCAGGTGTACAGCAAAGTGATTCAATTTTATATACATATATATACACATATATATTGGGTTGGCCAAAAAGTTCATTCTGGTTTTTCCATAACCTCTTAGGAGAAAACCTGAATGAATTTTTTGGCCAACCCAATATATACATATATTCTTTTTCAGATTCTTTTCCATTATGGGTTATTACAAGATATTGAATATAATTCCCTGTGCTCTACAGTAGGTCCTTGTTATTTATTTATAGTAGTGTGTGCATGTTAATTAATCCCTTCATTTTAACATGGGCTATGTTAAATATGATTTTCTATTTGGGAACTGTATCTAGTGTGATGTAGCTTTCAATGAAAGAGTCAAATGGTGGCAGCCAATTTTAAGTAAGTGAATTATTAGTGTACTAGCATATCAGCTATAGGCAAGTGGTAGTTTCCTTATAATTCATTCATAGTATCTCTTCAAATTTAGATTGCAGTGGCTTCTTGAGCATTGTTGATTCTAGTTTTGGTGGCTTCTCAAGATTTTAGTTCATTGCATTCTTCCTTATTCTGGGTAAAATTTAATCTATGAGAATAAGTCTTTATTCGCCACATCTAATTTTTTTTTTTAATTTCATTTTACCCTCCCCCAGAGTCCTTTGAGGTAAGGTGAAGTTGGTGACATTATCTCCATTTTCAAATGGGCAAATACGGGCCCACAGGGTTCAAAGAATTAAGCAAGAACAGATAGTGAATTTAAAGAAGCGTGGAACTAGACTTTGAAACTCTTGACCTTTGACCCCTTTACAATTTAAAGGATGGTTTGAAATACTGATTAACAAAAACTATTGAGGGCTTGTTAGGAGTAGGATGAACTATTTGGATATTTCCTTTCCTTGAAGACTTGAATGACCACCATCTGTTATTTCCTTTTTGAGGAGTCACTTTGTGTAACATTTTATTTGTATACACTGAGCCTGCTGGTTGTCTCGTGCCAAAGCCTTACAGAAGGTGATAATTTTGCAATTATATGTCTGGACTCCCTTTATAATGGAAAAATTAGACTTTGAATCCACTAATTAATCTTAGAATCACTGAAAATGTACTGACCAGACATTACGTGCCTCCTGATTTGACGCAATAGGAAATACATAGCAACGTAGATGAAATATTCTTGTCAAAAAAAAATAGAGGTTTGACTGGATTCAATTTCAATCTGACTTTGAGTTTATAAGAAGTATAGAAGGTAGAGGCACAAATGAAATGATGCCATGAAGAAACACCTAGCCAATTCCAGAGTATGGGACATTCCACAGGACAAATGACATTGTTTAGTAAAGTGATGGCATATTAAAAGGGAAGGGGACTGTTACAGAATAAGACCTATGAGGATAACAAAAAAGCAAGCATACACCTGCACTAAGTTATTTGTGAACTATGTAAACAGTCCTTAGGAGCAGCATGGAGTATCTAGAAAAGCCTTAGAGTTTTTTGCAGGAGGCTTTTGGTGTCAGACTTGGAATTACATCCCAGCTCCACTGCTTACTAGATATGTGATCTCTGAACCAGTTTTTAAAATTCTTGAAGCCTCATTTTCCTCCTTTCTAACATGGGGATGATAATAGCCACTTGCTTGGGTTGCTATGGGCTTTAGTAGGATTATGCATGCGCAAGCCCTTAAAAAATGCTTGGTACGTATACGTGCACCCTACATTTTAGCTATGATATGAACAACAAATTCATTTCCTCCCAACTTAAAGTTCTTGTGCTTAACTCAGATGCAGCCTATAGCACACACAAAAAAACAGGTATTATACCAGGGGGAATTTAAATGTGGAGAACTACACAGGTGCTAGAGGGCTGAATCGGCAAAGACGGAATCCACAGATAGTGACTATAGCAGCTCCCACCCTGAGGCTGAGTGGGGAGGAAAGGGGTCAGTGGAACAGGGTGAGGTTATCAGATCCTAGAAGCTTGAAGGGAGGGCTCTGAGTAGCTGAGAGTGAGCAACGGATGCTTCCTGGCTGTGGCTGGTGCCTGGGATGGGGGAAGAAGGGAAGTGATGAAGCTGGTTCTGGGAATGCCCAGAGCAGCTAGAGTCCGAAACCCATGGCTGTTAGGATGACGCTGATACGAACAGCTGATAAATGGGAAGGAACATGTGTCATCTCCGCTCCTGCTCTCCAGTCCCCCTCTTGTGCATTCTGTCAGCAGAAACCACCAGGGAACAGCTGGCAAAGGTGCGATAATAGGGCAGAGTCCCAGCCCCAGCATCACGGAGTTGGAAGGTGTATTTGGCATTGAGAGCTTAATTTCCAGTCGAAGTTCTATCCCAGAAGTGAAAATTCCTCCCCTGTTCTGCCAGCCCTCTTCTAAGCCATTTTCTGTGAGGTCATCAAAGAAATGACAGAATCTGGGACCATGGCAGAAACACCATGAGATAACAGTGCTATAAGGCGTTTTATAAGGTCTGTAACTGGATTGTTGATTATCTTTATACCACTGTGATACTTTATTTTATTTACATTACCTTTTTACCACTAGATCCTGCTGAATGACACACGGGGATTCCTCTCAAGTTCCTGGAATACCACATCATGCATGCTTTGTGTGTCATGTGGGGCTTAAATGATTTCTAGTCAATTAGTTTTGGTTGATGGTAAAGTGCACTCAAGTGTTCTGGACTGGCTAAATGTTTCACTGCTTAAGTGTTTTGGCAGATAAAGATATGGGGAAACTAACTTTTGGAAGGACCTGCTGCTGGAGAATTAGGTAGGTTTGTTTTTTCCCCCAAATAGGTGGAATGTAGAAGGGAAATAGAAGAAATTGTTTCTTCTCCCCCTCCAACCCTCTTGCCTGAGGTACTTGAAGAATAGATCTGTGGTGTGACCAGAACTGGAAGGGCTCCTCTATAAATAGTCCTGATGTTGGACAGATCTGGATCCTCAGATGCCCTAAGGGATGTAAACGTGTGTGATAAGGGTTTGAGGGAACACCCTGGGCAAATGACAAAGAGGTGAGGAAGGGATAGAGCCCCAGAACACTTGACTTTAAACACCTTTGAGAAGAATCCTTTTTCTTTTGCCTTACTCAGTGTCTTAAATTGGCCCCATTTTCTGAATTTAAGGGGTGTCTTTCTTCATTTAAAAAATAAATTGCCAAGGCCTTAGGAAAGGACTTCTCAAAGAGAGTTTTTCCTAATCTCATCATCTTAATACTGCTCTCCAATCAAAGTTATTAGTACTCATAGAATGTTAAAAGTGAATACCCTCCCGGAAGGGAAATGTAACACCCATTAATTATGTAAATGAAGGGTCTAGAGTAAAGGGCAAGTTAGGTTCTCATTTGGGGGTCAGGTATTGAAAGTAGAATGATGCTTCCTCAGAGGTTAGTGTCTGGCAAAACAGACTGAGCTACTGAGTTAGTGGTTTGCATCATAAAGCCCTGACTGCCCATGCCTGGAGTGACTGTATTTTCTGAGGCAAAGTTTTGAATATATGATCTGACAAATACTTATGGGGAATGCATAATTTAAAATTACAACTTGCTGGAAAATGCAGAATGTATGTTGGCCTGGATATCAGATTTTTCCTGGACTTAGTTGAGGTGAGAAGATGAATATCTTGGGAAGAAACTCTGAAGAGGTTTCCACACTGTAAGATCCATTTTTCTGCCACATGTGTTGTCTGGTGTGATTGAATAAAGGAAGTGGAAGCTGTCTCCTGGCCTCAACATAGGGGAGTAAAGGGGGGCTCTTCATAACTAAAGCATCCTCAAATTGCATCCAGGCTTCTGACATACCAGGGGGTTGGTCTCTGGTTCTTGACATGGAAAGCAAGTAACCAGTATGCTGAAAATGAAAGCCCAAAACTACAAGTTGAACATCGCAATGTAAAATATGCTTTGCTTTTTTTTCTCAGCAGAGTTATCTTAATGATTTCTCTTTCAAAGTTCTTTTTGGTTGTTCTGTGTAAGCTTGAGGCAATTTTTGGAAGTAAGTACATCTTGTAGGAAATCTTAAAGGGCTTTTTCTGTTGGGCCATAGGATTGCCCTAACAGAACACTTTCTTTATTGAAACACTTTGGCTTGTTAGTTTGAACCCACCCCCTAGAAACCAGTTTGGAGAAAGTTGACTTCTAGGGCATAAGGAATGTTAGAAAGCCTTGGCTTCTTTCATGATGAAGTTTTTTCTCTGAAGTTTGGGGGTGGGGAGTGTGGCATGAGTGGTAAGATGTAGTGGGATGAGGCTGAACTTCCCTGTAAATTACACTCAAGCGAGTCACATCCACTCTCTGGCGGAAGGGCTAAAGCTTTAGAGAGATGCCTGTGTTTCAGACTGTAATGAAAAATACACCGTAATAGGACACCTTGTGAGATGAGGCTGGTACTTATTTTTTTTTTAATTTAATTTAATTTATTTATTTTTGGCTGCATTGGGTCTTCGCTGCTGAGTGTGGGCTTTCTCTAATTGTGGCGAGCAGGGGCTACTTTTCGTTGTGGTGCACGAGCTTCTCGTTTCGGTGGCTTCTCTTGTTGCAGAGCACGGGCTCTAGGCACGCGGGCTCAGTAGTTGTGGCACATGGGCTTAGTTGCTCCGCGGCGCATGGGATCTTCTCGGACCAGGGCTCGAACCCGTGTCCCCTGCATTGGCAGGTGGATTCTTAACCACTGCGTCACCAGGGAAGTCCCTTAAAGGTTGCCTTTTGCAGCAGACATCTTGGAGTTGTAATGTAGTAGCAGAAAAACACTGTTCTGGGTTGGTGATTTTCAAAGTTCTCTCTTTTCTTCGGAGGAGATGGTATGGCAGAAACCTGGTATGTGAATATAGATAAAGTTAGAGTTATTCAAAGGTGGCACAGAACCTTGCCTGCTGGTTCCCTCTTTGGCCCCCAGGGAATCCCTTGGGTGCAGGTGTGATATTGTGGTTTATAATAAAAATATGTATTTGCTCTTGGTCCGCTTCTGACCCAGAGCTCCTTAAAACCCTTGGAATTTCGTAAGTGGTGAGAGTGATGAAGAGTGATGAATTCGTTACGTTAATGATACGACTTTTGGAAACCACCTAAGGGTGAGAGCCACTGACCAGGTGATTAGAGGGTTAGAACTTTGAGTCACAGTGTGCTGTCACCCACCTCCACCTCCGGGGAGGGGAGAGGGGGCTGGAGGTTGAATTAGTTGCCAATGCGAATGATTAATTGATCATACCTATGTAATGAAGCCTCATAAAAACCCCAAAGGACTGGGTTCAGAGAGCTTCCTAGTTGGTGAACATGTGGGGAAAGTGGTGAAGTGTGGGGATTTGAATGGTGCGCTGGAGAGAGCATGGAAGCTGCACACCCTTCCCTCACACCTTGCCCTGGGCACCTCTTCCATCCGGCTGTTCCTAAACTATATCCTGGTGATCCAGTAAGTAAAATGTTTCTGTGAGCTATTTAAGCTGCTCTAGGAAATTAATCAAACCCAAGGAGGGGTTGTTGGAACCTCCTGTCTATAGTTGTTTGGTCTGAAGTACAAGTGACAACCTGGGCTTGCAGTTGGCTTCTGAAGGGTGGAGGGCAGTCTTACAGGACTGAACCCTTAACCTGTGGAATCAGATTCTATCTCCAGGTAGATAGTGTCAGAAATCAGTTGAATTGTAGGACGCGCATCTAGTACCTGAGAGTTGTTTATTGGTGGTGTGGGAACTGCCCCCCTCCACACTTTGGAATTGGGTCCAGGAATCCGAAAGAAGAGGTTTTGTTGGACTGGTTTGAAAATCACCATGGCTTCAGTGAATTTGAGTATGAACAGTTGTTAGAAGTAGTTGATCTCGATCAAGTAATTTTTTTTTTTAATAAATTTATTTATTTATTTATATATTTTTGGCTGTGTTGGGTCTTCGTTTCTGTGTGAGGGCTTTCCCTAGTTGTGGCGAGCGGGGGCCACTCTTCATCGCGGTGCGCAGGCCTTTCCCTGTCGCGGCCTCTCTTGTTGGCGGAGCACAGGCTCCAGATGCGCAGGCTCAGTAGTTGTGGCTCACGGGCCTAGTTGCTCCGCGGCATGTGGGATCTTCCCATACCAGGGCTCGAACCCATGTCCCCTGCATTGGCAGGCAGATTCTCAACCACTGCGCCACCAGAGAAGCCCTATCAAGTAATTTTGAAGGAACTTATACAACAAGTATGAGACCGTTGACGCTGATAGGTGATCTTTCTTCTCCATGGCCTGACTCTGAGCACTGGCCAATAAATAGCTGACTCTTACTGAGCACTAATGTGCCGGGTGCTGAATTAACTTGTTTTAATCTTCACCACAGTCCCATGTCCCCATTTTACAGATGAGGCAGCTGAGGTCAGAGAGGTGAAGTAACTTGCCCAGGGTCATGCAGCTGGAAAGTGGTAGAGTTTCTGCTCTTAATCAGGTTACTCAAACAGAACACTTCCCCTGAAAGGTAAGTTTCTATTTCTTAAAATTATCATCATTTATTTGCTTTCACCACGCCCCTGAAGGCTGGACAGTGAACCCAGTAGAAACTGGATCCTCCCTAGGTCTGGAGGAAATATGTGGTTATGAGTGATGAATGGGCTTGGACAGATTATTTGGGGAAGTTATTGGTTAACTGTTCCATTTAGAGAACCGAGGACGGTAGAGTTCTTCATGCATCGTCGCTCTGGGATGGGCCAGGCTTTGCCTCGTGAGAGATGAGCTGGTGTAAGGTGTTTGGGGAATACCAGTGTTTCCCTGTGACCCCTAGATGAGTGGTTGTACGAGGCACGCATTTCTGGTCCTTATCTGCTCTCTCCCCGTGTTTACCACGCCCTTGTACTCAATGCCTGGACTTGTGTCCTGTGCTTCATAGTTCTTCTGGGATGGTCACCTCAAAGATCTCCATGCCCTTTATTTAAGCTTTTTATTATGAAAAATATCAAACATAAACAAAAAGAAAGGCTAATATAACGACACTCAGTTTCAACCATTATCAATATATAGCCAGTCTCTTTTTTTTTTTTTAATAACTCTAACCTCTTCATCCTTTCCCAGACTGTTGTACATAAAATACATCCTAGACATCGCATCACTTAATTCAGTAAATACTGAATGCATCTCTAAAAGTTAAATGTCTCCAAATTAGTTTGCTAGGGCTGCTGAACAAAACACCACAAACTGGGTGGCTTAAACAACAAACTTTATCTCACAGTTCTGGAGGCTAGAAGTCTGATATCAAGATGTCAGCACATTTGGTTCCTGCTGAGGGCTGTGAGAGAAGGATTTGTTTGAGGCCTCTCTCTCTTCAGGTAGTTCCTCGGTTTGCGACAGTGTAAATCCACCCTTCACGTGGTGTTGTTGCTGTGTGTGTCTGTGTCCAAATTTCTCTTTTTTATAAGGACACCGGCTCTACTGGATTAGGGACCACCCTAATGACCTTGACTACTTCTGTAAAGACCCTGTCTCCAGATACAGTCGAGCTGTGGTACTAGGAATTAAGACTCCGTCCTATGAATTTTGGGGAAGACACAGTTCAACCCATAACAGTCTCTTTAAAAAATACATGTATTAAATGAATAGTAACTCTCACATATCAAATCTAATCATTTCCTTGATTATCTTTTTTAAAAAAATTATTTGAGTCAGGATCCAAATAAGATCTTTTTCTAGACATTTAATCAATAGGTACGTCTTTTTTTTTTTTTTTTTTTTTTGTGAGAGGGTTATGTAGTGTATTTGTTGAAGTTGGTTTATTCTGCAGAATGTTCCACATTCTTACTTTGCTGAACTACATCCATGTGTGGTGACTTACCATGTTCCTCTGACCCTTGTGGGACTTGGATTAGACTCAAGTTCACTTTTGGTTTGTTTGCACAAGACAAAGTAATAGGTGGTGATGTATTCTTACATCAGGAGGTACATAATGTCTGTTTTTGGGTTATGAAATGCCACTGATCATTGCTTAGATTCATCATCGTGTGGCTGCAGGATGGTCATACTCTAATTCTACAATTTCTTCATGTATTAGTTGGAATGCGTTTGTAAAGAGGAACTTGTCCTTGCTAGCTATTGAAGTACTCTACTGAAGTACAGTTTGTGTAGGAGAGATAGGAAAAATACTTGATTCTTTCCACTTATTTACTACCTTATAAATATTGGGTGCCTTGGCATCCTACAAGGGTAACCAGTGAGTTGTTTTTGTTTTTAAATCAGTGAGTTTTTGTGTAACTATGAGCTCGAGTTTAAACATACTTGGGTTTCAGAATTACTGGAATCATTCTTTTTTAAATTAACTAATTATTTATTCATTTATTTTTGGCCACGTTGGGTCTTCGTTGCTGCACACGGGCTTTCTGTAGTTGCAGCAAGTGGGGCTACTCTTCGTTGCAGTGCGTGGGCTTCTCATTGCGGTGGCTTCTCTTGTTGTGGAGCACAGGCTCTAGGCTCGTGGGCTTCGGTAGTTGTGGCACGTGGGCTCAGTAGTTGTGGTGCGCAGGCTTTAGAGCACAGGCTCAGTAGTTGTGGTGCACGGGCTTAGTTGCTCCGCGGCATGTGGGATCTTCCCGGACCAGGGCTCGAACCCATGTCCCCTGCATTGGCAGGCGGATTCTTAACCACGGCGCCACCAGTGAAGTCCCTGGAATCATTCTTATTGATACTGAAATTATCCTATCCTGAGAGGCCTGTCCTTTTGATGCTTCCTCAGTAGTTGATAGCTTCCTTGATTGTTGGTTTAAGAAATTCCAGGTTTGTCATGTACATTTCCTGTTTCAAGGAGTGGAATCGGCCCTTTCTTCAAAAGGCCTGCTTTCTTGGGAAATGGTATTTAGAGATCACAGTGTGATCATGCTTCTCTTGGGACCACATGTGTTGGCATTTCCTTGGTTGTTCATTTTCTTTCTTTTTTAAAAATATTAATTAATCAATTAATTAATTGGCTGCGCCGCGTCTTAGTTGTGGCAGGCGGGATCTTCGTTGCTGTGTGCGGGATCTTTTAGTTGCCGCATGCAGGTTCTAGTTCCCTGACCAGGGATTGAACCTGGGCCCCCTGCACTGGGAGCGCAGAGTCTGGACCACCAGGGAAGTCCCGGTTGTTCATTTTCTTGGCAGCATTTATGCCCTCAGTTCCTTTCCCTGCAGGTTTTAGTCATGGTTACTCTTGTGTATTATTCCCCAACATGTGCTTCTCCATTCTTAAATGTGAACATTTCTGTGCACTCTTTGTTTTTCCTCTCTTAGAAGTTCCATTTGTTCCTAGTGTTTTTGTTTTTGCTTTCTACTTGGAAGCAAACATTCACTTGAATACCCATTGAATTTAAGCTGTCTAAAACCGATTTTTTTTTTCCCTCTTGAATCATCGCTTTGCTTTCTCTGTGAAATTTAATATGACTTAGGTCATGTGGGCTTAGCCTTGAGGTTATCCTTCATTCTCCTCCCTTCATTCATTTGCTCTCTGGCCACAGGACACCCGGTGTCCTTAAGGTCCCCCCACCCCCACCCCATGCTGCCTTTGGTGCGCTTTCCTGTACCCATGGCCACCACCCTGTAGAGGAGTCAGTCGTACGTCAACCAGTTAAAGCATCTCACCAGTGGTAAATGGGAAAAACAGCCTGTAGGCGCAAGCAGCCTATGGAAGGGTGGCCATGGAGGGCTACTGTTGTGTGTTCTCAAGCTTTAAAATCATCTTTAGAGGTGCCTGAGCACTAATTTTAAGATTCTGTGTTAGTGCCAAGTTGTGAAATTGCTCTTTCCATTTCATAATCTGCAAATGAGTCCTGTAACTCTTCAAATGAAAACAATTGGTCCTTTCTGTCTGAATTACATTAAACTATCCACAACCACAAACAGATTACTTATGGTTGTAAATAGGAAAGGTCATAAAAAAAGAGGTTTCTGGTTTCAGCAGTATTCACTTGAAGTCATGGGAGATTAAAGAAGAAATAATTGGTAAATCTCTGTTTCTGGCTTTTTTTTTTTTTTTTGACTTAAACAAGAGAAGCTTATTCTCTCACAGTTCTGGAGTCTGGAAGTCCAAGATCAAGGTGTCAACAGGATTGGTTTCTTGCCTTTCTCTTTGGCTTTCAGGTGACTGCCTTGTCACTGTGTCCTCACATGGCCTGTCCTCTGTGTGCACACATCCCTGTGTCTCTTCCTCTTTTTTTTTTTTTTTTTTAAATTGGAGTAAAATTGTTTTACAATGTTGTGTTGGTTTCTGCTGTACAATGAAGTGAATCAGCTGTATGTATACCTATATCCCCTCCCTCTTGGACCTCCCTCCCACCCCATGCCACCCATCTAGATATTCACAAAGCACCAATCTGTTTCTGTTTAGATTGGCGATTAGGAATAAGTGTGATCCCATGAATAAAGACTGAGAGGAAAAGAAGTTAACTACTAGGGGGTGGGAGATAACGTAATAGTTATCCAAACTTCAATGCTCCATGGCTGAACAGGCAAACAAAGTGACTTTTAAAAAACTTAGAACATTTTTAAACTTTAAATCTTTTTTCTGCACAGGATCCAATAGATCTTTGTTTTAAACTCTCAAGAGCCTTAAAAATACTTACCCTTGTTCTTTTCTGTGCAAAATGGTAACCTAAGTGTGAAGTAAGAGCCTTGTTGGCTTGATTGAGAACATCGAGAGAGAGAGGACCTTTGTCATTTTCATTGACAGCGTTTCTGATATCAGATACATGGTGTCTTCTCCAATACCACTTCTCCGACCCTCCAACAACAACTAGGTGTCCTACAATTCAATTCAGTTCTGATGGCTAACTATGGGATTTAGTGTCAGACGCCACAGGTTAAGGGTTCCGTCTCGCAGGACTGCCCTCATTTCAGGTGCCAGGTGCAGTGGGATGCCAAGGCTTCTCACACTTGTGCCTGGCTGACTATAAATGTGGATGGAGGGTCCCACAATGCCCCCACTCCCCTCTGATAATTCACTAGAATGGCTCACAGAACTCAGGAAAAGTGCCTTACTTACTACTACTATAATTTACTATAAAGGGTACAACTCAGGAACAGCCAAGTGGAAGAGACGCATAGGGTAAGGTACGGGAAAGGGGCGTGGAGCTTCCGTGCTCTCTCCACGTTTCCCGTTCTCCCCACATTGCCACATATTCACCAGCCCAGAAGCTGTCCGAACCCAGTCTTTCTAGGTTTCTGTGGAGACTTCCGTACATATGTGTGATCGTTTAAATCACTGGCCATTAGTGATTAACTCAGTCTCCAGCCCCTCTCTTCTTCTCCAGAAGTGGAGAAGTGAGGATGTAAGTTCCAGACCTCCAATCATGCCTTAGTCTTTCTGACGACCAGACCTTCATCCTGAAGCTATCTAGGGGCCCACTGAGAGTTGCCTCGTCAGAATAAAAGACACTCCTGTCACTCCTATCATTCAGGAAACTCTTTGGGATTTAGGAGCTCTGTGTCAGGAACCAGGGGCAAAGACCAAATATGTGTTTCTTATGCCACAAGAGACTTATCTTATCCTCAGTGCCTGGCATCACTTGGCATAAAACTTTTCGAAGAATGAGTGGTAGAATAACAAGTCGAATTGTAATCATACACTTTATTCTAGAAGGGCATTCAGGTAGTTTAGAAGAAGGCATTTATAAACCAAGTAGACTACCAAGTAGCACAAGTTGATAAAGGAGGCCAAGAAAAAAAGAAACACCCCAAAACAAAAAACAAAAACTCTGGTGGGATCAAAGATGATTTAGGAATAAGGTTAAAAATCACCCTTGTGTCCTACACAGTACTTTGGGCTCTCCCTCTCCTCTCTACCTCTGCTTCTTGCTTCTACCTCTTGCTACTGTTACCAGTTTATTATGAAGGATCCAAGTCAGGAATAGCCAAATGGAAGAGATGCATAGGGCAAAGTGTGGGGGAAACGGCATGGTGCTTCTTGCCCTCCTATATGCTTCCCTTTTCTGTCTCCCTCAACTTTTTTTTCTTCCTGTTTTTGAAAGCACAGAAGTACATTTAAACAAAACAAAACTCCGAGTCCCACACTGAAGTTTTTACTTCTTGTGACGCCTATTAGACAGCAGTTGAACTGAATCAAATGTGAGTTTTATTGTATTAACACTGTGATGTGTACAATAGTGGATCAAACTCAGTGGATATCAAAATGAGGTGTGAGAGTTAACCTTTAATTTACTGGGACATTTGTGTCTCTCCCCCCCCCACCGCCCCCCCACAGTGAGGGTTTCTTCTTTAAACAATAGTGAAGTGAATTCCCTGGTGGTCCAGTGGTTAGGACTCGGCACTTTAACTGTGGTGGCCTGGGTTCAATCCCTGGTCAGGGAATTAAGATCCCACAAGCCGCACAGTGTGGCCAAAAAAATAAAGAAACAAAAAACAAACGAACAAACAAAAACAGTAGTGAAAACTTCAGTCTAAGGAGAAAATGAGTCAACTATTTCAAAATACTGAAAAAATTAAGAATGTTTAATTTACTCATATAAACCGTTTAAGAACACACATAAAAGGACAAGCCCAGAAGGGCAAAAGTCAAAACACTAACAGTGGTGTGATAGGTTTGTAGGTAACTTTTATTTTTTTACCTTCTTCACAGGAGCTCTGTTTTCATCATTGAGACCCTTTTCCTTCTCTTTAAGGGGATTTAACTTAAATACTTTGATTGGAAACTAAGATTGAGTGTATTTTAGGGATGAATATAGGGCTCATTTGATAACCAAAATAGGGGTAAGTTACTGAGTCCAAGAAGAAAATGGAGGGAAATAAGCCTGATTTTAAAGAAGAAGCTTTAAGATTGATGGTCAGGGACTTCCCTGGTGGTGCAGTGGTTAAGAATCCGCCTGCCAATGCAGGGGACACGGGTTTGAGCCCTGGTTGGGGAAGATCTCACATGCTGTGGAGCAGCTAAGCCCGTGTGCCACAACTACTGAGCCTGCACTCTAGAACCTGCGAGCCACAACTACTGAGCCCACACGCCTAGAGCCCATGCTCTGCAACAAGAGAAGCCACCACAATGTGACGCGTGTGCACCGCAGTGAAGAGTAGCCCGTCTCGCTGCAACTAGAGAAAGCCGCGCGCAGCAACGAAGACCCAACGCAGTCAAAGATAAATAAATAAAGTTATTAAAAAAAAAAAAGATTGATGGTCAGGAAAGCTTACAATACTCTGTCAGATACAGGTAAACTACTAGATAGGAAATCTCTCTTAACATCCTTCAAAATAAATGAGTATTGAAATCCATTGGAAGTGGCATGCCATTCAGATAAACTGGGGGCCCCTGGTTTGTTCATCCTAGAAAAAGGGAGTCTTCAGGATTCAGACAGGACAGTATGTTATAGAGACTTGGGTTACAGGGTGAGGAAGATGTTAGTCTTGTTGTTTTTCTTTATGACTCTATCATGTTTTTTTTTTTAACATCTTTATTGGAGTATAATTGCTTTACAGTGGTGTCTATCATGTTCTTGATGTCTTCCTGCCAACTAGCTTATTATAAAAAAAAGTATGGAATTAAATATGATTGAAAATGGACTTTTTTGGGGGTAGAAATTTCTTTGAGTTTTAACATGTATATATTTGTGTTCTGCCATCGCAGTCAGGATACAGGGTAATCCTATTGCACCAAAAAAATCACCCCCATGATAACCTTGTGGAGTCATATCCACCTGCCCCCGCCAACAAATAGAGTTGGTGTATGTCATATGATAAATATGTTTAACTTTATAAGAAACTGACAAACTCATCTCCAAAGTGGCTGTACCATTTTTACATTCCCACCAGTAATTTTTTTTTTTAACATCTTTATTGGAGTATAATTGCTTTACAATGGTGTGTTAGTTTCTGCTGTATAACAAAGTGAATCAGTTATACATATACATATGTTCCCATATCTCTTCCCTCTTGCGTCTCCCTCCCTCCCACCCTCCCTATCCCATCCCTCTAGGTGGTCACAAAGCACCGAGCTGATCTCCCTGTGCTATGCGGCTGCTTCCCATTAGCTATCTATTTTACGTTTGGTAGTGTATAGATGTCCACCAGTAACTTTTCAGTGATGCAGATGGTCAGCCTCATCACCAGCATTTGGTATTGTTGATGTTTTTTATTTTAGCTACTCTAATAGGTGTGTAGTGGTATCTCATTTTGGTTTTATTTACGTTTCTGTAATGGCTAATGATGTTGAGCATTTTTTCATGTACTAATTATCTTCTGCATATTCTCTTTGAAATGTCTGGTTACCTCTTTTGCTACTTAATTAGGTTGTGTTCTTATTATTGGGTTTGGAGAGTTCTTCATCTGTCATGGATACAAGTCCTTAGTCAACTATGTGATTTGCAGATATTTTCTCCTGATCAGTAATTCTTCCCATTCCCTTATCATTTTCTTTATCAGAACAAAAGTTTTAAACTTTAATGAAGTCCAATTTATTTATTTCGACCATCCCCCCTTTTTGCATAGTACTTTTGGTGTGTTGTCTAAAAACTCTATACTTAAATCTAGCCTATGAAAGTTTTCTCTTGTTGTGAAGTTTTATAGCCTTTTTTTTTTTTTTTTTAAATCTAAATTTATTTATTTATTTATTTATTTTTGGCTGCATTGGGTCATCGTTACTGCACGCGGGCTTTCCCTAGGTGCGGCCAGAAGGGACTACTCTTCATTGCGGTGTGTGGGCTTCTCATTGTGGTAGCTTCTCTTGTTGCAGAGCACGGGCTCTAGGCGTGCGGGCTCAGTAGTTGTGGCTTGCGGGCTCTAGAGCACAGGCTCAGTAGTTGTGACGCACGGGCTTAGTTGCTCCGTGGCATGTGGGATCTTCCCGGACCAGGGCTCGAACCCGTGTCCCCTGCATTGGCAGGCGGATTCTTAACCACTGCGCCGCCAGGGAAGTCCCTAGCCTTATGTTTTACGTTTAGACCTATGATGCATTTTGTATTAATTTTTGTATAATGTGTGAGGCTTAGGCAGACACATTTTTTTGCATATCGATGTCTAGTTAATCCAACACAGTGTGTTGAAAAGACTGTCCTTTCTCCATTGAATTGCCTTTGCATTTTTGTCACAGATCATTTGGCCATGTTTGTGTGAATATTTCTGGATTCTATTCTGCTCCATTGATTTATATGTGTATCCCTTTGTCAATACTATACTTTCTTGGCAGCTGTGGCTTTAAATAGTAAGTCTTAAAATTGGGTAGTGTTATTCTTCTAACCTTATTCTTTTTCAAATTGTTATATCTATTCTAGTTACTTTGCCTTTCCATATATATTTTATTTAGTTATTTATTTATTTTTCCCATTTTTTTTTTTTAATTTTAGCAATTTCATGTATCTTTATTTATTTATTTTATTTATTTATGGCTGTGTTGGGTCTTCGTTTCTGTGCGAGGGCTTTCTCCAGTTGCGGCAAGTGGGGGCCACTCCTCATCACGGTGCGCAGGCCTCTCACTATCGCGGCCTCTCTCGTTGCGGAGCACAGGCTCCAGACGCGCAGGCTCAGTAATTGTGGCACACGGGCCCAGTTGCTCCGCGGCATGTGGGATCCTCCCAGACCAGGACTCGAACCCGTGTCCCCTGCATTGGCAGGCCGATTCTCAACCACTGCGCCACCAGGGAAGCCCTCCATATATATTTTAGAACCAGTTTTTGGTTCTAAAAATTCTGCTGGAAGTCAACAAGTCCTACGTGTGTTTTGTGAGATTCATACCTATGTATTTAAATTGGGGGGCCTGCTGTTATAAATGATTTTTTATTTTAAACTGTAAGGTACACATAAAAATTCACCATACTAACCATTTTAAAGCATATTGTTCAGCAGTGTTAAGTATATTTACACTGATGCTAAACTAATTAGTTCTAAAAGTTTTTTTTAAAAAAATGTTTTGTTATAGTTTGTTGGCTGCTCTGCAAGGCTTGGGACTTTAGTTTCCTGAGCAGGGATTGAACCCTGGCCCTGGAAGTGACAGCTCTGAGTCCTAACCCCTGGACCGCCAGGGAATTTCCCTAAAAGTTTGTTTTCTTAATAGATTGTGTGAAGTTTTCTACTTAGACAATCATGTCATTGCAAGTTGGCATAGTTTCACTTCTTTTCCAATCTATATGCCTTTTGTTTCCTTTTCTTGCCTTGTTACACTGCCGAGTTCTTTGAATGAGAGTAGACATGGTTGCCTTTTTCTTACCCTTTGTGAGAAAACATCCAGTCTTTGACCTTTAAGTAAAATGTTAGCTGTAGGGTTTTTGTAGATGCCCTTTATGTGGTTGAAGATATTCTTTATATTCCTAGTTTGCTGACCATCTTTATAATGAGTGAATGTTGGTTTGTGTCAAATGCTTTTTCTGCATAAATTGATATGATCATACATTTGTTTTAGGCTGTTACTACAGTGGATTACATTGTTCTTCAAATATTGAACCAGTCTTACATTCCTGTGATAAATTCCACTTGGTTGTGGCGTTTTATTCTTTGAACATATTCCTTGATTCAACTTGCTCACTTTTTGGTTGACGACTTACTGTATTTCTCTTGATTAGGGATATTTGTTTGTAGTTTTATTTTTTTGTATTGTCTTTGACTTTGTTATCAGGGTAATACAGCCTCAAACTGTCTTGTGAAGTGCTTGCTTATGTGTTCTGGAAGAGGTTGTGCTGAGTAGGTGTTATTTCTTTAAATGTTTGATAGCATTTGCCAGTGAAACCACCTGAGCATAGAGATTTCTTCCTCAGAAGACTTATTTTTTTTTAGCTCAAATTCAGTCTTTTAAAATAGTTACAGGGCTTTTTTGGCTATTTTATCTTGCGTAGTTTTGGTGATTCGTAGTTTCTGAAAAATTGGTTCATTTCATCCAAGTTGTTGAATAGAGGTGCATAAAGTTTTGCAGTATTCCCTCATTATGTTTTAATTGACTTTGGGGTCTATAGTGTTATCTCCTTTGTTCCTGATATTGGTAATTTGTGATCTCTCGCTCTCTCTCGCTCTCTCTTTTTTTCTCTCTCTCTCTTTTTTTCTCTCTCATCATCTTCGTCAGTCTGGCCAGAGGTTTATCCATTTTATTTATTTATTTATTTTCCTCCAAAGAAACAGCATTTGGTTTCATTGATCTTTACCTTCTTTCTTTCTTTTCATTGATTTTGCTCTTCAGTATTTTATTTATTCTGCTTGTTTTGGGTTTATTTTGTGCTTCCTTTTGCTAGTTTTTTAAGGTGGAAGCTTGGGTTATTAATAGGAGACCTTTCTTTTTTTTCTTTGTCTTCACACAGGTTCCAAATGCCTCTTTTTATTTTTATTTTTATTTATTTTTATTTTTTTAAATTTTTACAAGAGATAAATAGACTGACACCGAGCATTGTACATGGATGACCACAACATCTTTTTTTTCTAATGTAAACATATGATGCTATGAATTTCCCTTTAAGGCACTTAATCCCATAAATCTTGGTATATTTTTTAAATTTTTTGTTCAGTTCAAAATATTTTCTAATTTCCCTTGAGACTTCCTCTTTGACCTGTGGATTTTTTTTTTTTTTTGGACTATGTAGTTTAAATTTCCAAATAATTGGAGATTTTCTAGTTATCTTTTTGTTATTAACTTCTAGTTTAATTCCATTATGGTTGGTAAACATACCTTATATGTTTATATTTCCTTAAAATCTGTTGTTACTTGTTTTATATCTTTGTTTTAGACAGATACAGTATATCTTGGGAAATGTTTCATGTTGGGTAGCGTGTTTGTCCAGTTGGTTGATACTGTTCAGTTCTTCTGTATACTTGGTGATTTTTGGTGTCTTGTTCCATCCACTCCTGAGAGTGGAGTATTGAAATCTCTCAGTATAATCATAGATTTGTCTATTTCTCTTTTCAGTTCTGTTAGTTTTTGTTTCATGTATTTTGAAACTCTGTTGTTAGGTCTATATACACTTAGGATTGCTATGATGTAATGTCCTTCTTTATCACTGTTAGCTTTCTTTGCTCTGAAGTCTACTTTGAGATTAAATACCACTTCAGCTTTCTTTTCATTAGTGTTTGCATGATATCTTATTACATCATTTTTTTACCTTGAGGTTATTTGTAACATTATAGTTTGAATGAGTTTCTTTTTTTTTTTTTTTCCAAATTTTTAAAAAAATTAATTAATTAATTTATTTATGGCTGTGTTGGGTCTTCGTTTCTGTGCGAGGGCTCTCTCTAGTTGTGGCAAGCGGGGGCCACTCCTCATCGCGGTGCGCAGGCCCCTCACTATCGTGGCCTCTCTTGTTGCGGAGCACAAGCTCCAGACGCTCAGGCTCAGTAGTTGTGGCTCACGGGCCCAGCTGCTCCGCGGCATGTGGGATCTTCCCAGACCAGGGTTCGAACCCGTGTCCCCTGCACTGGCAGGCAGACCCCCAACCACTGCACCACCAGGGAAGCCCTGAATGAGTTTCTTAAAGGCAGCACATACTTGGGTTTTGTAGGCTCATTATTAGCATCCTTAGTCTCTACCTACTAGATACCAGCAGCTCCCTGCCTCCCCAAGTTGTGATCATCAACAATGTCAACAGACATTGTCAAATATCCTCTTGGGGACAACATAATCCCCAGTTGAGAACCACTTTCCTGTAAGTAATGTGTTATTTTTCTCTGGCTGCTTTCAAGGTTTTTCTTTGTCTTTGATTTTCAACAGTTAGTTTCTGATATGTCTGGAGATAGATTTCTTTGGGTTTATCTTGTTTGAGGTTGTAAAGGGAAAGAACCTAGTTTTCCCCCTGTGTTGGGAAAAACCCAGTTCTTTCCTATTATGTGTGTTTTTTTTTTCCTGTGTGTCTCCTTTATTACTCAGAACACTTCACTTCTGTCACTCTGGTCACCCAATGTGTGGAGATGTTTCCCTTCAACAAGCAATCCTCTGCAACACCAGCTGAGTGTCCTACAATTTTAACTGAATTTTTAACACTTTCTACCTGGAGATAATGTTAGGTCCCACAGGTTAAGGGCCTCTGGTCTCAGTAGTCCCAGAAGACTACACCCTGCCCTCGCCTTGCATGTGTCAGTCACAAGCCTGGGTTACCATCACCTGTGCTTCTGACCAACCAGCTATAGATAGAAGGTTCCAAAGACCTCGCTCCTTGGGTTTGACTGATTTGCTAGAGTGGCTTACAAAACTGAGGGCAACATTTACTTACATTTACCAGTTTATTAAAGGATATAATAAAAAATACAGATGATCAGCCAGATGAGATATGTAAGGCGAGGTCTGGGAGAGTCCTGAGTTCAGGAGCTTCTGTCCCTGTGGAGTTGGGGTACCTCACCCTCCCTATGTGGATGTGTTCACCCACCTTTAGGCTCTCTGAACCCCCTACTCTTGGGATTTTATGGAGGCTTCTTCTTGTAGGCATGATCAATTATTAACTCCATTTCCAGCGCCTCTCCCCTCTCTGGAGGACAGGGGACGGGGCTGAAAATTCCAGGCTTCTGATCATGGCTTGATCTTTCCGGTGACCAGCTCCCAGCCAGGAGCCATCCAAGAACCTACCTAGAGTTTCCTGAGTAGAACAGGAGATACACCTAGTGCTCTTATCACTTAGGAAATTACAAGAATTTTAGGAGTTCTGTGCCAGGAAGAGGAGGGGTTGAGGCTGGGAGACCAATATATGTATTTTCTATTATCTCACAGGGGTTCGCTGAACTTTTTCAATCTATAGGTTTATATCTTTTGCCAAATTTGGGGAATCTTCAGTAACCATATATATATTTTTTAACATCTTTATTGATGTATAATTGCTTTACAATGTTGTGTTAGTTTCTGCTGTTTAACAAAGTGAATCAGCTATATGCATACATATATCCCCATATCCCCTCCCTCTTGCATCTCCCTCCCACCCTCCCTATCCCACCCCTCTAGGTGGTCACAAAGCACTGAGCTCATCTCCTGTGCTATGCGGCTGCTTCCCACTAGCTATCTATTTTACATCTGGTAGTGTATATATGTCAATGCTACTCTAGCTATCTATTTTACATCTGGTAGTGTATATATGTCAGTGCTACTCTCTCACTTCACCCCAGCTTACCCTTCCCCCTCCCCGTGTCCTCAAGTCCATTCTCTCTGTCTCCATCTTTATTCCTGTCCTGCCCTTATGTTCATCAGAACCATTTTTTTTTTAGATTCCATATATATATGTGTTAGCATATGGTATTTGTTTTTCTCTTTCTGACTTACTTCACTCTGTATGACAGACTCTAGGTCCATCCACCTCACTTCAAATAACTCAATTTTGTTTCTTTTTATGGCTGAGTAATATTCCATTGTATATATGTGCCACATCTTCTTTATCCATTCATCTGTCGATGGACATTTAGGTTGCTTCCATGTCCTGGCTATTGTAAATAGAGCTGCAATGAACATTGTGGTACATGACTATTTTTTTGAAATATGGTTTTCTCAGGGTATATGCCCAGTAGTGGGATTGCTGGGTCATATGATCGTTTTAATTTTATTTTTTTAAGGAACCTCCATACTGTTCTCCATAGTGGCTGTATCAATTTACATTCCCACCAACAGTGCAGGAGGGTTCCCTTTTCTCCACACCCTCTCCAGCATTTATTGTTTGTAGATTTTTTGATGGTGGCCGTTCTGACTGGTGTGAGGTGATAGCTCATTGTAGTTTTGATTTGCATTTCTCTAATGGTTAGTGATTTTGAGCATCCTTTCATGTGTTTGTTGGCAATCTGTATGTCTTCTTTGGAGAAATGTCTATTTAGGTCTTCTGCCCATTTTTGGATTGGGTTGTTTGTTTTTTGGTACTGAGCTGCATGAGCTGCTTGTATATTTTGGAGATTAATCCTTTGTCAGTTGCTTCGTTTGCAAATATTTTCTCCCATTCTGAGGGTTGTCTTTTCATCTTGTTTATGGTTTCCTTTGCTGTGCAAAAGCTTTGAAGTTTCATTAGGTCCCATTTGTTTCTTTTTGTTTTTATTTCCATTTCTCTAGGAGGTGGGTCATAAAGGATCTTGCTGTGATTTTTGTCATAGAGTGTTCTGCCTATGTTTTCCTCTAAGAGTTTTATAGTGTCTGGCCTTACATTTAGGTCTTTAAGAAATATGGAACGCTTCACGGATTTGTGTGTCATCCTTGCACAGGGGCCATGCTGATCTTCTCTGTGTTGTTCCAATATTTAGTATATGTGCTGCCGAAGCGAGCACTTCAGTAACCATTTATTCAAAGATATGTTCAGCAAATATTTTTCCTTTTTCCTGTCTTTCTGAGATACCGATAACGTAAATTAGGCTTTTGTTATTTTCCCACAGGGCTTCGAGTGTCTGTACATTTTTTCTCTCAGTTGTTCAGATTGAATAATTGCTATTGATCTGTCTTCGTGAGCAGTGACAGTTTCCTTTGTTGTTTCCAGTCAGCTGTTTTGTTCATCCAGTGAGTTTATTTAGGGTTATTGTGTTTTGGTTCTAAATTTTTATTTCTTTTATACCTACTGTTTCTTGGACATTTTCTTTCTGTTCTTTTCAAGAGTGCTCACCCTTTGTGGAACATTTTTATAATAGTTTCTTTAAAGTCTGTCAGATAATTCCAACATCTGTGTCATTCTTGGCATTTGCATTTGTTGATTACCTTATCCCCTACGACGTGAGATTTTCCTAGCTCTTTATATAAGTAATTTTGGATTGTACCTTGAACATTTTGAATATAATATTATGAGACTCTGGATCTTGGTTCAAATCCTATGGAGAATGTTGGTAATTTCATTTTAGAATACAATTTGACCCAATTGGCTTCAGGCTGCAAGTTGCAGCCAGCCTTCTGTGGATTATGGTTCCAATTTCACTTCATTTTTGAAGCCTTTGAAGTACTCTTTGGATCTGTCTCATGTGTGTAACAGCACTCAGTGGTGGCCAGTTTGGGACCTGGGTGATGATCTCTCCCATGGTTCTGCTCTCAAAGTCTTGGGTATGCTGTTTGTTTTCTGATGCAAGCATGTGCATATTGGAGCTAAATCCAGGATTTCCTAAACAACTTCATGCAGTTGCTTTCCTGAGCTCCTCCCTTTGCATGATCTGATTAGTACTTTGATTCCCAAGGGCTTCTCTTTCTGGTTCTTCAGCCAAAAAAGATAGGGCCTTAGTTACCCTGCTTGGTTGTGCACTTCTCATGACTACACTCATGTCTGGGGCTAAGTGGCAGGAAGACAGGGGCAAAAAAGCAATAGGATTCAACCCACCCCCTTGGAACCATAGTTCTTCCCCTTCATCAGAGTTTTAGGTACCCCTTTCCTGCTCTTCAAGCCAGAGCTACAGGACTTCTCCTCGAGTTCTGTCTGTGCTCAGTAACAATTTCCAAGTTTTAAACTGCCCCAAGTCCAGGCTGGGGCATACCAGAGGGAAGAAGGGCAGAATAAATCATCTCACGTTTGGTGGTACTTTAAATTCCCCGCTCCACCTGCTATCATCTACTTTTCTTTTTAAAAAAAAATTAATTTATTCTTTTAAAATTTATTTTTGGCTGCGTTGGGTCTTCGTTGCTGCACGTAGGCTTTCTCTAGGTGTGGCGAGTGGGGGCTACTCTTCGTTGCGGCGTGCGGGCTTCCCATTGTGGTGGCTTCTCTTGTTGTGGAGCACGAGCTCTAGGCGCGTGGGCTTCAGTAGTTGTGGCTCGTGGGCTCTAGAGCGCAGGCTCAGTAGTTGTGGTGCACAGGCTGAGTTGCTCCGTGGCATGTGAGGTCTTCCCGGACCAGGGCTGGAACCCGTGTACCCTGCATTGGCAGGCGGATTCTTAACCATTGCCCCACCAGGGAAGTCCCTCATATACTTTTCAGAGTCTTCAAATAGTTGCGTCATACATTCTGTCCAGATTTTATCATCATTCCATGGGAGAAACAGGGTAGACTATCCCCACTCAGTTTATAGTTTTCTTGTTACTTTGAAATTTCAAGAGGTGAAATTATCTCTTGAGAAATAAATGATATTGAATCATTTATTTCTTTTTTTTTATTTTAATTTTTATTTATTTATTTATTTATTTATTTTTGGATGTGTTGGGTCTTCGTTTCTGTGCGTGGGCTTTCTCTAGTTGCGGCGAGCGGGGGCCACTCTTCATCGTGGTGTGCGGGCCTCTCACTGTTGCGACCTCTCTTGTTGCGGAGCACAGGCTCCAGATGCGCAGGCTCAGTAGTTGTGGCTCACGGGCCCAGTTGTTCCACGGCATGTGGGATCTTCCCAGACCAGGGCTCGAACCCGTGTCCCCTGCATTGGCAGGCAGATTCTCAACCACTGTGCCACCAAGGAAGCCCGAATCATTTATTTCTTAAGAATAGAGCAACTATTAAGTAACTTGCTTTAAGGTTTTTTTTTTTTCTCATAGGTAACCCTTGGTTGAATTAAGGCTGAGCAGGCACTTAGCTATCATTTACAAAAAGAAGCTTGTATTCAAACTGTCCATGTGATCCAGTACTGGAGATGTGTGTGTAATGCTAAAAGAGAGATAATTTCACATTTAAATTTATAAAAGCCTTCATTTTTTGCTCTTTTCCTATTGCTTCCCACCTCTGACATTAATGAACAGAATATTCAAGGTTAACATGCGGGAGGGAGAAGTCCCCAGGCAGGGGGTTTAGAACAGTAAACCAACTGGGAATGGCAGGGCACTCTTAATCCTGTTTCTAATTTTAGCATCAGCAACCAGAGAGGCAGGGTTGCCTCAGTACTCGGGGTATTTTTTTCCCTTTTGTACTTTTGTATTGCTGAATGGCCTACTTGGTCTTACCCAAAAATACAGTCTTACTATTTAGAGTTATTCTCATGTGGGGATGAGAAAGGCTGTAATTTTCTGTGGTCTTCCCTAGATGTGTAGTATACGTGCACTGACATCTTCTCAGGATTCCTCAGTTGTTGGTTCTTACACACAAAAGGAGGTGTTCAGTAAGCATTAGTTGAACTGATGAAGTCATGTGATGCTTTTCAGAGCATGACCATAACCCAAATAGAGATCAGTGTTCATCTTGATAGATTCTTTCTTGGCCTAATGTTGTTTTGTGTCACTCTTCCTCCATGTACAAGTGTGTATAAAAAGAATTAAAATCGTTTCATTAGCTTAGTTGGATTGATGGTAGTGAATTGATATTTCAGTCTTTTTTCTTTTTAACAAGTCCTATATTTGATTTGTCCATTTTCACTCATTTTTAGGCTCACAATTACATTCCTAGCTCTTATTCCCCTCTTTTCTTTACTACTCTGCCTTTAAGTTTTAGATCAACTTAGTAGCATACACGTGGGGGGCCCTGACCATGGGCAGGGCAGGATGCTAAACTCTTCAGGAGTCTCATTTGATTCATCCAGTCAACCCTAGATATCGAAAGGAAATAGTGCTATCCTGACTTTAGGGGGGTGGAGGGGAGGTAGCTGAGAAATGGCGAGACTTGCCTAGGTTTTACAGCTAACATTGGATGAGTGGGATTCAGACCAGGCAACCTGACCTTAAAGCCCCCTTTTTAAACTGCAGTAGTTCTGTCATCTCATATGTAAAAATAAGAATGTGACCTCTCACTTCCCCTGCAAGTCTGTTTGTGACTTGGACCACTAACTTCATCAGTATGTTTTTATTTAGATATACTATAATTTCTTACTATGTTTGGCCTATAATGAACACTGAGATATTTAAATAAAGAGACTTGCATTTTCAACCCTCAGACCTGCACCCTCTGTTTTTGTTGTTTGCTTGCTTGCTTTTATTGCTTATTTTATTGTATTTTTTTTGGCCGCACTGTACAGCCTGTGGGATCTTAGTTCCCCGATCAGGGATTGAAACTGGGTCGACGGCAATGAAAGCCCGAGTCTTAACCACTGGAACACCAGGGAATCCCCCTGCACCCTCTTTTTAACAAGCATTTTCTAATGTCCCAATTACAGTCCTGAAGTGAAATTCACAGAAAATATAATTATATATGTATTTAAATACTTTAAAATATGTAAAATTTAAAAATCAGTATAATATCCTAGTGATACCAGAAAGAAGAAATAAAAGGGAAATAGTTTATACAAAATAATTTTTCAGTACATAAACACTTGGGCATGACCAGAGCTTGAGGCATAGTGAAATAATCAAGTACTTGTACAGTACTTGTATTATTATAGACTAATCCTCAGCAGACCAGTACTGGTGCTGATAATATACAGGTATGACATGGGCGACTCAACGTTGTGTTGCTCTCAGTTAAGCGATTTTCTATAGTGGTGATAAGCAGGTCAAAATATAATTGTATATTGATTTACATGGTGGTTGCAGTTTTGGAAGATAGAGTATATATTAAAACTGAGCAATAAATACTTAGGGTATATGCTCAGAAAAATTGGGCTTTTTGTGTATATGAATGTCAAGGACCTTGAAGAACTGTGCAGGGCGGGGGTGTGTCCGCTGTGTGAGGTTGCCCTGCACAAATCAGGGTGTGTGACACGTCTGGTCTCTGCCTGTCCAGTGTTTGTGAGGCCCTCTTTCCCCACCCCAGAGGACCCACAGTTTTCTAAAACCACCCCCGAAGTGGTCAGGTTTTCTCCATTGAGAATTACTGCTCTAGGTCATTCCTTCCCCAGCTTCATGGAAGGATGAGTTGTTTGTTTGTTTGTTTTATTGTTTTGTTTTGTATTTTGGCCACACTGTGTGGTATGTGGGATCTTAGTTCCCCAACCAGGGCTTGAGCACAGGTCCCTTGCATTGGGAGCGTGGAGTCATAACCACTGGACTGCCAGAGAGGTCCCAAGGATGAGGTTTTAAAATTTCTAATCAATCACTGACATTTTATAAAATGCAAAATTTGTTAGAAAAATGAAATTTTAAAGTCAGTCAAAAAGACAAGTCCTGGTCTTTATTCTTAGATTTAGCAGACATAAAATTCCTGGCAATCTGCCATAAAAATGTCTTTCTTCCTTTCTCCCTCTCTCTCTCCCTCCCTCTCTCTCTCTCTCTCTCCCCCTCTCCCCCTCTCTCCCCCTCCCTCCCTTCCTCCCTTCCTCCCTTCCTCCCTTCCTTCCTTCCTTCCTTCCCTCCTTTCTTTCTTCCTTCCTTCCTTTCTTTTTCTCTTTCTCTCTTTGTCTCTCTCTCTCTCCCCCTCCCCCCCCTTTCCTCCTTCCTTCCTTCCTTCCTTCCTTCCTTCCTTCCTTCCTTTCTTTCTTTCCTTCTTTCTTTCTTTCCTTCTTTCTCTTCTTCCCCTTCCTTCCTTCCTTCCTTTTTCTTTCTTTCTTTTCCCTCCCTCTCTCTCTCTCTCTCTCTCTCTCTCTCTGTCTCTCTGTCTCTCTGTCTCTCTGTCTCTGTCTCTGTCTCTGTCTCTCTCCCCCCACACCATGCAGCTTGTAGGATCTTAGTTCCCTGACCAGGGATTGAACCTGTGCCCTCGTCAGTGAAAGCGCTGAGTCCTGAGTCCTAACCACTGGACTGTCAGGGAATTTCCCATAAAAATTTCTAAATGTTTAATCTCTACTTCTGAACCTACCTTGCCATGGTGTGGTCTCTTTATCTCAGTCTTTCTTTCCCTGAAGTCACCCAAAATGAATGTATGTATCTGAAAAATTCTTCCTCTTGGAAGATTTTTTTAAAAATAAATTTATCTTATTATTTTTTAAAATTTTGGTCTGCTTGGGTCTTTGTTGCTGCACACGGGGTTTCTCCAGTTGTGGCGAGCGGGGGCTACTCTTCGTTGCAGTGTGTGGGCTTCTCATTGCAGTGTCTTCTCTTGTTGCAGAGCATGGGCTCTAGGCGCACGGGCTTCAGTAGTTGTGGCTCGCGGGCTCTAGAGCACAGGCTTAGTAGTTGTGGCGCACGGGCTTAGTTGCTCCGAGGCATGTGTGATCTTCCCAGACTAAGGATCGAACCTGTGTCCCCTGCATTGGCAGGCGGATTTTTAACCACCAGGGAAGTCCATCTTGGAAGATTATAGTTGCATTCTCCCTAGCCAAATGCTCAAATGTTTTATTCCCAACACCTCCTTTGTTGTCCATAAATATTACTTTTTACAAAAACTCTTGTTTAATGATGGAAGTGAACTTAACTGCCTTCACTATCAGGGATGCTTTTTTATTCCATGACAGAAATTTGCGGTGTAATTTAACAGGCGTATCTCAAACTGGTTTTGATTTCTCGTTAGCTTTATATACTTAAAATCCACCGTGTTTTCTCCATGCACTTCCACAGAGAAGCAGTGACTTTTCCAACCTTAATTTCAGAAGACTTCCTGCAATGTTTTTCATACCGTGAAGAGTCTTAGTGATTGAAAATATTTCTTATAACAAGCCAAGAAGGGTCCTGGATCATAAAATGCCACAAGCAGTTCACATTGGTGACGCTGATGACAGAACACCCTCAGCAGGGGGCCTGCACCTGCTTCTCCTGAGAATCTGTGGGGAGACTGAAAGTACTGCTGGAGAGATTGGATGCTTTTGGCACGGTGACTGAATCTTAAATGTGACCAGCTTGTTCTTCCTACTTTTGGGTTACTCTGGAACAGCAGAACAATTGTCTGATTTTTGTAGGGACCTTCCTTCCAGTGTGAGTTAAAAATCTGAGTTTTGATAGCATCCTGAATACCTCCCCTCCTCCAGCTGCCTCTTCACACGCGGTCCTTCTGCTGTGATGCATACAATTGGCTTTGGCCTGTGTTTGTGTAAGTGCCTATGGGGTGGACCCAGGCACAGAGTCACGAGGTGGCCTTTGAAGTTGTTCTCGAGTGAACTGGAAATGCTTGGGCCTTGGGGTGTTTCTTAAAATTTTTGGTGCATGTAGCAAATGCAGTTTGGTGGAAGGACATGACTCTATTGTCTATCTTGCTTTGTAAGGCTTGGTCAGCCTAGTTGGAACAGCCGCCTGTGGTTGTGATAGCTGTGTGGCAGAGGTGGTGGTATGCTTTGGGAAAGCTCTGTTGACAGCACCAGCTCTCAAGATGTGTGTCCTGAGGAGCAGGACACAGTCATCTGGGGCTCTCTGAGACCAAAACCACCTGTTCAGATATAGCTCAGATACATTTTGTTTTTTGACTTCTACAGAGTGGAGATGTGTTCATCATCTTAGATAGATTTACCTATATATGATCAGCCAGAAAAGCAATATAATAATTCGGGTGGAGAATTTTTGGACATTGTCTTATTCCATGATCCTCTATCCTAGAGAAATGGGATACAGGAGACATGAATGCTTCTTCAGTTGCTCAGTTCCCATGTGCCTCTCATACACACTGAGAACATGTTTAAAGGTGCATACTTTTTGTCACGTGTTCCATAACCACCAGTCAGTAATATGATATGGTGTTTGACTAAAGAAATAACAATTTGTTCCAATGTTGGGGGGAAAACTGGTTCATCTGGATTTAGTGGGTGCTGTGGACTGAATGTTTGTCTCCCCAGAACTTATATGTTGAAGCCCTTATCCCCAATATGATGGTATTAGGAGGTGGAGCCTTTGGGAGATAATTAGGTCATGAGAGTAGAGCCCTATGAATGGGATTAGTGCCCTTATAAGAAGAGACACAAGAGATGCTTTCTCTCTGCCATGTGAGAATATAGCAAGAAGGTGACTGTCTATAGATCAGTAAGAGGGCCCTCACCAAGAACTCAACCAGGCTGGCACCCTGATCTTAGACTTCCAGCCTCTAGAACTGTGAGAAATAAATTTCTGTTGTTTAAGCCATCCAGTCTTTGGTATTTGTTACAGCATCCTGAGATGACAAAGATGTTGGGGAAGGTGTCGACATGTGGTATCTTCCTTAGGAATTTTATTTTATAGCTGAATTTTTTCAGTTTAATTTTTATTTTATATTGGAGTGTAGTTGATTTACAGTGTTGTGTTAGTTTCAGGTATACAGTTAAGTGATTCAGTTATACATATGCCCATTCTTTTTCAGATTCTTTTCTCATATAGGTTATTACAGAATATTGAATAGAGTTCCCTGTGCTATACAGTAGGTCCTTGTTGATTATTTTATATATAGTAGTGTGTATAGTTAATCCCAAACTCCTAATTTATCCCTCCCCCGACATTTGTTTTCAAAGTCTGTTTCTGTTTTGTAAGTAAGTTCATTTGTATCATTTTATTTTTAGATTCCACATATAAGTGATATCATATGATATGTGTCTTTCTCTGACTTACCTCACTTAATATGATAATCTCTAGGTCCATCCATGTTGCTGCAAATAGCAGTATTTCATTCTTTTTTATGGCTAATATTCCATTGTATATATGTACCACATCGTCTTTATCCATTCCTCTGTCGATGGACATTTAGGTTGCTTCCGTGTCTTGGCTAATGTAAATAGTGCTGCGATGAAAATTGGGGTGCATGTATCTTTTTGAAGTATGGTTTTCTCCAGATACATTCCAGGAGTGGGATTGCTAGATCACATGGTAGTTCTATTTTTAGTTTTTTAAGGAACCTCCATACTGTTCTCCATAGTGCCTGCACCAATTTACGTTCCCACCAACAGTGCACGAGGGTTCCCTTTTCTCTACACCCTCTCCAGCATTTATTGTTTGTAGACTTTTTGATGATGGCCATTCCGACTGGTGTGAGGTGATTCATTGTAGCTTTGATTTGTATTACTCTAATAATTAATCACGTTGAGCATCTTTTCATGTGCTTTTTGGCCATCTGTATGTCTTCTTCCTTAGGAATTTTAAAGTGACTTTTAAAATTCTGTAGTTTGAAAGATTCCAAATATACACATATAGAGAAAATAGTATAATGAACCCCCATGTACCCAGCTTTAAAGATTATCAGTATTCTGTTCTTGTTTTATCGATATCCCCTAATTTTGTTGGTTTTTTGGACTATTTTAAAGCAATTCAGGGGGGATTACTGGCACAGAAAATTTGTTTTTCATGCTAACATAAATGTAGGTATATTAGTTTCCTATTGCTGCTGTAAGAAATTACCACAAACTTGGTGGCTTAAAACAACAGAATTTTACTTTCTTACAGTTTGAGAAGCCAGGAGTCTGAAATCAGTCTCAGAGGTCAAGGTGTTGGCAGGGCTGGTACCTTCTGGAGGTGTGGAGGAGAATTCATTTACTTGCCTTTTCCAGTTTTTAGAGGTTGTCTGTATTTCCTGGCTTGTAGCCTCTCCTCCAGGTTCAAAGTGCATCACTCCAGTCTCCGCTTGTGTTGTCACATGGCTTTCTCTTTGACTTTGATTCCTCTAGTGCCCCTTTTATAAGGACCCTTGTGACAACATCCGGCCCACTTGGATAATTGGGGATAACCTCCCTAGCTCAAGATCCTTAGTTTAATCACATCTGCAGAGTCTCTTTTGTCATGTGAGGTAACATTCACAGGTTTCAGGGATTAGGAAGTAGACATATTTGGAACCATTATTCAGCCTGCCATAATAGGACCACACTGCGGTCAGCTCTCAAATGTCAAATAAATGGTAGGGCCACGATCTCAAGAGTGGGGGCTGTAATCACAGGGAAACACATGAAGATTAAGCGCTTCAAAACCTAGCGAGATTTCTATTCAGAGTACAGCTTGTCATTTTGCACAGCAGATGTGCCATTCCTGTCAGAAAATGAGGAAGAGGGAGGTACATGTTGCTGAATAACTGGTGCCTTTTCGTACATAACAGAAAAGATAGCTACAGTCCAACATCAGATTCAAGGTGATACTGGTGCATGCCCCAGCTCCGGCTTGACCTTGTCCAGCCCACAAAACTGTGGACCTAGGGTCATTTTTATCTCTCTTCCCTGAGCTGCAGAGCCTAGCCCCTCCTTGCCTCTGCTTCTCTTGTTATAAGCCTTTATTGAACTTATTTGCATCCCTACTATGTGCTAGGGCTGGATCTGCTGCATGCATTTTCACTAAAGGTTTTCAGTGCTTTGCTTATTCTCCACATAAATTTGAAGATGTGTTTTCATAGAATATAAGGAAGAGGTGATGGGGCTTCCGTGTCTGAACATCAAGCCCCAGAATGATGGATAGGAAGACTGGGGGCTTTGTGCGAAGGTGACTCAACCATACGGAGCCTTTTTCCCATCTGTGGAAAAGAGATTAACAGTATGGCCCTTTCAGGGTCACCATGAGAACCAGCAGATAACACAGGTGCCTCACCCCATAGTTTATTATGAATTAATAAACTTCTTCAATGGATTTTGCCCTTTGGCTGAAATTTTCATCCTTTGGCTCTGCTATAGTGAAGTAACTTTACTTTTCCTCAACCCCATCACTCTCTTAGTATCAGGGCTTTTGCATACATGTTTTCTCTGCCTATAATCCATTTGGTTCTTTCTGTTTTTCTTAATTCCCATAATTACTTAGCCTTTAACTTAGATGTAATTTCTTTCACAAAGCCTTATATTTTTCTGCCATACCTGGATTAGGTGTGTCCCCTATATTTCTCTTATACTTAGCACTATAGCACCACTCAGCACTTGATATTTTAATTGCCTTCTGACTTGTTTCTATTCTCCCATCGGACTCTAAAACTTAGGAGCCAGGGGCTGTGTCTTCCCCGGTGTTGTCATCAAAGACCCAGAACAGAGCCTGATATAGACGAATGGTCAGTGTTCACACACATCTCTTGGTTGGAAACTTTTTCAACTCTGTAATAGATTTAAACATTTTTTTAATAGTTAGTTTGCTGGATTTTACGGGGGGTGGGGTGTTGGGAGGGATGGAGAGGGTAGGTAGAAGAAAATAGGATATAAGTTTTTTGTCTCAGGTCATTGAGTTTGCTGAAGGAGAAATCAGTCACTGAAGTCTTCTAAAAAAATGGTGTTGAGTTGTTTGTTGTGTTTTTTGTTTGTGGATTGTGGGGTTGGGGGGGGAGCAAATTGAAATCTTCCTCCAAGCTATGTTGGGCTCTTTGCTAGCAGGGCACAAGTTGTGTTTTAGAGAGAAATCTGGTATTTTATCTTGCTTTGGCTACTTGTTTTATAAGTAGTTCAAGTGTTTTCGGTTAGTTTTTCTAATAGTATTTTACCTTAAAATACAGCTTTCTAGTTTTTTTTTTTTATAACTTTAAAAAAAATTTTTATTATTTTTGGCTGTGTTGGGTCTTTGTTGCTGCGTGCGGGCTTTCTCTAGTTGTGGAGAGCGGGGGCTACTCTTCGTTGCGGTGCGCGGGCTTCTCATTGCGGTGGCTTCTCTTGTTGCAGAGCACGGGCTCTAGGCACGCGGGCTTCAGTAGTTGTGGCACACGCGCTTCAGTAGTTGTGGCTCGCGGGCTCTAGAGCACAGGCTCAGTAGTTGTGGCGCACGGGCTTAGTTGCTCAGCGGCATGTGGGATCTTCCCGGACCAGGGCTGGAACCCTTGTCCCCTGCATTGGCAGGCAGATTCTTAACCACTGTGCCCCCAGGGAAGCCCCCAGCTTTCTATTTTGGGTAAAATTCAGTTTCTTATTTTTTTCTTTTTCAAAGAAAAACATCAGACCTTGTGTTGAAGAAATGAGTCACAGGGAAGTTGGAAGCATCATTGAGTGATGCTCCCTATGGCTGTTACTGCGTGGGCTGTGTTCCCAGATGCCGGCCTCATTAGGATGGATTAATGCTAAGTCCTACTAAGTTTACACCCATTATTATCCACGTTCTCCTTTCTCAGCAAATTTGATGCCCATCAGCTCTGAGCACGTTCTGTGCGCTTCCAGTATTGTTGAACATTACTTGAAGTGGCCCAGCTGAACAAATATTTCTGATTTTAAATACTCTTCATGACTTCTTTTCCATAAGACATGACTTAATCATGTTTCTTTCCTGCTTAATTAAACATGGGCAAGTCTTTGATCAGACACAGCTTTATTTCTGTATGCTAGAAATTTTATCCTGACTTGATATTAATTGATGCTTGTTTAATAAGAACCTTTGCTCATATGCTTCCCTCTGCTTCTAGAGACCGAGCTTTGTAGTACACGATAGTACCTTACTTTCTACTGGATGCAGCTTGGTGTTGTCTGTTACTGAGCTTCAGGGTCACCTCTACCTTATAGTGTATTTTATGGTTTTAATTTTACCACTGACTTCATATTAGTTTTTTTTTTTTTTACATACACACACTGTATTTTATTTTTACAAGAGATAAATAGACTGACACCAAGCATTGTACTTGGATGACCACAACAAAAGCAACAATGATTGCAATTACCAAACATGAAACACACTCATACTATGTCATAATATTGACATTCAGTCCAGTAATCCTCCACTGTAACAGCTCCTTTACTTTGCAGTGAAAATTGATTTGTATATTCTTTGCCTCTGAGTCCTTGTGGGATTTTTTTTTTTTTTTAAATTCAGACAGAAAGTCACAAAAATTATACTCATCCTCATCAGTTCACTCAGTCCCATGAATTAATTTTTTTTTTCATCTTGGTCTTTTGTTAGCACTTTTATGAGTTCATCAGTTTTTCATTAGAGTTCTGAAAATGCTTATTCATTCAGTTCAGCAGTACAGTCAGTTACCAGAAACCTGTACTTGTCAGAGTCTTTTCCATGAATTTCTTGAAGATGAAACCCTTTTATAGGAACATATTTGCAAAAGCATCAGAGTACACCCAGAACTGTCTGTAAATGACAAAAGACTTAAAAATGACCACGGTTAAAAATTTGATGAAAGTTCGTAATAATGCAGTTGACAAGAAAATTAGTTATTTCTGAGATATACATTTTAAAGTAATAACTAGGATTATGACTTACAACATTATACCAGAACATATAAGATTTTTAGAAATTTCATGTAATGTCTGAAACATTTATATTAACATATTTCCATACAAATAACCCAATGAAAGTTTAGTATTAGTTGTTTTGTTTGTTTGTTTGTTTATACTGCAGGTTCTTATTAGGCATCAATTTTATACACATCAGTGTATACATGTCAATCCCAATCGCCCAATTCAGCACACCACCATCTCCACCCCACCGCAGTTTTCTCCCCTTGGTGTCCATATGTCCATTCTCTACATCTGTGTCTCAACTTCTGCCCTGCAAACCGGCTCATCTGTACCATTTTTCTAGGTTCCACATACATGCGTTAATATACGATATTTGTTTTTCTCTTTCTGACTTACTTCACTCTGTATGACAGTCTCTAGATCCATCCACGTCTCAACAAATGACTCAATTTCGTTCCTTTTTATGGCTGAGTAATATTCCACTGTATATATGTACCACAACTTCTTTATCCATTCGTCTGTCGATGGGCATTTAGGTTGCTTCCATGACCTGGCTATTGTAAATAGTGCTGCAATGAACATTCAGGTGCATGTGTCTTTTTGAATTACGCTTTTCTCTGGGTATTTGCCCAGTAGTGGGAGTGCTGGGTCATATGGTAATTCTATTTTTAGTTTTTTAAGGAACCTCCATATTGTTCTCCATAGTGGCTGTATCAGTTTACATTCCCACCAACAGTGCAAGAGGGTTCCCTTTTCTCCACACCCTCTCCAGCATTTGCTGTTTGTAGATTTTCTGATGATGCCCATTCTAACTGGTGTGAGGTGATACCTCATTGTAGTTTTGATTTGCATTTCTCTAATAATTAGTGATGTTGAGCATCTTTTCATGTGCTTCGTGGCCGTCTGTATGTCTTCTTTGGAGAAATGTCTATTTAGGTCTTCTGCCCATTTTTGGATTGGGGTGTTTGTTTCTTTAATATTGAGCTGAATGAGCTGTTTATATATTTTGGAGATTAATCCTTTGTCCGTTGATTCGTTTGCAAATATTTTCTCCCATTCTGAGGGTTGTCTTTTCGTCTTGTTTATGGTTTCCTTTGCTGTGCAAAAGCTTTGAAGTTTCATTAGGTCCCATTTGTTTATTTTTGTTTTTATTTCCGTTACTCTAGGAGGTGGATCAAAAAAGATCTTGCTGTGATTTATGTCAAAGAGTGTTCTTCCTATGTTTTCCTCTAAGAGTTTTATAGTGTCCAGTCTTACATTTAGGTCTCGAATCCATTTTGAGTTTATTTTTGTGTATGGTGTTAGGGAGTATTCTAATTTCATTCTTTTACATGTAGCTGTCCAGTTTTCCCAGCACCACTTATTGAAGAGACTGTCTTTTCTCCATTGTATATCTTTGCCTCCTTTGTCATAGATTAGTTGGCCATAGGTGTGTGGGTTTATCTCTGGGCTTTCTATCTTGTTCCATTGATCTATGTTTCTGTTTTTGTGCCAGTACCATATTGTCTTGATTACTGTAGCTTTGTAGTATAGTCTGAAGTCAGGGAGTCTGATTCCTCCAGCTCCATTTTTTTCCCTCAAGACTGCTTTGGCTATTTGGGGTCTTTTGTGTCTCCATACAAATTTTAAGATGATTTGTTCTAGCTCCGTAAAAAATGCCATTGGTAATTTGATAGGGATTGCATTGAATCTGTAATCTGTACATTGCTTTGGGTACTATAGTCATTTTCACAATGTTGATTCTTCCAATCCAAGAACATGGTATATCTCTCCATCTGTTGGTATCATCTTTAATTTCTTTCATCAGTGTCTTATAGTTTTCTGCATACAGGTCTTTTGTCTCCCTAGGTAGGTTTATTCCTAGGTATTTTATTCTTTTTGTTGCAATGGTAAATGGGAGTGTTTCCATAATTTCTCTTTCAGATTTTTCATCATTAGTGTATAGGAATGCAAGAGATTTCTGTGCATTAATTTTGTATCCTGCAACTTTACCATATTCATTAATTAGCTCTAGCAGTTTTCTGGTGGCAGTTTTAGGATTCTCTGTGTATAGTATCCTGTCATCTGCAAATAGTGACAGTTTTACTTCCTCTTTTCCAATTTGTATTCCTTTTATTTCTTTTTCTTCTCTGATTGCCGTGGCTAGGACTTCCAGAACTATGTTGAATAATAGTGGTGAGAGTGGACATCCTTGTCTCGTTCCTGATCTTAGAGGAAATGCTTTCAGTTTTTCACCATTGAGAATGATGTTTGCTGTGGGTTTGTCGTATATGGCCTTTATTATGTTGAGGTAGGTTCCCTCTATGCCCACTTTCTGGAGAGTTTTTATCATAAATGGGTGTTGAATTTTGTCAAAAGCTTTTTCTGCATCTATTGAGATGATCATATGGTTTTTATTCTTCAATTTGTTAATAAGGTGTATCACATTGATTGATTTGCGTATATTGAAGAATCCTTGCATCCCTGGGATCAATCCCACTTGATCGTGGTGTATGATCCTTTTAATGTGTTGTTGGATTCTGTTTGCTAGTATTTTGTTGAGGATTTTTGCATCTATATTCATCAGTGATATTGGTCTGTAATTTTCTTTTTTTGTAGTGTCTTTGTCTGGTTTTGGTATCAGGGTGATGGTGACCTCATAGAATGAGTTTGGGAGTGTTCCTTCCTCCACAATTTTTTGGAAGAGTTTGAGAAGGATGGGTGTTAGCTCTCCTGTAAATGTTTGATAGAATTAACCTGTGAAGCCATCTGGTCCTGGACTTTTGTTTGTTGGAAGATTTTTTTTTTTTTAATTAATTAATTGATTTTATTTTATTTTTGGCTGTGTTGGGTCTTCGTTTCTGTGCGAGGGCTTTCTCCAGTTGCGGCAAGTGGGGGCCACTCTTCATCGCGATGCGCGGGCCTCTCAGTATCGCGGCCTCTCCTGTTGCAGAGCACAGGCTCCAGACGCGCAGGCTCAGTAGTTGTGGCTCACGGGCCTAGCTGCTCCGCGGCATGTGGGATCCTCCCAGACCAGGGCTCGAACCCGTGTCCCCTGCATTGGCAGGCAGACTCCCAACCACTGCGCCACCAGGGAAGCCCCTGTTGGAAGATTTTTAATCACAGTTTCAATTTCATTACTTGTGATAGGTCTGTTCATATTTTCTGTTTCTTCCTGGTTCAGTCTTGGAAGGTTATACCTTTCTAAGAATTTGTCAGTTTCTTCCAGGTTGTCCATTTTATTGGCATAAAGTTGCCTGTAATAGTCTCTTAGGATGCTTTGTATTTCTGCGGTGTCTGTTGTAACTTCTCCTTTTTCATTTCTGATTTTATTGATTTGAGTCCTCTCCCTCTTTTTCTTGATGAGTCTGGCTAATGGTTTATCAATTTTGTTTATCTTCTCAAAGAACCAGCTTTTAGTTTTACTGATCTTTGCTATTGTTTTCTTTGTTTCTATTTCATTTATTTCCGCTCTGATCTTTATGATTTCTTTCCTTCTGCTAACTTTGGGTTTTGTTTGTTCTTCTTTCTCTAGTTTCTTTAGGTGTAACGTTAGATTGTTTACTTGAGATTTTTCTTGTTTCTTTAGGTAGGCTTGTATAGCTATAAACTTCCCTCTTAGAACTGCTTTTGCTGCATCCCATAGGTTTTGGGTCGTCGTGTTTTCATTGTCATTTGTCTCTAGGTATTTTTTGATTTCCTCTTTGATTTCTTCAGTGATCTCTTGGTTATTTAGTAACGTATTGTTTAGCCTCCATGTGTTTGTGTTTTTTACGTTTTTTCCCCTGTAATTCATTTCTAATCTCATAGCGTTGTGGTCAGAAAAGATGCTTGATATGATTTCAATTTTCTTAAATTTACTGAGGCTTGATTTGTGACCCAAGATGTGATCTATCCTGGAGAATGTTCCGTGCGCACTTGAGAAGAACGTGTAATCTGCTGTTTTTGGATGGAATGTCCTATAAATATCAATTAAATCTGTCTGGTCTGTTGTGTCATTTAAAGCTTCTGTTTCCTTATTTATTTTCATTTTGGATGATCTGTCCATTGGTGTAAGTGAGGTGTTAAAGTCCCCCACTATTATTGTGTTACTGTCAATTTCCTCTTTTGTAGCTGTTAGCAGTTGCCTTATGTATTGAGGTGCTCCTATGTTGGGTGCATATATATTTATAATTGTTACATCTTCTTCGTGGATTGATCCCTTGATCATTCTGTAGTGTCCTTCCTTGTCTCTTGTAAAATTCTTTATTTTAAAGTCTATTTTATCTGATACGAGTATAACTAGTCCAGCTTTCTTTTGATTTCCATTTGCATGGAATATCTTTTTCCATCCCCTCACTTTCAGTCTGTATGTGTCCCTAGGTCTAAAGTGGGTCTCTTGTAGACAGCATATATATGGGTCTTGTTTTTGTATCCATTCAGCAAGCCTGTGTCTTTTGGTTGGAGCATTTAATCCATTCACGTTTAAGGTAATTATCAATATGTATGTTCCTATGACCATTTTCTTAATTGTTTTGGGTTTGTTTTTGTAGGTCCTTTTTTTCTCTTGTGTTTCCCATTTAGAGAAGTTCCTTTAGCATTTGTTGTAGAGCTGGTTTGGTGGTGCTGAATTCTCTTAGCTTTTGCTTGTCTGTAAAGCTTTTGATTTCTTCATCAAATCTAAATGAGATCCTTGCTGGGTAGAGTAATCTTGGTTGTAGGTTCTTCCCTTTCATCACTTTAAGTATATCATGCCACTCCCTTCTGGCTTGTAGAGTTACTGCTGAGAAATCCGCTCTTAACCTTATGGGAGTTCCCTTGTATGTTATTTGTCGTTTTTCCCTTGCTGCTTTCAATAATTTTTCTTTGTCTTTAATTTTTGCCACTTTGATTACTATGTGTCTCGGCGTGTTTCTCCTTGGGTTTATCCTGTATGGGACTCTCTGCGCTTCCTGGACTTGGGTGGCTATTTCCTTTCCCATGTTAGGGAAGTTTTCGACTATAATCTCCTCAAATATTTTCCCTGGTCCTTTCTCTCTCTCTTCTCCTTCTGGGACCCCTATAATGCGAATGTTGTTGCGTTTAATGTTGTCCCAGAGATCTCTTAGGCTGTCTTCATTTCTTTTCATTCTTTTTTCTTTAGTCTGTTCCGCAGCAGTGAATTCCACCATTCTGTCTTCCAGGTCATTTATCCGTTCTTCTGCCTCAGTTATTCTGCTATTGATTCCTTCTAGTGTAGTTTTCATTTCAGTTATTGTATTGTTCATCTCTGTTTGTTTGTTCTTTACTTCTTCTAGGTCTTTGTTAATCATTTCTTGCATCTTCTCAATCTTTGCCTCCATTCTTATTCCGAGGTCCTGGATCATCTTCACTATCATTATTCTGAATTCTTTTTCTGGAAGGTTGCCCATCTCCACTTCGTTTAGTTGTTTTTCTGGGGTTTTTTCTTGTTCCTTCATCTGGTATATAGCCCTCTACCTTTTCATCTTGTCTATCTTTCTGTAACTGTGGCTTTTGTTCCACAGGCTGCAGGATTGTAGTTTTACTTGCTTCTGCTGTCTGCCCTCTGGTGGTTGAGGCTATCTAAGAGGCTTGATGGGAGGCTCTGGTGGTGGGGAGAGCTGACTGTTGCTGTGGCTGGTCAGAGCTCTGTAAAACTTTAATCCACTTGACTGTTGATGGGTGGGGCTGGGTTCCCTCCCTGTTGGTTGTTTTGCCTGAGGCAACCCAACACTGGAGCCTACCTGGGCTCTTTGGTGGGGCTAATGGCAGACTCTGGGAGGGCTCACGCCAAGGAGTACTTCCCAGAACCTCCGCTGCCAGTGTCCTTGTCCCCACGGTGAAACAGAGCCAGCCCCCGCCTCTGCAGGAGACCCTCCAACACTAGCAGGTAGGTCTGGTTCAGTCTCCCCCAGGGTCACTGCTCCTTCCCTCGGGTCCCAGTGCGTACACTATTCCGTGTGAGCCCTCCAAGAGTGGGGTCTCTGTTTCCCCCATTCCTGTCAAAGTCCTGCAATCAATTACCACTAGGCTTCAGAGTCTGATTCTCTATGAATTCCTCCTCCTGTTGCCAGACCCCCAGGTTGAGAAGCCTGACGTGGGGCTCAGAACCTTCACGCCAGTGGGTGGACTTCTGTGGTATAAGTGTTCGCCAGTCTGTGAGTCACCCACCCAGCAGTTATGGGATTTGATTTTACTCTGATTGTGCCCCTCCTACCATCTCACTGTGGCTTCTCCTCTGTCCTTGGACGTGGGGTATCCTCCTTGGTGAAGTCCAGTGTCTTCCTGTCGATGATTGTCCAGCAGCCAGTTGTGATTTTGGTGCTCTCGCAAGAGGGAGTGAGAGCACATCCTTCTACTCCGCCATCTTCCATATTAGTTTTTTAAACTCTTAATTTCCCCTGGCTTTATTTTTCTCTCATGGAATTAATTTTTAAAATGTTGTGTTGTCTTTTGTGAGTTGCTTCACCCTTTTGGGAAGCAGTTATTTTTCAGTCTTGCAGGTTTTTCTGTAGCTAGAAGACCTTGGTGTATGAAGTAGATTCATGGTTCCATACCTTTAGAAAATGAGACTCAATAACTCTAAATAGTTTTTATTTATTTATTTATTTATTTATTTATTTATTTATTTATTTATTTATATTTGGCTGCATTGGGTCTTTGTTGCTATATGTGGGCTTTGTCTAGTTGTGGCGAGCGGGGGCTACCCTTCATTGCAGTATGCGTGCTTCTCATTGCAGTGGCTTCTCTTGTTGCGGAGCATGGGTTCTAGGCGCGTGGGCTTCAGTAGTTGTGGCATGTGGGTTCAGTAGTTGTGGCGCACAGGCTTAGTTGATCTGTGGCATGTGAGATCTTCCCGGATCAAGGAATGAACCCGTGTCCCCTGCATTGGCAGGCGGATTCTTAACCACTGCGCCACCAGGGAAGTCCCTCTAATTAGTTTTTAAAATCAAACAACCCATATATACATCCAAAAAAAATATGGTACGCACATAGTGTAAGATTCATTGTTTGTTCAACTTGCCAAAAATTCATGAAAACATGCATGGATTTGTTTACCTCTTGCAGTAACTCTACGGCCTTTGAAAAATCCAATCCAATGATTGAGGATCAATGGTGGGAAATCCATGATACTTGGGTTGCCATGCCTCCTTCTTTCCACAGCAGGAGGGACTCTCTGAAAGAGACCCTTTTCCCACTGAGCCTAGATTAAGCCTCAGAATCCTTCTTACACAGTGCTCTTAGATAGTCACAACCAATTGTTTGCAGCTGGAATGTGAGAAGAACATTGTGTGTCTCCTTGGACAAGATGATCTTTTAACCTACTATCCATTTTGACTTCCATAAATCCTATTTGGTTCTGCTCTCTTGAGCAGTTGCCTACCTCCTTCACATATACAAAGCCTCCCAGTATGTGAAGAGAGCTCATATAGGGGGTACGTTGTTTATCTGAGATGCACTTTTCCAGATCACTCAACTGTCCCTCCTCTATGTTGCTCCTCTGACCCCTCACAGCTTGTTTCCTGCTGGGGGCATGGTTTCTGAGTCTCTGAGAGGAGGGTTCAGAACTGAGTGTAGTGTTCTGTATGGATGTGCACTGTGCTTACTGCAGTGTAGGACCTTTCTTCTCCTTGACATTTGTTCAGTGAGGGGAAGATTACATGCCCACAGTCCCTGGACACGAGACTCCTGTTGATTACAACTGAACTAGCTTTTTGTTATTAAGAATGTTAAAGTAGGGCTTCCCTGGTGGCGCAGTGGTTGAGAATCCGCCTGCCAATGCAGGGGACACGGGTTTGAGCCCTGGTCTGGGAAGATCCCACATGCCGCGGAGCACCTGGGCCCGTGAGCCACAGCTACTGAGCCTGCGCGTCTGGAGCTTGTGCTCCGCAGCAAGAGAGGCCGCGATAGTGAGAGGCCTGCGCACCGCGATGAAGAGTGGCCCCTGCTCGCTGCAACTAGAGAAAGCCCTCGCACAGAAATGAAGATCCAACACAGCCAAAAATAAATAAAAAAATAAAATAAATAAAATAAAACTAAAGGAATTCCTTTTAAAAAAAAAAGAATGTTAAAGTATTATTGATCTACATGTTAAAAAGTATATCTGGGGAAGCTTCTGAGCCTGAGGTGTTTGACTTGAAAGGTGTTGCCTGGTGCAAACATGAAGGACCAGTTGGTGATCAGTGGTCAGGTGATGGGCACAGACTTTCTGTGGGACAAGGGCTCTTCTGGGGCAGAAGACATGCTGAGATTAGATGACAGTTAGTAGTCCTTGGTCATGGAAGCTGGGGTGGGTTAACTCTAAGCAATGTGACAAGACTTGCTGAGTGCCCCCTTGAGGAACTGGGTTATTCTCACTGTGAACTTCTAAGAAATTGACCATTTGCCTTCTTAAAGCAACAAGTGTTGTCCACTTTAATTTTTTAAATTAAAAATTGTAGGAAAAAATCAACCAAAAAAAAGAAAGTGCCTGTAATGCTATCATCCAGAGGTAACTATCATTACTAGCTGAGTATTTTTGTTCATCTATATAAAGGGTGAGCTCGTTCACTGTCCTTGGATTTTTCCTCCAGAACGGTCTTCCAGGTGTAGGAGTACCACTGAATGAATCAGCTTTTCCTTGAGCTGAGCCTTTGTGCTGTCTGGGGCTGTGACAAATTCACTCCAAGTGTTGCCTTTCTCTTTTGAGCCTTCGCCAGGCATTGGGAATTATTCTCAGGTCAGGGAGGAAGGTACTGCAGGTCTGCCTTCTTTTTGGCTTTGGCCACATCTGCCCTATTGTAGGCAGTATTGGCCAGCATTTACAATCAAGCAGCAACTGTGAATGTAGAGAAGAGCATTCTCTTCCTTTTTTTTGTATGTCCCCCCCCCCCGCCCCCCCAAATCATTTCTGGACTTGAATACTGTCTCTCTGTATTTTTGTAGGGCTAGCTAAGCTGGTTAGGGGGTGTAGCAGATGACACCGGTGTTGTGTATTTTAATCTGAATGCACTGTATTTTATGTCGTGAACATCCTAGAATGGTCAGTAATGAGATTTATTGTGTTTTTTAGCTTTGTTTACAGGTGCTTAGCAATGTACTTGTTCTTGAACTTAAATGCATTTGAGGGTAAGGGTTAGAAGTGGTGGATGATGGGCATTCACATGTAAAATCAGTAACATTCTGAGGCAAGTTCTTACTCATCTTGATTTTATTGTTCTACTTTCTACGTGTTATAATTTAGTCAGCCACAGTATGTATTTGGCTTGTCTAGAGACAGCTGTTAGTGTTGGCTATTTTTATTTCTACCCACAGAAAAGTTTTTTTGTTTGTAATTTTTGAATGAAACGTTTCTCTCTTATCCTGCCTGGTTTTGGTGATGTATTTGATTCTAAGGAAGGCATCTGTAATAATACCTTGGTCACTGTAATGCAATTCCCAGTTTTGTATTTTGTTGGGGGCTCAGTTCTGAAGGAGTTAGAAGTGGATAGCATGGGCTTCCAGTAATAGGTCTGGGATAGTAATGTCTGAGTGTTTTTAAAAGCCCATCATATTGTCAGAGCTGTCCTTGAAGCCCCTGGAAAGTGAAACTGTTGTGGAGAGGCCCACCCTCCATTTGTGGGTGACATATCTTATGTCAGTAGCCACAGAGTTGAGATAAGAAAAGGCAGATATAAACCCAAAGTAACAAACAGCTGTGAAGTTTTTAGGCTTCTTTCCAAAAATGAGAGTCTGTGCACTATAAAATTGTGGTTTAGCATCTGTACTGCATACACCGCCCTGAGGAGGGACGAAAGGGGGTAAGGATGGCTGTGTGCTTTCAGATTCTGTATTCAGCTCTAGCTGGCATCAGAACCTGAACGAGGGATTTCGTTCATGTGCAAAAATGGGATGTCCTGGAGGGGTTGCTTGCTCCCTGAATCTTCCAACTAGCTGCTCCTGATAGAGGTGTGGTGGTTTGCCCCATTCTCATGGTATTTGCTTGCCTCTGGCTCAGTGGCTTCATCCTTCATGTCCCGGCCAGTCAAGGGACAGATCAACTCTTTTTTCACTTGGTATTTTGATTTGAGCTGCTTTTTTGCAGAAGCTGCTGTTAAAGGAATGACTTAAATACCCGTCCCCCCCATTAAAAGAAATTCAGATTCATTGGTTAAAACTTGGAAAGTAAAGTACAAAATAGTTTTAGTATACCTTTTATATTCCTATGCAGGAATATGCATACATTGAATTAGCAGATCAGAGTGTGAATTTTTAGGCCATTTGCTGTTAGAAAACTTACGTAGAAGTTTTGTGCTCCATTACACTTCCCCCATGAATAGATGAGACTATTTGTTCACCCATATCCTCTCCAACGTAATTCATGTTAAAATAATTTAAAATGTTAGCCAATTTTACCTGCAAAAACTAGCATTATTATTTCAACTGGCATATTTACCTGACTTTGACCAACAGTGAAATTTTTAAAATGCATTTTAATCATTTTTAGCTGTCAGTTCTGTTCATGGCCCCTTTCCTCTAATTATGTCTGATGATACTTTTCACACTTGTTGGGCAAATGGTACTTACAGTGTGTCAGGATTAAAGATTTATCATCCAATTTTTTTGTTTCTTTTTTCCATTTCTGTAGGATTACAATTTTAAAAAAACAGTATCTATCCTATTGTATGTAATTTAATTTCCTGCCTTTGTTTTTCCCTCTTAAACCTTAGACAAAGAACAATAGAAGAAATTCAAAAACAAAAAAAGATAAAAAATGTAAATAATGATAGGAACAAAAAATAATGAAATAGAAAAATGAAGATATAATAATCAACAAAGACAAACATTTCTTTGAGAAAACTAATAAGGCAGATTCGTCTCTGGTAAGATTGAGGAAGAAAAAAATGTTAAGGGACAAATAGCTAATTTTAATATGGGTGAAACTCAAAACATAAATGTTGAATAGAAAAGAGAAATCACGGAATACAAAAAAGTTCAAAACTGTATGAAAATATATTATTTTTATATAAATACATATGTGATAAAGCTTTAAAGAAGAATAGGGGAATGATAAGCACAAAGAATAAGGGAGTAAGAGGGCTTTCCAAAGTGGCTTTGGATCCATGGGTTTGATTTATTTCTTAAAATGGATAATAGGTATTCAAGAATTAATTGAACTACTTTCATTTCCTTTAATATGTGAAATATTTTGTAATAAATTAAACATTCTATACGTTAAAAAAAAACCCACCAAAAAAACAAAACAAAACAAAGAAAACCTTAGAACTTTTTCCTCATGTCAAACATTGGGAGTAAATCTCATTTTCTCAATTTATAACAGTGTAAGCCATATTAGTAAATTTTTTCTAACAGCTTTATTGAGGTATGATTGACATACAATAAATTACACTAATATCTTTAAAGTATACACTTTGATAAGTTTTGACATAAGTATATACCTGTGAAACCATCACCACCAAAAAAAATAAATAAAAATGAGCGTAACTATTACTGCCCAAAAGTTTCTTTATGCCCTTTTGTATTCCCTCCTGCCCCTACCCTCCAGCAACTTCTGCTCTGCTTTCTTTCACTATAAATTAGTTTGCATTTTCTAGAGTTTTATATAAGGAGTCATATAATGTATACTCTTATTTGTCTGGCTTCTTTCAGTCAGCATAATTTAAGTTCTACTCATGTTATGTGAATCAATAGCTCATTTCTTTTTATAGCTGAGTAGTATTCCATTGTGTGGGTATACCACAATTTGTTTATCCATCTGCTGATAGACGGTTGGCTTGTTTCCTGTTTTGATTACTATTAATAAAATCGAATGAGCATTTATGTGCGGGTCTCTGTATGGATGTATGATTTTGTGGGGACTCGCTTGGACCTCCAGTGTTCATATGAAGCTTATTTTAAACTAAAGACTTTTGAAATTTAACACATGCAGAAAGAAGCCTATTCAGAGCTTTCCTTTTCTGGCTAAAGGCAGAAACTTGTGGCGGTGAGGCTGCCATAAATACCCTCTCCAGGGGAGTTTAACTGGCCTGAAAAGAGATGAAGACCACTCTTCAACCACTCTTGTGAGATAAACAAACATCATCACAAGCTTTATCTCCCATTTGTGTTTCCTATGAAACCTCTTCTCTTCCCTCCTTCTCCCCCAACAAGTTAGGTGTATAAATGCCCATCTTTATTTAGAGAGCCACTGCTTTTGTGTACTTTCAACATGCATATATCAATAAACTTTGTATTTTCTCCTGATAATCTGTCAGTTGTCAGCTAAATTCACAGGCCTCCAACCACTGAACCTAAGTTGGGAGAGGAAAAACTTTTTTCTCCCAACACTTTGATTTCTCTTGGGGGAATTCCAGGGGTGAAATAACTGGGTCATAAAGTAAGTACATGTTTTAACATTTTAAGAAACTGCCAAACTGTTTTCCAGAGTGTTGTATTATTCTATGTTTACACCAGCAGGGTTTGAGAGGTCCAGTCCTAACGTGTGCAATTCAGTGGTTTTTAGTATATTCACTGAGTTTTGGGACATCACCACTGTGTAATTTTAGAATATATATATATTTTTAACATCTTTATTGGAGTATAATTGCTTTACAATGGTGTGTTACTTTCTGCTTTATAACAAAGTGAATCAGCTATACATATACATATATCCCCATATCGCCTCCCTCTTTCATCTCCCTCCCACCCTCCCTATCCCACCCCTAGAATATTTTCATTACTCCAGAAAGCAACCAGTTAACACTCACTTCTCACTTTCCCTTCACACTAGCCCCTGACAACCACTAATCTATTTTGTGTCTTTATAGATTTGCCTATTCTAGACATTTCATATAAATGGAATCATACAATAAGCGACTTTTTTGAATAGCTTCTTTCACTTAGTGTGTTTTCAAGGTTCTTCCATGTTGCAGTGTGTATTAGTGCTTCGTTTCTTTTTCTTATTTTTTTAATAAACTGTTTTAGAATAGTTGTAGATTTATAAAAAAAAAAAAAGGAAAAGATCGTATAGAGTTCCCATATACCCCACAGCCAGTCTCCCCTGTTATTAACATCTTTCATTCGTATGGTGCATTTATCACAGTTAATGAACCAACATTGTTGGGTCCTAGTTGATAATGAACCAGCATTGTCGGGTCCTAGTTGATAATAAACTAAAGCTCATACTTTTTAGATTTCCTTCGTTCTTAGCTAACGTCCTTTATCTGTTCCTGGATCCCATCCAGGATACCACATTACATTTAGTTATCATGCCTCTTTAGTTCCTCCTTACTTTTAAGTTTTAGTTTCTGAGGCTCTTGTTTTTGATGACCTTGACAGTTTCGAGGAGTATTGATCATGTATTTTGTAGAATGTCCCTTAGTTGGGACATGTCTGAAGTTTTTCTCGTGATTAGACTGGATTTATGGGTTTGGGGAGGAAGACCAGAGAGATAAAATGCCATTCCTATAACATCATATCAAAAGAGTACATACCATCAGCATGACATCACTGTTGATGTTAACCTTGATGAAATAGCGTATGTTAGATTGCGCCACTGTAAAGCTACGCCCCACCTCAAACCCCTTTTCATACTGTAGTCCTTGGAAAGAAGTCAGTGTACATAGCCCACACTGGGGGAGCAGGAAATTATGCTCTGCTTCCTTGAGAGTGGAGTCTCTACATCAATTATTTGGAATTCTTCTCCATGGACATTTATCTACTCTCCCCCATTCACTTATTCAACCATTTGTACTCATGGATATTTATTTTGTACCTTGGATTATAATCTAATATTTTGCTTTATTGTTCTAGCTTTTGTTGTTGGGAACTTTCAGTTGGCTCCTGTGTCCCTATGGTACCTTCACTCACCATGGTGTGTGTGTGTGGTAGGTTTTTTGTTCGTTTGTTTTGTTTTTTCAAGCACTTCCTTACTTTTTGGCACTAGAAGATATTCCATAATTCTTGCTACAGTCCTAGAATCAGCCATTTCTCTAAGGAGGCTTGGCTCCTCTTATTTGAGAATGGTATTAGAAACCAAGATCTGGGCAGTAGGTATGACCATTGCTACTGGGATGCTTATTGCTTTCATGTTCTTTCAGCTATCAGAGCAAGGAAATACATGTGTATATACTAACCTGTGTATATACATGTCTATAAATATATCTATATGTAGCTATCTGTGTTAAGCTAAATATTACTGATACTTGATTCCTTTTAATTGCTAAATATTCCATTGTGTTGCTGTACCACATTTTGTTTATCCATTCATCAATTGATGAACATTTGGATGGTTTCCACTTCTTGAATATACAAATAATGCTGCCATTGAACAAGTTTTTGTGTGAGCAAATAGTCTCAGTTCTCTTGATATAGACCTAGTAGAATAATTATTGATGGAGTTGCTGAGTAATATGGCAACGCTGTATTTAATATTTTGAGGAACTGCTAAACTGTTTTCCAAAGTGACTGGGCCATTTTACATTGCCCCTAGCAATGAAGGTGGGTTACAATTTCTCCATATCCTTGCCAACAGTTATTTTCTGTCTTTTTATTTTAACCATCCTAGAGGGTGTGAAGGGGTATGTCATTATAGTTTTGATATGCATTTCCCTAATTGAACATTTTTTTCTTGTGTGTATTTGCTATTCTTAGATCCTTTTTTGTGAAGTGCCTTGTTTAAATCTTTTTTTTTGAATTTTTGAATTTTATTTATTTTTTTATACAGCAGGTTCTTGTTAGTCATCCATTTTATACACATCAGTGTATACATGTCAATCCCAATCTCCCAATTCATCACCCCACCACCCCACCACCACCACCACTTTCCCCCCTTGGTGTCCATACGTTTGTTCTCTACATCTGTGTCTCTATTTCTGCCCTGCAAACCAGTTCATCTGTACCACTTTTCTAGGTTCCACGTACATGCGTTAATATACGTTGTTTGTTTCTCTCTTTCTGACTTCCTTCACTCTGTATGGCAGTCTCTAGATCCATCCACGTCTCTACAAATGACCCAATTTCATTCCTTTTTATGGCTGAGTAATATTCCTTTGTATATATATACCACATCTTCTTTATCCATTCGTCTGTTGATGGGCATTTAGGTTGCTTCCACGACCTGGCTATTGTAAATAGTGCTGCAGTGAATATTGGGGTGCATGTGTCTTTTTGAATTATGGTTTTCTCTGGGTACATGCCCAGTGGTGGGATTGCTGGGTCATATGGTAATTCTATTTTTAGTTTTTTAAGGAACCTCCATACTGTTCTCCTTAGCGGCTGTATCAATTTACATTCCCACCAACACTGCAAGAGGGTTCCCTTTTCTCTACACCCTCTCCAGCATTTGTTGTTTGTAGATTTTCTGATGCCCATTCTAACTGGTGTGAGGTGATACCTAATTGTAGTTTTGATTTGCATTTCTCTAATAATTAGTGATGTTGAGCAGCTTTTCATGTGCTTCTTGGCCATCTGTATGTCTTCTTTGGAGAAATGTCTATTTAGGTCTTCTGCCCATTTTTGGATTGGGTTGTTTGTTTTTCTAATATTGAGCTGCATGACCTGTTTATATATTTTGGAGATTAATCCTTTGTCCATTGATTTGTTTGCAAATATTTTCTCCCATTCCAAGGGTTGTCTTTTCGTCTTGTTTATGCTTTCCTTTGCTGTGCAAAAGCTTTGAAGTTTCATTAGGTCCCATTTATTTTTGTTTTTATTTCCATTACTCCAGGAGGCGGATCAAAAAAGATCTTGCTGTGATTTATGTCAAAGAGTGTTCTTCCCATGTTTTCCTCTAAGAGTTCTATAGTGTCTGGTCTTACATTTAGGTCTCGAATCCATTTTGAGTTTATTTTTGTGTATGGTGTTAGGGAGTGTTCTAATTTCATTCTTTTACATGTAGCTGTCCAGTTTTTCCAGCACCACTTATTGAAGAGACTGTCTTTCTCCATTGTATATCTTTGCCTCCTTTGTCATAGATTAGTTGACCATAGGTGTGTGGGTTTATCTCTGGGCTTTCTATCTTGTTCCATTGATCTAAATTTCTGTTTTTGTGCCAGTACCATATGGTCTTGATTACTGTAGCTTTATAATATAGTCTGAAGTCAGGGAGTCTGATTCCTCCAGCTCCGTGTTTTTCCCTCAAGACTGCTTTGGCTATTCGGGGTCTTTTGTGTCTCCATACATATTTTAAGAGTTTTTGTTCTAGTTCTGTAAAAAATGCCATTGGTAATTTGATAGGATTGCATTGAATCTGTAGATTGCTTTGGGTAGTATAGTTATTTTCACAATATTGATTCTTCCAATCCAAGAACATGGTATATCTCTCCATCTGTTGGTATCATGTTTAATTTCTTTCATACAATTCTGCATACAGGTCTTTTGTCTCCCTAGTTAGGTTTATTTCTAGGTATTTTATTCTTTTTGTAGCAGTGGTAAATAGGAGTGTTTCCTTAATTTCTTTCAGATTTTTCATCATTAGTGTATAGGGATGCAAGAGATTTCTGTGCATTAATTTTGTATCCTGCAACTTTACCAAATTTCATTGATTAGCTCTAGTTGTTTTCTGGTGGCATCTTTAGGAGTCTGTATGTATAGTATCATGTCATCTGCAGTGACAGTTTTACTTCTTGTTTTCCAATTTGTATTCCTTTTATTTCTTTTTCTTCTTTGATTGCCATGGCTAGGACTTCCAAAACTATGTTGAATAATAGTGGCGAGTGTGGACATCCTTGTCTTGTTCCTGATCTTAGAGGAAATACTTTCAGTTTTTCACCATTGAGAATGATGTTTGCTGTGGGTTTGTCATATATGGCCTGTATTATGTTGAGGTAGGTTCCCTCTATGCCCACTTTCTGGAGAGTTTTTATCATAAATAGGTGTTGAATTTTGTCAAAAGCTTTTTCTGCATCTATTGAGATGATCATATGGTTTTTATTCTTCAGTTTGTTAATATGGTGTATCACATTGGTTGATTTGCATATATTGAAGAATCCTTGCATCCCTGGGATAAATCCCACTTTATCATGCTGTATGATACTTTTAATGTGTTGAGGATTCTGTTTGCTAGTATTTTGTTGAGGATTTTGGCATCTATGTTCATCAGTGATATTGGTCTGTAATTTTCTTTTTTTGTAGTATCTTTGTCTGGTTTTGGTATCAAGGTGATGGTGGCCTCATAGAATGAGTTTGGGAGTGTTCCTTCCTCTGCAATTTTTTGGAAGAGTTTGAGAAGGATGGGTGTTAGGTCTTCTCTAAATGTTTGATAGAATTCACCTGTGAAGCCGTGTGGCCCTGGACTTTGGTTTGTTGGAAGATTTTTAATCACAGTTTCAATTTCATTACTTGTGATTGGTCTGTTCATATTTTCTATTTCTTCCTGGTTCAGTCTTGGAAGATTACACCTTTCTAAGAATTTGTCCATTTCTTCCAGATTGTCCAATTTATTGGCATAGAGTTGCTTGTAGTAGTCTCTCAGGATGGTTTGTATTTCTGCGGTATCTGTTGTAACTTTTCCTTTTTCATTTCTAATTTTATTGATTTGAGTCCTCTCCCTCTTTTTCTTGATGAGTCTGGCTAATGGTTTATCAATTTTATCTTCTCAAAGAACCAGCTTTCAGTTTTATTGATCTTTGCTATTGTTTTCTTTGTTTCTATTTCATTTATTTCTGCTCTGATCTTTATGATTTCTTTCCTTCTGCTAACTTTGGGTTTTGTTTGTTCCTCTTTCTCTAGTTCCTTTAGGTGTAAGTTTAGGTTGTTTATTTGAGATTTTTCTTGTTTCTTGAGGTAGGATTGTATAGCTATAAACTTCCCTCTTAGAGCTGCTTTTGCTGCATCCCATAGGTTTTGGATTGTCGTGTTTTCATTGTCATTTGTCTCTAGGTATTTTTTGATTTCCTCTTTGATTTCTTCAGTGATCTCTTGGTTATTTAGTAACGCATTGTGTAGCCTATAGTGTGTTTGTGTTTTTAAGGGTTTTTTCCCTGTAATTGATTTCTAATCTCATAGCGTTGTGGTCAGAAAAGATGCTTGATATGATTTCAGTTTTCTTAAATTAACTGAGGCTTGATTTGTGACCCAAGATGTGATCTATCCTGGAGAATGTTCCACGTGCACTTGAGAAGAAAGTGTAATCTGCTGTTTTTGGATGGAATGTCCTTTAAATATCCATGAAATCTAACTGGTCTGTTGTGTCATTTAAAGCTGTGTTTCCTTATTAATTTTCTGTGTGGATGATCTGTCCCTTGGTGTAAGTGAGGTGTTAAAGTCCCCCACTATTACTGTGTTACTGTCGATTTCCTCTTTTATAGCTGTTAGCAGTTGCCTTATGTATTGAGGTGCTCCTATGTTGGGTGCATATATATTTATAATTGTTATATCTTCTTCTTGGATTGATCCCTTGATCATTCTGTAGTGTCCTTCCTTGTCTCTTGTAACATTCTTTATTTTAAAGTCTATTTTATCTGATACGAGTATAACTAGTCCAGCTTTCTTTTGATTTCCATTTGCATGGAATATCTTTTTCCATCCCCTCACTTTCAGTCTGTATGTGTCCCTAGGTGTGAAGTGGGTCTCTTGTAGACAGCATATGTATGGGTCTTGTTTTTGTATCCATTCAGCAAGCCTGTGTCTTTTGGTTGGAGCATTTAATCCATTCACGTTTAAGGTAATTATCGATATGTATGTTCCTATGACCATTTTCTTAATTGTTTTGGGTTTGTTTTTGTAGGTCCTTTTCTTCTCTTGTGTTTCCCATTTAGAGAAGTTCCTTTAGCATTTGTTGTAGAGCTGGTTTGGTGGTGCTGAATTCTCTTAGCTTTTGCTTGTCTGTAAAGCTTTTGATTTCTCCATCGAATCTGAATGAGATCCTTGCTGGGTAGAGTAATCTTGGTTGTAGGTTCTTCCGTTTCATCACTTTAAGTATATCATGCCACTCCCTTCTGGCTTGTAGAGTTACTGCTGAGAAATCAGCTGTTAACCTTATGTGAGTTCCATTGTATGTTATTTTTCATTTTTCCCTTGCTGCTTTCAATAATTTTTCTTTGTCTTTAATTTTTGCCAATTTGATTACTATGTGTCTCGGCACATTTCTCCTTGGGTTTATCCTGTATGGGACTCTCTGCGCTTCCTGGACTTGGGTGGCTATTTCCTTTCCCACGTTAGGGAAGTTTTCGACTATAATCTCTTCAAATATTTTCTCTGGTCCTTTCTCTCTCTCTTCTCCTTCTGGGACCCCTATAATGCGAATGTTGTTGCGTTTAATGTTGTCCCAGAGGTCTCTTAGGCTGTCTTCATTTCTTTTCATTCTTTTTTCTTTATTCTTTTCCGCAGCAGTGAATTCCATCATTCTGTCTTCCAGGTCACTTATCTGTTCTTCTACCTCAGTTATTCTGCTATTGATTCCTTGTAGTGTAGTTTTCATTTCAGTTATTGTATTGTTCATCTCTATTTGTTTGTTCTTTATTCTTCTAGATCTTTGTTAAACATTTCTTGCATCTTCTCCATCTTTGCCTCCATTCTTTTTCTGAGGTCCTGTATCATCTTCACTATCATTATTCTGAATTCTTTTTCTGGAAGGTTTCCTATCTGCACTTCATTTAGTTGTTTTTCTGGGGTTTTATCTTGTTCCTTCATCTGGTACATAGCCCTCTGCCTTTTCATCTTGTCTATCTTTCTGTGAATGTGGTTTTTGTTCCACAGGCTGCAGGATTGTAGTTCTTCTTGCTTCTGCTGTCTGCCCTCTGGTGGATGAGGCTATCTAAGAGGCTTGTGCAAGTTTCCTGATGGGAGGGACTGGTGGTGGGTAGAGATGACTGTTGCTCTGGTGGGCAGAGCTCAGTAAAACTTTAATCTACTTGTCTGCTGATGGGTGGGGCTGGTTTCCCTCCCTGTTGGTTGTTTGGCCTGAGGGGACCAAACACCGAGCCTACCCCCGGCTCTTTAGTGGGGCTAATGGTGGACTCTGGGAGGGCTCTCGCCAAGGAGTACTTCCCAGAACTTCTGCTGCCAGTGTCCTTGTTCTCACAGTGAGACACAGCTGCCCCCCGCCTCTGCAGGAGACCCTCCAACACTAGCAGGTAGGTCTGGTTCAGTCTCCCCTGGGGTCGCTGCTCCTTCTCCTGGGTCCCAGTGCGCACACTACTTTGTGTGTGCCCTCCAAGGGTGGAGTCTGTGTTTCTCCCAGTCCTGTTGAAGTCCTGCAATCAAATCCTGCTAGCTTTCAAAGTCTGATTCTCTAGGAATTCCTCCTCCTGTTGCCCAACCCCCAGGTTTGGAAGCCTGATGTGGGGCTCAGAACCTTCACTCCTGTGGGTTGACTTCTGTGGTATAAGTGTTCTCCAGTTTGTGAGTCACCCAGCTAGCAGTTATGGGATTTGATTTTATTGTGATTTCGCCCCTCCTACCGTCTCATTGTGGCTTCTCCTTTGTCTTTGGATGTGGGGTATCTTTTTTGGTGAGTTCCAGTGTTTTCCTTTCGATGACTGTTCAACAGTTAGTTGTGGTTCTGGTGTTCTCCTAAATCTTTTGAACATTTAAAAATTTGTTTTATCATTGAGTTTTGAGATTTCTTTTTTTTTTTTTTTTTTTTTAAAGTTGAGTTTTAGTTGTGTTTTCTTGTTTATTTATTTATTTATGGCTGTGTTGGGTCTTCGTTTCTGTGCGAGGGCTTTCTCTAGTTGCGGCGAGCGGGGGCCACTCTTCATCGCGGTGCGCGGGCCTCTCACCATTGCGGCCTCTCTTGTTGCGGAGCACAGGCTCCAGACGCGCAGGCTCAGTAATTGTGGCTCACGGGCTTAGTTGCTCCGCGGCATGTGGGATCTTCCCAGACCAGGGCTCGAACCCGTGTCCCCTGCATTGGCAGGCAGATTCTCAACCACTGTGCCACCAGGGAAGCCCCCGAGATTTCTAATATGTATTCTGATAAAAGCTTTTTATCAGAGATTTGCTTTGCTTCCAATCTCTAGTTTGTGTTCTTGTTTTTCTAAAATGTCTTTCAAAGACTGTTGGTTATAATTCTTATTATTGTATTGATTTGTATGAACTGTATGCTCATTCTTTAGCCATATTAGATCTTTTAACTTCAAACATGTTGCATATTTTTAAAGCTTTCTAAAGTGGATAGTTGAAAGCATATACAAATGTAAAGAGAATAGTATAATAAACTACCCCATGGATCCATCACCTAACTTCAACAATTATCAGTTTATGGCCAATCTCATTTCCTCCCCCTGTCAGATAATTTTGAATAAATCTTAATAAATAATTTTACTGATAATTATTTCAGCGTATATTTCTAAAAGATAAGAACTTAAGAAAATAAAACCAATATCATCACACAAATTGTTATTATAAAATGTGAAGTGTGTTCAGATATTTTAGTTGCCCCACATATTTAAAAAATAATTTGTTTGCATCAAGATCCAAATAGGTCCATACTTTGCAGTTGGTTGATTTTTCCCTTAAGCCTCTTAATCTTTGGATACCCACTCCTTTTTCTTTCCTGTTTGCTTGCAATTTGTTGAAGAAACTGGATTTTTTGGTCCTGTCTTGTCTACATTAGCTGATTTCATCCTTGTTTGTACTTTTGTTTCTCAGTCCTCTAAATCCTGTGAATTGGTAATTAGATCTAGAGCAGTGATCTTAATCTTGGCTGCATGTTAGAATCAATCGGGGATTTTTATAAAACATCATAATGTTCAGGCTATATTCCAGACTAATTAAGTCAGATCTCCAGGGTATTAGGGCCCAGGCACCAGTATTTTAGGCTTCTCAGGCGATTCTACTGTGCTGTCAAGGTTGAGAACCACAAAAGGCTTGATCACATTCAGATTCCCTTTTTTCCTCCCTCTCCTTCTCCTTTCTCTTTAAGGAAGAATAATTCATAGGTGGTGGTACAGACTTCTGTCAGGAAGCACATATTTGGTTTTCTCTTTCTGTGATATAGTAGCCATAGATTTTGAGAAATTCATTATTTCATGAAAGGAGGCAAAATGGTGATTTTCTGATTCTATTATTTTATTTATTAATTGAGCCACTTTTATAAAGAGAAACTTCTTCAGATGTACTATGTGGTTCAATTCTTACAAAAATGGCAAGATAAATATTTGATTATAGCTATCAATATTTATCAGCTGTCAGCTCTCTAGTGGTAAGTGATACTTTTCTTTAAATACTTTGAGTTTATAACACTTTCTGTTTCAGTCCATTTTTTGTTAGCTTTACTATGGTCAAATTGTTCCATTTTTAGCCAGTGGGAGCTCTTTCAAGTTGGTTCCTGGGTCCTGGAGCCAACCTGGAAAATATACCTGTCATCTTTGGTAATAAAGCAAGGAAGTTGGCATATAAATGACACCATGAACTAAAAGTTTTTCTTATTTTTGTAAAGAAAATACATGCTGCTTATATAAAAAGCCAAACAAAAAGTCAGAATTTCTATTGGCTAGGGGATTTATTTCAGAACTTTCTGAACATCCTTTAGTTTTTGGCTATGCACGTGTGGTTTACACAAAAACAGCATGACACAATCGGTGCTGTTTTGCAAGCTAGTTGTTAGTACCTACCAGGTATGCTATAGAGAACCATTCATGGCCATTCTTTTTTAATGTCTGTATAATTGGTAAAGACTTATTTATCTTATGTTGTTTGTATAGATTGTTTCCAGTTTCTTATTCTTATAAATACCTCCCCCCATTGTTCTACAGTTTTGTTGAACTATAGTCCACATATCAAACAATTCATCTATTTGAAGTATACAAGTCAATGTTTTTTGGTATATTCAGATATGTACAACAATCACCACATTTAATTTTAGAATATTTTCATCACCTCACAAAGAAATCCTGTATCCTTTAGCTATCACCCCGTCTTCCCATCCCTCTTAGCCCTAAGTAATGTGTAAACTTTCTGTCTCTGTAGATCTGCCTATTCTGGACAGTTTGTAAAATGTAATCGTTGTAGTCTTTGTGTCTGGTTTCTTTTAGTTAGCAAAATGTTTTCAAGGCTCCTTCAGGTTGTAGTATGCATCAATACCTCATTCCTTTTTATTGCTGAATAATATTCCATTGTATGGATATACCACATTTTGTTTATTCATTCATCTGTTGATGGATATTTGGGATGATTGTACTTTTTTGACTATGGTGTGTGATACTGCTATGAACATTTATGTACAGTTTTTTGGTATGTGAACATATGTTTTCATTTCTCTTGGGTATATACCTAGTAGTGGAATTGGTGAGACCGATGGTAACTCTGTTTAAGGTTTTGAGGAACTGCCAAACATTTTTCCAGAGTGCCTGTACCGTTTTACACTTCTTACCAGTAGCATGTGAGACTTCTGGTTTCGCCACACCCTTTGTCGACACTTGTTATTATCTAACTTTTTGATTATAGCCATACTAGTGGGTGTAAAGTGATATTTCATTGTGGTTTTGGTTTGCATTTCCCTGATGACTAATGATGGATGTCAAGCGTCTTTGCATGTGCTTTTTGGCCATTTGCGTATCTTCTTTGGAGAAATGTCTATTCAGATCCTCTGCCAATTTTTAAATTGTGTTATTTGTCTTTATTATTGAGTTTTAAGAGTTCGTTACATATTCTAGAGTTCTTTACATATTCTAGATACAAGTTCCTTATCAGATAAATGATTTGCATGGTAGCCTGCATGTAAACATGTAAATCCATCAGGTCACCTGTCCTAGTTTTTCTCCCAACTTCTATCAGTATTCATTGTATGTATGTAATAATTACTAAAGATTTATTTATCAAAATGATCAGTGCACTTAGCGTGTTTTTGCACATGGCTTTGCTTAAGGAAAATTAGTGAATTTGTTACAGGGTTCTGGTATTTTGATCTTTATTTTTTTTTTACTTTTTATTTTTGGTTGCATTGGGTCTTGGTTGCTGCACGCGGGCTCCCTCTAGTTGTGGCGAGCGGGGGCTACTCTTTGTTGTGGTGCACGGGTTTCTCATTGCAGTGGCTTCTCTTGTTGCGGAGCACAGGCTGTAGGCGCACGGGCTTCAGTAATTGTGGCTCGCGGTCTCTAGAGCGCAGGCTCAGCAGTTGTGGTGCACCGGCTTAGTCGCTCCGCAGCATGTGGGATCTTCCCGGAGCAGGGCTCGAACCCGTGTCCCCTGCGTTGGCAGGCAGATTCTTAACCACTGCGCCACCAGGGAGTTCCCTTGATCTTTATATTTATCTGAGGTATCACTAATGAGTAGGGCCTTTTCATTTCACAGTAGAGGTTATAATAGAACAATTGTATAGAAAGTGGTGGGAGGATAATTACTGAGATGACAGATGATGCACTGGTTGTGATATGAGTGAATTTGAATTTAAGCTAAACTTTTGGTCATGATTTAAATTCTGACAGATACAGTGCGTGATTTTTTTTTTTAATTTTAGAAAAACTGCTCGAAAAACTAAAATTTTTTTTTTGTCTGTAGAGTATAAAAAAATGAGAGAACATTTTTCTTAGAGCATAGTTGAAATACTGGGAAACTTAATCTTGGAAAAAATAAATCTGGTGAGATATAGTTTTATTTTACTCAGGAAGTCTTCCCTGTTCTCCGAAATTCAGAGAAGCAGCTTTTCTGTGAACCTGTCCTTGGTGTATTCAGAGATAATGACCTGGGTAGTGTCTATTACATACTGAAGTTTTAATGAATGGTACAAATATTATACCTTTGCCCAAGGATTGTTAAAATTGTTGAGAAGTACTGATACTTTGAATTGGACTTAAAAACTCAGGCATCACTTCAATGAGTATGAAGAACTTTGATATTTTCTCTACTTATATATTAGCATATACAAGTAGAGAGTATATAATGAGTCCCCCTGTGCCTGTCCGCCAGCTTCTACATTTATCAATTTTCTTCCCTTCATGTTGGTGTGAAAAGCTTTTGAAGAAGCCTTTTCCATTTGAGATGGTGGCCTTCTGAGAAATGGATGGTGTGATGTAATGAGCACTGGCTTTAGAGTTGCGGGGGGTTCCAAATCCTGACTCCACATGTCTTTGCTCTCTGACTGGGCATGTGGCCTTTCCTCTTAGAATCTCAGTTTTTGCATCTTGAAAACAGGGTTATTATCTACTTTTGACGGTTGTCTGGATGATTAAATGTGCTAATGTTATGTGAAGAATTGAAAGAATATTTGAAGGTTAGTTATTGTGTGTACACAGAGCTGCCAGTGACATGGGTTCTCTGTTGCCGTGTTGGATTTCCGAAGTCTGTAATTGTGTGCTAAGTCCTAGTCAAGATAGAGCACTGAGGTAGAGTCTAATTCCAACGTGGACAGATAAACGGCCTATTATAGTAAAGACAAGACCCAGAGTTAAGTACAAGGTGTTTACTGTGGAGGATGGGGAGTGTATTTGTTTCATGAAGCTGCCGTATTGAATTCCCACAAACTGGGAGGATTAAAACAACAGAAATGTGATCTCTCACAATTCTGGAGGGTAGCCGTCTGAAATCAAGGTGCTGGCGAGCCTCTCTCCTAGCTCCTGGTGGTTGCCAGCAATCATGGGTATTCCTTGGCTTGTAGTTGCATCATTCCAGTCTCTACCTAGGTGGTCATGTGGTGCTCCCCCTGTGTGTCTGTGTGTACAGTTTTTCCTCTTATTAAAAGGGTGCCAGTCATTGGATTAGAGCCCATTCACAGGTACTGGTGGACATGAATTTTTAAAGGACACTCTTCAACCCAATACTGGGGGTTAACCAAGACCGGGAGTGATCAGGGATTGCATTCTAGAGGATAACAAGAACCAAAATGCCATTTTAAAGATGGTTATTAAGGAATTAGTTGGGATTAGATGAGAGATGAGGTTGTAGAGCAATACACGATAATGTTTTGAACCATATTAAATTGCCTGGATTTTTTTCCCCTAAGAGACATGGGGAAGTTCAAGGGTTTTAAATTTAAAATTCACATAGTGTAGTGGCTATGTTTGTTGTATTCATGGCTGAATATGAATTTTGAAATAGCTTTTCTGTATTTGAGGAAATCACCAGGTTATGAATCTTCCAACCCATCTTAGAAATTGGTGCTCGAATTTTTAGCACCCCCTGCTACTAGGATGTGGAGAGCTGACCATGGTTTTGCTTCTAAAATACACCCATATAAGACTTCGATTCACTGAGCAGTAACAGAGACGCGGAGTTGCCATGTGGGGAGCAAGTACCTGGAGGTATGTTTTGAAGCGACCGAGTAGAAGTCACAGAGCATACAGTTTCCAAACCAAGTATGTGCTGGGCGTGGTGAGTTGTAGACAGGACTCTGGGAATCTCTGCAGTTGAAGAAGGAAGCAGGGAGGAGTAGTTTGAAGATCAGAAAATTGAGGACCCCCTCCCCACCCCCCCACCCCGGACCCCCAAGATCTTTTAAAAACCCGAGGTAAACTTGGTTGGTGACTAAAGAGAGCCTCTAAGAGGTGAGCTTGCTATTTTATAGACTTGATTTCCTGAAAAGTTTGCAGTTAGCTAAATTGTCTTCCTCTAAGTATAACTTCTCCTTGTTTACTGATGGACCTTTGCTACTTATTAAAACCTTTACAATTACTTGAGCCTGTCTATTTCCAGTCCCAATTTATCAGTAATAGGTGCTATTCCAAGTTGGTGCTCAGATCTTTTCTGAACAGCATGAAGCAGGATCATGTTACAGTCTGAGGCATGGGATCTGGATGAAAAGCTTGTGCAGTAGAATTTGGTGCCAAAAGCAATACTCAAGGGCTTAATTAGCAGTTTTTAAATATAGCAAATACATGGCTGGGCTCCAAGTAAAGCCTTGATTTTGAACACACACTACCAGAGACTGAGAGCAATGGGTGTGAGGACACCCTGGTGGATCCTCCTGCCCCACCTGACCAATGCATTTCAGAATGGAGAAATGTCAAGGACATTTGTATGGGCTGCTTTTGTCACTAGTTTGACAACGCTCTGATGACTTGTCCACATCACTGTTCAAAAGCAGCTAAACTTATGACATGCATGTCTGTCACAGGAAACACGTAGCAGTGGAGGGAAGGGATTCCACTTGACTTTTGTCCCCAGGCCATTCTCTTCTAGCACCCTGACCTTGTCTTAGCACTGTTGGTTCAGGGCTGCTACAGTGGGTTGGTGTGCTTAGAATCTTTCCTTCCTCTGCCCAGTCCCCAAGTAATTCATGCGTTTGGCTTTGTCATTTGTTCAATTGAACCAAAAATATGTTCCATTTTAAAGATGGTTATTAAGGAATTAACTAATTTTTGGTTTGTTACTCCAGCATTGTCCAGTGAGAGCCTTAAGAATAGGAGAGGAGAACACTCATTTCTTTTATGTTTTTTTTGGCCGTACCGCACAGCGTGCGGGATCTTAGTTCCTCAACCAGGGATCAAACCCGTGCCCCCTGCAGTGGAAGCGTGGAATCCTAACCACTGCACCACCAGGGAATTCCCAACACTCATTTCTTGGCATTACCTTTTTGGAAAACAATGTAAAGGCCAATATAATCCAATTTAATGATCTCATTTTTTTTTTTCCTGATTGCAAAATTACATGGTCATTGTAGAAAATTTAGAAAGTCACAAGGAAAGAAGAAAAAACCTTTCTCCCAATGGTTACATTGTAATGTTAGACTCTCAGTTCAGTCTAGTATGATAGGCGCTTTTCTACAAGGTTGGCTCATGTCTAAGTTTATATCCTGTTATGTCTTAAACATTTTCTTCTTTATTGGAAGTTTGAGCTATAATTGACATACCATAAAATTCACCTCTTTGAAGCATACAATTCAATGTTTTTTAGTGTATTCACAAGGTTAGGAATCACCACTAATTCTGGAACACTTTTATTATCCCAAAGAGTAAACTCACAGCATTAACAGTCACTGCCCTTCCTCCCTTCCACCCTCTTCCCAGCCGCTGGCAACCATTAATCTTTCTGTCTCTATGGATTCACCTATTGTGGATATTTCATGTAAATGAAATTATACAGTACGTGGCCTCTTTCACTTAGCATAATATTCTCAAGGTGCATCTATGTTGTAGTATGTACTTCATTTCTTTTTATGGCTTGATGATATTCCAGTGTGTGAGTTTACCACGTATTGTTTACCCATTCATCAGTTCCAGATATTTTATTACAAGGCCCCATGGAGCCCAGTAGAATGACTGCTGCACATCTGAAGGACTAGTTCTTACGGGCAAATATTTTTATCAGTATTTACTTTGGAACCAACCCCTTTCTTTATTTTTCTTCTCCAGACGCTGTTGTCTTTTATTTTTAAATAAGCTTTAATGGGGGCAGTGAGATGGTCTGCTACCACTTTTGGAGGCCACTACAGTTTTGGATATTTTTCACCTCATTTAGACAAGTCACTTCTTTTTTTTCCCCCCACAGGAATTCTGAAAAGTTTTATTTTACTCATCCCCACGAAATAAGAAAAAAAAATTTTTTTTTCTTTTTTTTTAAACGTAAAATGCACCATGTACTGTATTCCTACAGGAGAGGCCTTTCATTTTGAACAGACAAAATGGGAACCTAATTCTCTGCTTACAGTTTTACATTCTTGACGCTTGGAAAATTTTTCTACTGGCTAGTTTCTCGTTTCATATACCCCACACCTGGTTTCTCCTCCACTTACTACATAGGTCTAAGGAAGGGGGCTGTAGGTGCATTTGTGATCCACGTGGTCCACACTCTCTAGCCCTGCACACTTTGGGTCAGATGTCTGGTGAGGTGGCATAGGGTGGTAGGAGTTTTTCTGGAGGCTAGCAATTTTTTTTTTTAAATAAATTTATTTATTTTTGGCTGTGTTGGGTCTTCGTTGCTGCACACGGACTTTCTCTAGTTGCAGTGAGCAGGGGCTACTCTTCTTTGCGGTGCACGGGCTTCTCACTGCGGTGGCTCCTCTTGTTGGGGAGCACGGGCTCTGGAGCACAGGCTCAGTAGTTGTGGCGCACGGGCTTCTTTGCTCCGCGGCATGTGGGATCCTCCTGGACCAGGGCTCAAACCCGTGTCCCCTGCATTGGCAGGCGGATTCTTAACCACTGTGCCACCAGGGAAGCCCTGGAGGCTAGCAATTTTAATATAACCATAAGCTGTATGATTGTGAATCTTCGGCTGTCCTGTTAGTCTCAAACTCAGTGTCTGTCCAACCAGCTCCCTCTAACTGGATCCCCCAAGGGCTTGCTTCTATTCCAGCACACTCAACGAGGGGATACGTGACACAGGTGGATTCCAGGTGGAAATAGACAGTGGTCTATTTGTTGTGTTTATTTTAATCACCATATATATTCCTTTTGCAAGTTTAAGAAAAATTAACTGTATGGCCTATTGCCAGGGTCCTTCCTAGGGCCTAGAGAGCGTTCATGCAAGCAAGCACTTAGAAGCTTAAGGAAATTACTGGGAAATTGGACTTGTGATACTTATGTTAATGAGGATGGAGGCAGAGATTGAGGGAAAGAGAAGATATGGGCAACTTTTTATTCCAGCGTGCTCTTTTTGCCTTGGGTTGAAAAAGATAGATAAGTCACTTCTTAATTAGTGCCTTTACCCAGAATTATGTTGGGATCATCCTCAGGCTTTTGAACTCGTGTCTTCCCCCTTTCCTCTAGTAATTTGTAGCTGTTCGAAGTGGTAACCCCTGCCACATTTTATTTATCCACTTGGATTGCTTCTACCTTTTGGTGATTGTGAATAATGTTGCTATGAACATAGGTGTACAAATATCTCTGAGTCCCTGCTTGCGGTTCTTCTGGGTAGGTACCCAGAAGTGAAATTGTTGGATCATATGGTAATTCTATTTTTTATTATTATTTTTTGAGGAACTACCATACTGTTTTCCATAGAGGCTGCACTATTTTACATTCCTCCCAGCAATGTATGAAAGTTCTAATTTTTCTACATCCTTGCCAAGACATTTTATTTTCATTGCTGTTTTTTTAATTATAGCCATTCTAATGGGTATGAAGTGGTATCTTATTGTGATTTTGATTTGCATTTCCTTAATGACTTATGGTTTTAAGCATCTTTTCTTTCTTTTTTTTTTAAATTAATTTATTTATTTTTGGCTGCGTTGGGTCTTTGTTGCTGCGCACGGGCTTTCTTTAGTTGAGGCGAGCAGGGGCTACTCTTCGTTGCCGCGCGCGGGCTTCTCATTGCGGTGGCTTCTCTTGTTGCAGAGCACGGGCTCTAGACACGCAGGCTTCAGTAGTTGTGGCGTGCGGGCTCTAGAGCGCAGGCTCAGTAGTTGTGGTGCACGGGCTTAGTTACTCCGCGACATGTGGGATCTTCCCGGACCAGGGCTCGAACCCATGTCCCCTGCATTGGCAGGCAGATTCCTAACCACTGCGCCACCAGGGAAGTCCCTAAGCATTTTTTCATGTGAAACACATACTTCTAAAAACGTGTGGAGAGACCCACCAAACTGACAGTGGTTTCTTTTAGCACTTGGTGGAGTAACTGGTAGGGAAGTTATTACCTAGTCAAAAGGGACCCTAACTTTGCGTTATTTAGAGTGTTTTTTTTTTTAACCAGTATTTCTCTTAGTAAAATATAGAACAAGTTAATGCTGGTTAATATCTTCATCTGATTGAGGTACATAAAAATAAACTGTTGAGCACTTGGAACATGGGTGGGGAAGTTTATTGACCCTGGGAGTTGATAAAGTTCTTTGCCTACCAAAGGATGATTTTGATCTTGCGGCAAAGTAAGGGTTAAATTGCTTTCAGTCTGTACCATTATATTTTATTCTAATTGTGTGGGGAAATGCGGTAGCTTACTTGACCAAGTGGTTAAGAGTGTGAGCTCTGGAATCTGACAGCTGAGGTTTAAATCATTTCTCCATCACTTAACCATCTATCCAAGTTGAAATACTGTTTAACTTCCCCATGTCATAACTTACCCATCTATAAAATAGGATGTTACTTCATGGGATTTGTGTGGATTAACTGAGTTAAAACAGATTAAACATTTGGGACAGTGCTGCTGCTAGAAAGCACTCAAATGTTATCACTCATAATTTATTACTAAAAAAAGGCCAGTGTTGTTGGAGAGGAGAGAGTGCCATTAGATGATGGGCAGGTCACATGGGACCTTCAGGGCACTCATTAGAGACTTTGCTTTTTTTTTTTTTTTTTTTTTTTTTTGGCCACGCCATGTGGCATGTGGGATCCTAGTTCCCCGACCAGGGATCGAACCTGCAGGGATCTTAACCACTGGACCACCAGGGAGGTCGTCTTTAGGGACTTTGGATCCTATCCCAAATACAAAGGGAAGTTCTTAGAGTTTACAGCAGGGGTATGAGTTGATTAGCTCAGCTTTTAAAAATCCATCTAGCCCAATACTATCCAATAGAAAGCTAATTCAGGCTTTCTATTGGATAGTTTAAAATTTTCTAGAAGCCATGTTAAAAAAGCAAGAGAGAAAACAAGTGAAAATTAATTTTGATAATATTTTATTTAACGCAGTATATCTAATATATTACAATTTTAATGTGATCAATATTTTAAAAATTGAGATTTTATATTTTTTGTACTAAGTATTCAAAGTCTGCAGTTTGTTTTACACTTAAGCACATCTCAGGTGTGGATTAGCCACATTTAAAGTGTGTAATAGCCACATGTAGCCAGTGGCTGTGACCCTGGATGATGCCGGTCTGTTATGAGAACAATTAGAAACAAAATGAATATGGGAGACAACTTAGGAGCATGTTGCCGTAGTCCAGAGAGAGATGCTGGAGGCTTGGTCTAGGGTGGTGGCAGAAGAGAAAGCAGCTGGCAGGCCCAGAGCAATAGGTAGGAGGTAGCATATGTAGGTGGACTTTTATTGATGAGCTTGAGGGAGATGCAGGTGCAGTTAACAAGGTTGAATGCAACGTTCCTGGTGTACGTAACTGTAGATGGTGTTGCCTCTTACCGTAAAACACAGTAGCAGAGGAGAAAGGGACTCAATATTGGGCTTGGGCACAGGTGTCAGGTCTCAAGCATTGCCTGAATAGGGTCCCTTCTGGTGTTCATCTTTCTCTGTGACTTTGAGGTGTGTGTGAGTGGATGGTAGCTTGGACTGTTCTCTCCCTTGGTCACTCTGATCACATAATTTTATGGAATCCTAAATTATAGTCTCCTCCCCACGTTAGAGGATGTAACTTGTGAAAGTTGAGGATGACTAGAAAGTTGGGAGGTCTGGAAGGTCTGTGTGTTACACTGGAGGCTGAGATTCCCTCTGGGTGGTTTTTTTTTTTTTTCTTTTTTCTTTTTTTTGGCCGTGCTGTGCGGCTTGTGGGATTTTTTGTTCCTCAACCAGGGATTGAACCAGGGCCCCGGCAGTGAAAGTGTGGAGTCCTAACCACTGGACTGCCAGGGAATTCCCTCCCTCTGGGTTTTATCAGTGATGAAGGTGATGTGCAACATGGCTTGTGAGGTTGTCAGGGACCTGGTCTGTGTATGTTGACCTCCTTGAGTTGAAAGTCCTTTTCAGAGGGAATGGTTTGAATGTTATCCAATTATAATGGTAACATTGTATAACAATCTACATTAAGGTAGATATTTCTAAAAACTACCGTGTATTTGAAATTTGTACCATTATTTATTAGAAATGCTATTGGGATGTGCAGTATAGAATTGTTCTTTGTTTATTAATGTAGCTGGTCTTCTATAGATAGATGTAAAAGAACAAAGCTCCCGGGATGATTTTATCCGTATCTGGCAACAACTGGTTCCTGTTTCTGTATAATGTGTTGAGCTGTATTTGAAGGAAGCTCCCTTCATCTCCGATGGCTTTTCTCCTGCCCCTGCTGAAATGAGGAATATGCAGAATGACTTCTTTCTTGTAACCCCTCCTCAAAGTCTGAGTCTGGTTTTGGTGTTCAGGAGATTACTGGTCTGTGTGTATGTGTGTGCATGCGCGTGAGTGAAAGGTGTGCTGGGGCAAGAGAGTGTTAAATATCCTGCTTTTAATTTTAATTTTACTGGTTTTTAGAATGCTTGTGACTTTCCACGTCTGCATCTTTTTTATATGAATTTGTGATAAATTCCTACTTGTTTATATCACTATGGACTTTTTATTATTATTATTATTATTTTTACTATGGACTTTTAAATGAACCTGGAATTTGTTTCCTTTGCTCTTAGGACCAAAACTATTCTGTGGCTTCTTTTTAACCCCTCCCTTACCTTTTTTTGTTCCTCAGTGTTTGGCTCACGGGTAACTAAGACACGGTCCCTTCCCTTACGAAGTTTAGAAGCGAGTGCAGCCCTGTGTGGAGGAGCCACACTGAAGGGGGCGCCTGAACTGTAATGACCAACACTGTCCCATCATCTTCTAAAACACATGCGTCCAACAAGGAGGATTGGGGTCTATGATCATACACATATAAATTATCTGGAGTATGGAAGCCAGTATAACTGTTAGGAATAAGTTACTTGTGACACACCTGACAAATAATCACATCACTATGGTTAAAAATCACTAGTCTAGTGGGAGAATAAAGATCGGTGAAGAGATTATAAAATGACATTGCTTTCATCTCGAGGATTAGGTCAGCTAAGGTGCTGTGGAAATGGGGATGCTAATTTACATACAATAAAATTACCATTTTTAGTGGATAGGACTGTAGTTTCTAATTTCTAGAGATTTTACACATGGGACAGTTGACAACAATAGCATTTATTATTACTTAGAATGTTTAACTCTTACAAGCAGTTTTGTTTTGAATATACTAAACTTTATATATAATATATGCAGTGAAAAATTTGACGGACATTTCCTCAGTTTTTTTCAAGTTAAAAATTTACTTGTATTAATTGTGTCTGTGTGTATATATATATTCACATATAAATATATGTGTCTATTTGTGTGTATACATATATCAATGTATATATAATTCATATATCACTTTGCCAGTGGGCCTTCTGGTGGCATTAGTTTCATTAGCATTATTGTAGGTTTAGTCAACATTGTTTATAACATGGGTATTTAACTTTTGTAGTGTTTTCTCTGTAGTAGTAAAAGTTAATGTAGTGTAAGGTAAGCTACATGGAGACTAACGTATTTAGTGAACAAATTGCTTTTAGGAAGAATTAAGAATGATGTTTATTTAAATTAACATCTATTAAATTGGCACTTACCCCCTACTTCCTACACGCCTCCTCCACCATCTCTAGCTGCCTCCGTACCTCTGCCCCTCAAGGTACCCAAATTTCATAAAGCTCTACTATTGGAGTGGCTTTCATTTAAAAGCTAAATTTTAAATGGTAGATGTACCTTTCCTGCTGCTTTAATTATTTAAGTTGGAATGAATACCTTGTTAGAATTTTTTAATTTACACAGAAAACATTTATTGGTATTAAAAATTTTTTTTTTAGTTTTAAAAATATAAGTAAATTGCTGTTAAATTTTTAAAGGCATTACATGTTGCATACTATCTATTTGCATGGCATTGTGAAAGGTTTCCTATTTTTTGGCCTTTATAAATTAGGTCTCTTACCATTACATTCACAGCAGACTTACCTCTAAAACAGGTGAGCACTGTTATAAACAGTACTGTTCCTAATAAGCTATACTAGTACTTCCTCCTGAGAATGCTTCACTTCATTTATGAACTATTTGAATGTCCTTTTCTGCCTGTATATTTTATGTGCTGGGGCTAGTACAGTGAACAAAAACTTCCTGTTCATGCTGAGCATGCATTCTAATAGCTGAGACAGACAAATGAAATTTTATGTAGTCAGTTCAGTGTTCTGAATTAAAAGTAAAAAATTAAGCTTTATGATTTAAGCAGTAGCTATAATTTGAGACAAAGATCATTGTGCTTCTAGACCTCACCCACAGGAAATTCCCCATGTCAAAACTTACCTATGAAAATACTAACCATTCCATTCACAAATAGGTGTTAACCTTATTTAACATGGAAAAAATAAATAAATAAAAAGTTCATCTCCAGACAAACCTTGCTATAGATTTCAGTCTGGACTCAGCAGACAAAATAAAAGCCTGAAAGGTACCACATAAGATAAACATTGCTTTAGAAGAATTTGCTTAAAGTTTAGTAGGAAATTACCATAAAAACTTATTTATAGTGAGTTTCTTAATGGTTTACTGTGTCCTGGGGGCCAGAAAACATTCTCAAGGGAGTGTCCTTCAAATTTTGCAATTAAATTGATGAGTAAATGGTTCACTATAAATTAATAGAAGTTTATTTTGTTTTACTTGTCAAGAAAAACCTGTTACAGTTCTTGGAAGCGAATGATAGTTGAATTTGGTTTATACGGATGAGATGTACACCTGCAGTTTATACTATAATAAAATTCAGTTGCTGTTTTAACAGCCTTTCATTAGAATAACATGCATGTGCAAATAATGCAGCTACGGGAAAGATAGACAGTTTCCAACTGTACTTTTTCCAACTCAGTGTAGGCTTAGAAGACTGACAGCACAGACTCATTTCTTTTTATACTTTCTACTGTCCAAGAATTGATAAACCACTTAGATTAGTCTTTAGTTCAAGACTCCAGGCAGAATATCTTTCTTCATTTTGCTAGCCTGCCTTGAGAGTAGTCTGTTTCGATACATCTGTTCCAGCTGTAAAAGGAAGTTCTTTGAAAAGGAACATCTTAAAGACAAAACTTAACTTGGGCCCTTGTCTTGTGACTTGCTATACAAGGAGGAAGTGTGATGATGTGTCGGTGGTGTGTGTATGAGAATTACATGCTTGCTTGTCCTCCGGCCTCAGGAACCAGCAGCTGTAGCTTTGAATGTTTTGCTGAGCCCCTATACTTCTTGGTTAAATCTGCTCGAAGTCAGGGACCTTGGGAGAGGCAGAAGAGAAAAACCCACTGTATGCTCCCTATGGGGCCCTTCCCTCACTTCTGTAGGCCCAAACCCCAGTTATTATTTTTTTTGGGGGGCGGGGGACTCATTTCCATCACAATTCCTTTGTGATTTTAAAACCTATTCCTGCCCTTGTTAATAACGTGGGAAATTGAAAATTTGTCATTTTCTCTCCCCCTCCTGCTAGGTGCTGGATAGTTTACTAGTCCAGTATGGAGTGGTGGAAAGCTGTGAGCAAGGTACATGTCTTCTCAATTGCTTTCAAATTTGTAAAAGGAAGAAAGCAGAAAGAAAACTAACCTTTTTTTTCCTCTTCATTTTTTTTCTTCCTCTAGTGAACACTGACTCGGAAACTGCAGTCGTTAATGTAACCTATTCCAGTAAGGAGCAAGCTAGACAGTAAGCAGTTTGAAACTTTTAATCTCTGTGTAATAACTAGGTTAAATATAGTACTTATATTTTGGGCTGGTGGGTAGCAGACATAAACTTTATTTTGCAAAGTTTGACCTTGCAATTCTTAAGTTTGAATGTCTAATAAGAACCTACATTGGTTAAAGTTTTTATTACATTTTCAGTATATCTTTAATGCCAAGAATATAGTGACATAGTATGAAGCTGAATTGCATCCTGTTTGCAAAAAGCTCTGGGCCTGGGTATCATTGCCAAATGACATTAAAGACTTTTTTCCCCTTATTATTGGTTATGATAACATATATTGTTGCTGTTTTGCCCAAAGCTGGTAAGTTTATCATGTGTTAAACTAACAACAGTGTTAAATGTTAAGTTTTCTTGTTCGCTGATTTTTCTGATTACTGTTGTCATTTAGGAGTGTGCAGAAGTGGGATTAATGTAATTTGGTGGAAAAAAATATATTCCGATGCAATAGGCAAAGTTTCACAGATCAAAAAAATCTTCCTTAGGAAAAGGTAATTCTGTAGGCTTGGGAATAATCTAATGAACTGATTGACCACTAGAGAGAGGAAATGAGGATCCCACCAATACTGCTTTTGACTGATCTGCTCAGAACACAAACGTGGAGGGATGGCATGCAAGGTGCCCAGCAGTGCTGAGTGTCAGCAGACCATGGAAATTTTGACCACCGCCAGCTCAAGTGCAGGCAGGAACAGACTGTCTGCTCTCTGTGGGAAAAGAAAGGACCGTGCTGGCTGACCCTGAGCCCTAAAGGGGAAAGGCAAAACCAGCAGCAAGAGTGGGAATACAGCCAGGTTACCAAAGGCAGTACCCATGCATGGAGGGACTATGAAAAGAAAGATAGGGGTGGGATAGAGTTGGAAATTTGCATAACACAAGTGGAACTTTATTTTTTTAATTGGTAATATTCACATGGTTCAGAATTTTAAAGGTCTAAAGATGTATGTAGTGCAGATCTTCCTCCCAGTGTTGTTCCCACCTACCTTGTTCCCTTCCTTGGAGATAACCATGTGGAAGAACAGTACGTGTGTGTATTCTTCCTCCTTTTTACCCAAATGATAGATACCATAACATTTGAGTGTTTTATACATGTAAATATATCTCTTATAGTTGCATAGAATTTGATTGTATGGATATGGAATGACTTATTCCCAAATTGGATTTTTAGTTCTCTTGCAGTTATGAACAATGATGTATTGAATTCCTTTTGCAGTCATTTTGCAAGTGTGCGAGTAGAGCCATAGGTTAAATTCCTAGAAGTAGATTTGCTGAGTCAAGATGGATGTGCATTTAAAAAATTTTGTTTGATATTGATGGGTTATCCTTCCTAAAGCTTGAACTAGTTTAAATTCCCATCAGCACTGTGAGTGAGTCCATTTCTCCTTAATTCTCCCTAACACAGGGCTTTATCAAACTTTGCCCATCAAGTGGGTGAAAAGTGGTATCTAATTATGTTAATTTCACTTTTCTTTCTCAGGAGCAAGACTCGAGATTCACTTTTAATGTTTTAAGATGAGACTCTTAATATTTTTTTTGATTTTTTTAAATTGAAGTATAGTTGATTTACAGTGTTGTACCACCTCTGCTGTACAGCAGAGTGACTCAGTTTTACATATATCTACATTCTTTTTTTAAATATTCTTTTCCATTATGGTTTATCCCAGGAGATTGGATATAGTTCCCTGTGCTATACAGTAGGACCTTGTTGTTTATCCATTCTAAATGTAATAGTTTGCATCTACCAACCCCAAATTCCCAGTTCATCCCTCTCCCTCCCCCCCACCCCCCTTGGCAACCACAAGTCTGATCTCCATGTCTGTGGAGGCTCTTAATATATCTTAAAATACTCATTTTTTCCTTCTGTTTGTATTGTTCATTTATTTTAAAAATGTTAACAGTTTATGTGAGGACATTATAGAAGTTGTGGTATATGTTGTAAAACAAACTCATTTCTCACAAACTTTATTCTTCAATCATGATATAAGAGGAATAACAAGAAAATTTCACATTTTTTACCCGAAGTAGATTGGGGGTAAAAGTGAGCAGTGAGAACACAGGGGTTCCATTCATTTACATGTTAATCTTAACAAAGACTGTAATAAATATTACTTGGTAGAGCCAACTCTCTGTTAGATGGGAGATAAGGGACAGCATGATAAACCCAAGGATATCTGGAGATTGTCAGAGGCCTGTCCCAGTTGTGTCATTTGACAGTTTATGTGAGGCTAGCTGGGTAGAGGGGAAGTGTCTAATTTAACAGTTAACACGGCTGTACGGGAGAGCGCATGTTGGAGACAGACCCACATAGCTTTGCAGATGTTTGGAGTGAGCCTTCATGGGGACTGGCTGACATTTAGCACCCACAACCCCCTGTAAAAATTCCGAAGCATTAAGAGTACAGGCATGGGAAGGGCAGACTGCTAGCCAAGGCAGAATGACTGCTGAAGGTACTCTCAGCGTGACAGCAAGCTGAATGTGGAGGCATTTTAATTCTAAAAGCACTTTGTAGTGATAGAGATTGTCAGGATCCTGTTGATCACAAGGAGGGACGAAAAGACTGTGAGGAGTTTGTCGTTTAGGCAGTTATGTAATCTAAACAAATAAATTGGGCATTTCAATGAATGAAAAATCATCATGTCCTTCATTCTAGTAGTCAACCCGTTAACATTTATTGAGTACCAGTTATTGACCAAAAGTTGCCAGTGCATAAAGGCAAAGTCTCTGTCCTCAAGGATGGGCCTTCCAGTGCTGGGAAAGTATTTGGAGAGGGATCACCTGATTTAATTCCTGTCCAAGTTGAGTTTCCTTCTAGGAATACTGGGTCATCTCCCCCTCAAGAATTCCAAAGATCAAAGAGAATTAGAAAATAAGTGAGTATTCAGAGAAAGTTAATAGATTTAAAGAATGGACAAATCAATTTTGTGTACAATGTTATGAAAACTATTAAGTTTTCTAGTAAGTTATTTTAAAAAGATGTGAAGTGCATTATCATTCTTTGAGGAGAATTAATTTTATTTGAGAGGCATTCGATGTAGTGGAGAAAGCATGGACCCTGAAGTCAGGCAGCTCTGACTGTAATCTTGACCTCTCTGAGCTTCAGTTTTTCAGCTACAAAATGAGGGCTGACAAGAAACTAATATATTCATGCATATATGCTCATATTTATAGACAGTGGTCTCATCAAATGTAAATTTGATAATTTACAGTAAATAATAATTTACTGTAGATAATAATTCTTGTTCAACCCACTGCTTCTGGGCACCTAAAGAACAGCTGGATTTGGCTTGAGCTGGGGAAGGCTGGTCCATCCAGACCTTGCTCTGCTGAACCCTGAGAGCCTGTTCTCTGAGCTCCTGCAAGACTGTTGCCTAAACTAATCTGGCATGATTTCTTCTTGCCTTTTCCATTGCAGCCATCCATAGCTCACTTCTTCAGGTGATAAGGGCTGAGGTGACATTCTCAGCTGACTTCTTTTTTTCCATAGCATCTGTTACGTGGACATCTCTGTAACTGGGATGTGCTTGTGCAGGAGTGAGTAGAGCGTGGAGATTAAGAGGATACATTCCAGAGTCCAATTCCATGGAATGGACTTCCTGTGCCACTTCTCTAGCTGTGACTCTGGTCAACTTAAACTGTCTTAATTCAACCCTATGTGTAAAATGGGAAGGTGGTAAGAGTTCCTAAGTTAGCAACTATTACACATTTTCCCAACATTTTTCACTGCTGTTGATAACACCCCGTTATTGTACAGGATACTTCATTTCAGATAATGACTGGCCACTGACCCTCAGGTGTTAGGGACCAAGTTCAAAAGCCTCTTTTTAAGCTCTATGAATGACACTTTTTAGAGGATTCTTCAATAAGGCTATGTCTCTAAGAATTTAACATGGAAATTCCTGCCACCTTGTGGCTAAGAAAAAAATCAAAGGTTAACAGTGCCAGTATTACTAGGAAATGCATGCATTTGCTTTAACCTCGAGCCTCAAATTACTAATTTACTAAAATAATACATGAGTAAAAATAATGAAAACTTAAAAAATAAATTATTAAAACCAGGAGTATGGGGCTTCCCTGGTGGTGCAGTGGTTAAGAATCCACCTGCCAATACAGGGGACACGGGTTCGAGCCCTGGTCCAGGAAGATCCCACATGCCGCGGAACAACAAGCCTGTGCACCACAACTACTGAGCCTGCGCTCTAGAGCCCGCATGCCTAGAGCCTGTGCTCTACAACGAGAGAGACCACCACAATGAGAAGCCTGCGCACCACAATGAAGAGTAGCCCCTGCTTGCTGCAACTAGAGAGTGCCCACGCACAGCAATGAAGACCCAATGCAGCCAAAAATAAATAAATAAATTTTTAAAAATTAATTAAAAATATGAATTTTAAAAAAAGATCAAAGCACTTTATTAAAAAACAAAATAACAGGAGTATTATTTAGTGTTTCTTGTTCCTGGAAGCAAGAGAGACTTGGGTCTCTGGAATACCTATTCCTTGCATCTTCCAGGGATGCTCAGATAATAACAAAGGCAGCGTTCATTGGAAGATTTGTAATGGGTGACAAAGAAATAACCCTTCAGAATTTGTAGGTGTTTAGTTCTCTTTTTTTAGGGTTCTTATTTCTTTTCTTTTTTTTGTAGTTGGGGCTGTTTATTATCTGAGGAGCTTTTTCTAAAGATAAATTTGGCATTTTATTTTATAAAATTGAAGTGTAGTTGATTTAACAATGCTGTGTTCATTTCTGCTGTACAGCAAAGTGACTCAGTTATATATATATATATATATATATATATATATATATATATATATATTCTTTTTTATGTTCTTTTCCATTATGGTTTATCCCAGGACATTGAATATAGTTCCCTGTGCTATACAGTAGGACCTTGTTGTCCAGGGGGGTTCTTATTTCTGGTGTGTGTTTTTTTTTTTTGTTGGGGAATAGGAATATAGTTTATATATTGAAGCTATTATTGCATATCTTTTTATATCAGTTTGAAGATTTGTATTGGGTACACACAGAAGTGTTTGAAACAACTTGGCTGATGGCTAAAGGGAGGATAATTTACCCTTAAGCTTTGAAAATTATGTAAATAGAAGATTTATTCTGGAAAAAGAAACAACAGACCAGGTAGTGAGACAAAGAAATTTGTTGCCCTTTTTGCCGTTCAGAGATAACCACTGTGAAATTTGCCATCAAGTTTGTTTGACTTTGTCCGTGCGTTACAACTTTCAAAATGCTGAAGATCATTCGGTAGCGTTGTGCAGGTTGTCTTTGCGTTAACGATATTTATACCGTTAGTAATCTCCATCTGGTATTTCATCCCTACCACAGTCTATGTAGTCAAGTCCTCTACTGGGCATCTAGGTTGTTTGCCGTTTTTTTGCCTTTAGAACTAGTTTAGTAATGAAGTCTTTTGTGGGTAAATATATGGGCTTTGTCCGTAATTGTTTCCTTAAGGTGCATCCCTGCAGTGGTATTATCAGGCTTTTGGTAATTATTGCTGAATTGTATGTCTCAGCCTCTTATTCTTGGTACAAGGAGAAAATGGAATGGTGTGACTTTTCAATAATGGCTAAGCCTCATTTTGTTAGGATCTATGAGATACCCAGCAGTGGGGTCTAGGAATAAGAAAAAGAGATCTTAGACATGGAATTTAGAGTTGAAAGGGACCATAAATCTAGGCTAATGCCAAACAACAGAACAACTTTTCCAGGGTTCTATGGCTACTTAGTCTTCAAGCTGGGCTAGAATTTGGGTCTCTCTTTTTCACTGCTCAGCTCTGTATGTGTGTACCATTGGATAAATTTAACTTCTCTGGGTCTCAGTTCTTCTTACTCTCTCATCCTTGAGATAAACTACTTATTCTTTCTCTCAAGGCCCTTTCAGTCCTACACTGTGATCTATCCCAATAAACATAGCAGTGCAATTAAGAGCTACCACCTAGCAAAACTACTCACCATCTTCTGAATGACTCTTAAAATTGCATCAGAGCAGAGGCAAGTAATGATGAGAAACAGCATCCTGAGTAGTACACATGTGGGATAAACATCCTTGAGTTCTGTTGAGCTGAACGCATATGTCTTGAGTAATTATGATGACAGTTGTTGATCACACGTCTTGCATGTTACAGTAGGGTTGGTGAAAATACTATTAAGGTTTCCCCTGAACTCAGCAGACCACCAAATGGTATAGCTGAATATTAAGCTTTGTGCATAGAAAGGTTATAGTGGTTGACTTAAAATTCAGAAACTTGGAATCTTCAGTCATGAGAAAGTCATTGCTTGCAGTTAAGTTACTCCTGTACCTTCAGCTAGCTGTGTCCAAGTTTGGAGCACTGTGGGCTGAGGGGTTGGGAACCCTGCTTCCTTGGCAGTTAGCAGTGGGATATACACAGTGCGTGCTGTCTGCTCTCTGACAGGAGCAGCCTGAGTTTAGGGCCTTTGGGACCCAGACTGCGCACCGGGTCCTGGAGCACTGTGCTATCTGACCTCCCAAGTGAGAGAATCTTTTCCTTTCCCCTCCAAGAAATCTTTTTAAAGCAGCACAGTGAAGTTTGGAATTACAGTTTATGCCAATTTGACAGAGTTGTCTCTTGGGACACACATGACCGTATCTGGGTAGCCCCAGAATACATAAAAGCATCTGGTGACTTACATGTTTATCTCTGTTTATTCCCGTGGAGAAGGACGTCTGTCTGCCTGCCTCTCTCACTCAAGAAAGAAGCTAATTACTTTTTTTGATAACATTACTGACTTAATTCCAGAATCAAACTTTACTTACCCTCTTCTGAAGCTGGCAGTACTCAATTTTATAGTGGGAAAGGATGTTACTATGGACTGTATTGCCTTTTATGCCTGTAGGTATAGTTGATTCCTACATTGGGCTTGGCTTTCTTTATGTCTCTGAAAGAACCTTCAATGATCTGTTTCTTCTGGGCTTTTAAAAGGTTTAAAGTTGCTTTGAATGGGGAATTCCTTGGCGGTCCAGTGGTTAGGACTCTGCGCTTTCACTGCTGAGGGCACTGGTTCGATCCCTGGCTGGGGAACTAAGATGCCACAAGCTGCCCAGTGTGGGCAAAAAAAAAAAAAAAAGGGTTACTTTGAATGAATATCTAATTGGTTGAAACTTCTGTAATTCCAACTTCCTGTAATAACTATACATCATTGATATTAATAAAATCACTCAGCTGTTGTCTTCCTTTAGAAATAGCCAAAATATTTTAGGGCCCTTTATCCACATATTCCTTAAGAAAAAAGGGGAGAGGGAAGAAGCAACGAAAAATGTGTTAACTTAAGGTTCTTGTATCAGGGCATTGGTAAAACAAGTTTTGCTGTGTGCCTTCTATCACCTGTGAAGCTTATGAAAAGAATGCCATCTTTAGCTACTTTTTAAAAATTGAAGTATAGTTGATTTACAATGTTGTGTTAACTTCTGCTGCATAGCAAAGTGATTCAGTTATATATACATTAGAAAAGAATGCCCTCTGATACAAAAATCACATGGAAATATCCCAAGATGTATTGTATTTGGAAAAAAAGCAAGTCACAAGACTATGTATATCATGATCTCAGTTATGCTTTTAAAGAGGGCACTGAACACGTACACACCTGTGTGAACATATGGAAAGAACTGGCCCGTTTGCAGAAGTTATCACAGTTCACAGTTACTCTGGGAAGGGTCTTGGAGGGTTGGCAATGGTGACAGAAATTTCTTGATAACTTTGTTTTCCTGTATGATTGGGATCTTGTTGGTCTTTCCTATGTGTCCTTCAAAGGAAAAGTGCAGGTCGGGGTGGGGGAAGTGTTACGTGTGTGCTGGGTTTGCTACTTCTTGAGTGGCTTTATTCAGAAGTTTTAGAGCCAGTAATCCTGAGTGGAAGAGGTGGGTATTGCTTTGCTGAAAGGTTTGTTTTATAGCTCGGTTCCTCTTCCCGCCCCCTGCTCCTTGTCAACTTCCAGAGCTTTAGACAAACTGAGCGGATTCCAGCTGGAGAACTTCACACTGAAAGTGGCCTACATCCCTGACGGAACGGCTGACCAGCAGAACCCCTCGCAGCAGCCCCGAGGTCGCCGTGGGTTTGGGCAGAGGGGCTCATCGCGGCAGGGGTCTCCAGGATCCATGTCCAAGCAGAAACCGTGCGACTTGCCTCTGCGTCTGCTGGTTCCCACCCAATTCGTTGGCGCCATTATAGGAAAAGAAGGTGCTACCATTCGGAACATTACCAAACAGACCCAGTCTAAGTGAGTATTCCTGAGTGTGTGGGGGGCCTTCATGCTTTCCCCTTTGGATCTTAATAACAGAGTAGGTTGTCTTGGTACTTCATGATGATGATGATCCCTTCTTGTACGGTACTTGGGAATCCGGGAAATCTTTGTGATTTGATATACTTTTTATTTTTGATAAATCAATAAAATAAATGCATTTGTTTATTTATTTATGGCTGCGGTGGGTTGCACGTGGGCTTTCTCTAGTTGCGGTGAGCGGGGGCTACTCTTCGTTGCGGTGCACAGGCTTCTCATTGCGGTGGCTTCTCTTGGTGTGGAGCGCGGGCTTCAGTAGTTGTGGCTCGAAGGCTCTAGAGCGCAGGCTCAGTAGTTGTGGCGCACGGGCTTAGTTGCTCTGCGGCATGTGGGATCTTCCCGGACCAGGGATCGAACCCATGTCCCCTGCATTGGCAGGCGGATTCTTATCCACTGCGCCACCAGGGAATTCCCGTGATTTGATATCTTAGTGTTCATTTCATATAAACCTGGGGCTAAACCTTAATCTCAAAGGGAACTTCAAATTTTCACACATGAATGGAAAACAAATGATACTTAATCCACTCCTGATGAGGGAGGCCCTGATAAACAAAAGGGCAGCTTCTAGGTTCTCTGCTCTCCCATCTCCACTCTGACCTCCAGTTATAACTGCCTTCAGTGCTTTTGGAAGTAATTTTCTGGGTCCAGTACAGAGATAGTTTTTCAGTCTTGCTTTACTTCAGTGAAGAATCATTCAGCTATGGTCCATAGTTATCCTGTGTTTAAGTCATGTAGTTAGAATGGTTGTTTCTTTAGGATGTTGTTTGATAGTTTTAATTTGCAGATTTTGAGGAATTAGAAGATTCTCCATCAAACCTTTGACGCTAACTTTTTAGGAGTAGAAAGCAGGAGCTATTTGTTTTTATTTACCACTGTAGCCCCAGTGGTGGGCATGTTGCCTTATATGTAGGTGGGTCTCATATTTGTCAAATGAGTGAAATAACTATATGTGAATTATATTTAATGCCCTTAAAATACATCTAAGGGACTTTCTCAGTTTTGAAGCTCCAGTGATTATATATTCATTGTTTTGCTTTAGTAACCATCCTGTTTGCTTTAGTAACCATCCTGTTATGCTGTAGTGAAGATTTTGACCCAAAGAAACTTGGTAATGAATTCTGTCCTCACCCTTAGTTCTGTAAATTGCTACCAGGCACATCTCTGGGACAGCTGCTGCCATATTTCCTGAAGAACTGTGGGTGTATTAGGGAGAAAAGGCTGTGTGTACAAACCTCCCTTGTGTCATTCTATACGAAAGGGTAGGGAAATGGCCCCTGGGCCAGCTACAGAGATGACTGTGGATCATTTTGCTTTTTAAATTTAGTAAGAAAAATTATTATTTTGTGTGGTTCAAGGAGTTAAGCAGAGTCTTTTTCAGAAAGTGCGACTATACCTTGTGCTGTGTATACCTTGCCTACGTGTTTGTTCCAGCAGGCTTAAGAGGCTATCCATGTTCATCACAGGCACCATGCCTGCCTTGAGCTGGCTGACTCATTTCTCACGCAGAAACAAACGAACTGTGTCTAGTGGTGGTTGCGTACCCACTCCCCTGTGGAGTGACATCTGGTCCTGCCTTCCCCTGCTTTGAAGCAGGAGTTGCTGGGTGTTGGTTACCTTTGTGCAAACTCAGTGGCTTTGACTTCATAATGTAGAGTGTGGGGAAGACAACTGAACCATAGCCTAATCAGTTTTCATCTTAAATTTGCCTGGTTTTAATATTAAAATTTAAGGGCTTCTTGCTTCCCTTGATTCCCTGTTACCTGCAGAAACTAATAATTCAGTGGTTTACCATCCTTGTCACATGGCAGATTAAAGTTGTTCCTTTTAAAGCTACTCATTTCCTTGTCGGAGGAAAGAGCTTCTGTGATTTAAATTGAACTGTTTGTTTTATTTAAGCAGGAAGATGGAGGATGGAGAGGGAAGGGAAGCAATTTTTGTTGTATCCGATGATTCACTTGCAGCTCTGCCAGCGGATTTAATTAACTCTTGCCATTGAAACTAGTCATTATCAGATCTTCTGTTTCTGGAATGGCCTCGCAGGGCTACCCTAATCTGAGACAATACTTACAGTGATTGGGGATTGAAACCAGTGACTGCAAAGATGGTCCCTGAGATCAGAACCGTTATCTAAGATACTTTTTTTTATTGGTTATTTCTAGATATCTCTTATTTGTTTCACTTCTACATTGCCCTAATTTTTAGTTACAGGTTTTAATTCTGAGATAAATCTTCAGTTTTCAATCAGACATTTAGGAAAATGAAATCCAGGCCTTGATTTTCTTGGCAGGATGAAGTGGTCCTTCTCATGACCACGAGTTACACAGCTCTTCATCTAGTGTTTGAGTGGCCAAGGGAACTCACCAGTACTTAATTTTCCCTGAACACAGTTTTTTTTTTTTTGATAGTTGATTTTCTTTCTTGTACTTTTTAAACAGAAGACTTATTTTTGTATTTAATTCAAAACATACAAGTATGTACATTAAAAAAATAAAAACAAAGAGCTAATCTTCATCTAACCCCCAAGGTGACCATTGTTAAGTTGAGGATATGTCTTTACAGGACTCGTTCCTTGTAGCTACTAACATGTGTAGCTTTAAATGAGAAATCATACCATGGTATGTATTGCATTTTTTTTCACATAAGATCAAGGACCTCTAACTATGTTGGCACCTGTAATTTAACCACATGTTTTCAAACAGCTGTATAGTATGGATGTAATGTTATTTAACTGTTTCTTCCTGAGAGGTATTTCAAAGGTAATTCCAACTTTCTTTCTGTTACAAATAGTGCTACAGTGAACATTCCTGCACTAGTGATTTTCAAGCAGTAAGTGGTCCCCCCTGCAGACGTTCGGCAATGTCTGGAGACATTTTTGGTTGTCACATCTGCATGAGAGGGGGGGTGCCACTGGCATCTAGTGGGCAGAGGCCAGGGATGCTGCTGAACGTCCTACAATGCACAGGACAGCCTCCACAGCAGAGCACTAGTCTGATCCGAGATGTCAATACTGCAAAGGGTGAAAAACACCCGTCTTGGCCCATGTATGAGACTACATCTGTAGGAGGCGTTATGAGAAGTAGGATTCTTAGGTCAAAAGATCATAAGCACGGGGGCTTCCCTGGTGGCGCAGTGGTTGAGAATCTGCCTGCCAATGCAGGGGACACGGGTTCGAGCCGTGGTCTGGGAGGATCCCACATGCCGCGGAGCAACTGGGCCCGTGAGCCACAACTACTGAGCCTGCGCGTCTGGAGCCTGTGCTCCGCAACAAGAGAGGCCACGATGGTGAGAGGCCCGTGCACCACGATGAAGAGTGGCCCCCGCTTGCCACAACTAGAGAAAGCCCTTGCACAGAAACGAAGACCCAACACAGCCAAAAATAATAAAATAAAATAAATAATAATTAAAAAAAAAAAAAAGATCATAAGCAGCTCAGCTCTGAAAGGTCCTGGCGGTTTGCTCTGTACTCTGCACCGCACCAGAAGGGTGGCCATGCCCAGATGCACATCCTCTTGCCAGCACTTGATTTCATCCATTAACGTGCTCGCAGGCCTAGAAGAAAATGACACCTTGTTTTAATGACCGGTGAGGTGGAACATCGTTTTGTGTTTATTGGCCATTTGCTTTTCTTTGAAGTGGAATTGCCATCTCTTTGGGTTCCAATCCCATCACTATTTGTTATGCACCTTCCTCTCTCAAGGAGGCAAAATGTAGAAAGAGCCCTGCCGGAGGAAACAGAGGAGCGAAATCCCCACATGTGACGGATGGTGGACATACAGTATAGAATCAGAAGCTCCACCTGGCTTGTGGAATTCCAGCCCCAGTCCTCTTGGCTTGTGTTCCCGTCCCCCTTGGTTTTAGAGCAGAAGAAAGCCTTTTGTTTGAACCCAGGCTCCCGGACGTGAGATGTGTGACCTGTGGCACCTAAAAGGAAAATTAAGCACATGCAGCTTGGGCAGAATGAAAAGATGCCCCTGCATGAGCAAAGAGAGGGGAGTACTCCTGGAATTAAAATTGGTCTCATCCATGGTGACAGCTTATCAAGACTTGATGCTTTTGAGGGGAGTGAGTCATCCACTCTTTGCCCGGAAGTGCTGTGACTTCAAAGTTGGTAATTACAGACTCTATTGTGAATACATGCTTACAGCTCTTGTTTTCCTCTCCCTTTGTGCCCACCGGAAGAATTGATGTCCATCGTAAAGAGAATGCAGGTGCTGCTGAGAAGTCAATTACTATTCTCTCTACCCCTGAGGGCACCTCGGCGGCTTGTAAGTCTATTCTGGAGATTATGCATAAAGAAGCTCAAGATATAAAATTGTGAGTAAAGAGGATTACCCCGGGAAGAGGCTGATATTTACACTGTCTTATTTTGGAATTCTGTGACACAGTTCTTGGGAATTGCCAACAGAGAAAGAGAAATGCTGTCCCAAAGAGCGACAGAGGGTTGGCACTATTGATTTGGTTATAAAGCATAAGTCTTTTAAATATTTTGTTTTCATTCATGTTTGGGTATCTTGTGAGTGGTGTAATGGGAACCGTCTAGCTGTAAAAGAAGGCAGTTGGGTGTCACAGGAAGCCCACCTAAGGTCCAAGAAGTATCCCCGGGATTTACCCAAAGCAGGGACCCCAAATCCTCACTCCTTTACTTGGAGCTCACTGGAGCTCTGTCCATGTCTGCCCAGCCTCCCCCTGCAGCAGCAGGGGGTATGGAGGTGAGGAAATCCCTAACCTTGTGCTACGGCAAACTGGGGATTGACTGGGGCGTTTCAGGTTGAAACTCTAGGTATCTTTTGCACAGGAGCCTTGAGCAGAGGTTGGGTTCTCTGCTGCTTGTAGCATCCAGCACAGAGGTGTGCTGAAAGTAGGATCCAGAGTAAGATGCTGGACTTAGCTTGGGGACCTAATGACTAGCATTTAATTTGTAGGGACCTTTGAAATATATTACATCTATTTTAATTGTAAGTTATATTATATGTTTCTGTACTATAAGATTAAAATTCTTTTTTTAGTACAGAGAAAAGTAAAGAAACAGCCCACCATTCAGATAACCCCAATGACATTTTCAAACAATGCTACATATATGACTTGGAAATTCAGAAAGGTACAAGATGAAAAGTGAAAGCCGTCCCTTCCTGCCCTTATACTCTTCCCCCAAGGTGTAACCACTGTTGAGTTTCTTCTGTTTCCCTCTGTAAATTGTGCATGTTACCTCCAGCAGTGTATTTTAAAATTATTCTGAAGTCACACTGGTTTGCATTTGTACGTGGTGTTCTGGTACTCAGGGTTTCAGAATATGGGTTTGAGTAAGGTGTTTTCAAAGAGCTAACAGAATCCATTTTTGGAAGACATTCCCTGAGATGAATAAAAGGAAACTTTTAAAAATTAACTCCTATCCAAATACTTGTCAGTGTTTTTTCACCCCCTCTATTCATGCATTGCTAGAATGTAGGCTAATGGTCAGCAAACTTTAAACTATACCTAGCAGAATTCTTCCTATATGGTAGGTAGGAAGTAAATGTTTAATGAATGAATATTGTCTTTTTACCCTACAGTAGGTTTACTTACCCTGATTTGGTGGCCTTTTTATTTGTTTCTTTCTTTCTTTACAGCACAGAAGAGATTCCCTTGAAGATTTTAGCCCATAATAACTTTGTAGGACGTCTTATTGGTAAGGAAGGAAGAAACCTTAAAAAAATTGAGCAAGACACAGACACTAAAATCACAATATCTCCGTAAGTGCTGGCTTGCTTCCTTTTGAATCAGAAAACTTTCACACACCGTTTCTAAGCTGTAGGTTATATATTAAGCATTTTACAACTCTTGGAGCTGGCCTGTACCACCATACTTATACTTCATTTCTCAAACTGAGTCTGCTGCCTGCTATCTGTTTCTAACTCATAGTGAAAGCATTATCTGTTCCCACTAAAAAGGCAGGACGCACTAAATACTTTACGTTCGTACTTCCTAGCTGAAGTCTTGGTCAGGTTTTCTGGCATATACTCCCAAAGTTGGAATATATAACCCAGTGTATTATGCATTGCTGTGTAACAAATTATCCCAACACTGGACCGCTGACGACGAGGGTAAGCATTGATTGCTCACCTAGTTTCTGTGGGTCAGGAATTCAGGAACAGCTTAACTGGGTGGTTCTGGTTGGGGATCTCTTGATGTTGCTGAGAAGCTGATGCCGGCTCTTGGAGTGAGGCCTCAGCTCCTGGGCCTCTCCACAGGGCTGTTTGGGTGTCTTAAAGACACAGCAGCTCTCTTCCCTCAGACTGAATGATCTAGGAAAGAGCAAGACGGAAGCGGCAGTGTCTTTTATAACATAGCCTCAGAAGTCACACTCTTTACCATTTTTCTATTGTTGTTGACATGTTGGCTCTAGTTAGTGTGGGAGGAGACTGCCCATCCCTGGGGAGTGGGGATTTGGAGGCTGGCCCCCATGTCTAGGGCCATGAGTGCTCTGAAATTATATGGAAAGGCCTTTGTCTTCTGAGGGTGACTTTCCTTCATTTCCTTCAGAGTACCCCAAAAAGTCGAAGAATAGTAGAGAAAGACTGGGGCAATATGTTCATGCAGTAAGGAGTTTTCAAAGAAGGGGGTGGAAAGGAAGTGGGAGAGTTGTGCTTTGTGGGCAAGAAAGGAAAAACTGCACAGTGTTAAAAATAACAAATGATCCTACCCTGTCTTGAATTTTATGCTCAGAAAGGGGAGGGTTTTAATAGAAAATAATCTTAAAATCTATTCTGGAAGCAACTATTTTAAAAATTGTAACAGAAAATGCTTGGCAGGGAAGAGGTGGGTTGAGCCTGGAGATGAGACATATACTTGTTTAAGTAGTCTAAGACAAATCATCTTCATTGTGTAGATGTCTATATTTTTAGCGAGTTTAGGAAGAAGTTAAGGAAAAATATCCTATTCATCTGGCTCAAGTCTAGCTTGAGACATTTTGTTAGTAATGAAAATGAGAATTTTAACCCTAGGAATATGAAGGGGAGCTGTCTTAATATTCTGTATCCTTTCCATCTGTATATTTAGTTTTATTTCCATAGTAAGTATCTCCCACTGGTTTCCCTTCAAGGCTGTTGACTGGCTCAGGCTTAGGGTGGTCTCAGATGTCACCTGAATGGATTTTGAAACTTCAGCAGGAGCTGAGTCAAGCAGGGAGTTTCTGAATACTGCTGTTGCATTCTAACTTTTTAGTTGTCTAAATGGTCATCGAGGGACTATTTTAAAAATTTAGTCAAAATGGATTGATTTGTATTATTTCCTGAAGCCTACATCAATCTAAATTCTAAAATTACCGTCAAAAATTAAGTTTAGACACGTGAATCCTGGCTTGCCCTTTTGGAATATTACCGTGCTTATTCCTTGCTTGGCGACCCAGAAAATGCAATTGCATGGGAATGCCAGTTAACGCCTCGAATTGGTCAGTGCAGACTAGGAACATACTTATTAAAGGTTATGTTCATTTGGTTCTTGGTTTCCACTAAAACTGTATATTCCTCCGATCATTTTCTTTACATTTCACTGTTAAATAGTGAAAATAGTTCACCTTAAGTGGTCAAGAAGTGCACTCTATTTAAAACATGGACTTAATCGAACTGTGCAGCGATGTTTATTGAGAAGGTGGGAGGGGCAGTATTTTCTTCTCTCATGCAGTTTTACAATTCTTGGAGTCATGTCTTTTGGGGCTTACTCATTTTTCATCATGTCTAACCACCCACTTTTACATATTGCCAGCCTCCACAGTTGGGTTTTAATTGCCATCTGTGGCTGAACTATTATCAGCTGTCTTCCTCCTATAATTTCCAGTCTTTTTCTTTCCCCTCTGTTTCAATCTGCAGGTTGCAGGAACTGACGCTGTACAATCCAGAGCGCACCATTACGGTTAAAGGCAGTGTGGAAACATGTGCCAAAGCTGAGGAAGAGATAATGAAGAAAATCAGGGAGTCTTATGAAAATGATATTGCTTCCATGAATGTTAGTTTTAATATGAAGGAAATGTCTTTATTTTGATGAACAATCAAAAGATGTTTTCAATTGCATTAACATTGATTCCTTTAATGGTGTCATTGTTAGATGTGGTTTCTAATCGATTTTTAGCACCACGGTGAGTGCCCTGGGATAGTTGGCAAGACGCAGACTTTGACATCAGGCTTGGCTAGCTCTGTGATTTTAGCCAACTTCGAGCCTTAGCTTCCTCACCTGTGACGTAAGGCTAATACCTCCCTTAAAAAGGTTAATCTCTCCCATACCATGTGAGTTGGAGGGAGATGATAGTATTATAGGAAATGTGGGCTTTAGCGGTCTGTGAACTGGGTTTGAATCCCAGCTCAGCCATTTATTAGCTGTACCTCTATTCTCTTGGACAACTTATTTGGTCTCTCTGAGCACCAGTTTCCTCATCTGTAAAATGGGGATACTGCCTACATGGCATGCGTATTAGGATTATAATAGATACAGTGCATATAAAAGCTACTGTTATGAATACAAATTTAAAATTTGGTTACTCATAAACCTTGGAGATAAAAGAATTTCAAATGACAAAACAATCTGTGTAGTGCAAGTGCATTGCTGACATTCCTTAATGGATGGAATGGTGCAGAAAATGCAGCGCTTCCAAAGTCTGTCTTGAATTTTCAAGTAAATGATTAAAAAACAGTTCCTCAGTTGGGCCTGTCATCTGAAACATTACACCTAAAAGAAGGGAAAATGTAAAAATGATATTACCTTTGTGAGAAGAGCCTGGAATGCTAATCATTTTACCCCCACATGACTGCTGCCTACCTACCTTCCTTCACATTATCACTGCTCATCCAAATGTTTCAGAGTCGCCTGGGGGTAAATTCAGCCCTACAGGCCTTTAAAAAAGATTCTTGAGTGTGCTCAAGTCTGAACTCTGTAGTCCCCACCTTATTTCCTTAACCCTTATCAAATTAAGCCAAAACAAAATCCCATTTCTGGCTCCTGGATCCATTCCAAAGATAGGTTTAGTTGTAGAAGACATGGGGATGAGACCTGATTTCCAAAGGGCTTGATTTTGTTTTGGGTCTTTAGACTCATGACTGCCAAATTTTTTCCATGGCGTAAAGATCTCTTAATATCTGCTATCTGGTTTGCTCTTCGATGAACAAATCTTGTTTGCTTGTTTCTTCAATTAATGCAAGGTTTTCAGTCTCTATTTACTGTGTGCCCAGAGTGTACAGATTACATATACGTCTGAGCGCTGTGAGCTGGTCGTAAAGGCAAGAAAGCTGTGTTCCCTGCTTTGAGGAACCTAGCATGGCTTCAGGTCAAAGAGGAGGCAGACGGCACATGGATTTTAAAATATCAAGAATTATAAACAGACATAACCTACATACTCAAGTATAATCACATGGAACATCTGCTTTGTTCTAAAATTTGAGTCATAAAACGAGGTCACAGTCTGGATATTATCACATATAAATGCTCACTTACACTTGATCTTGTAATTGTAAAATGAAGGGACCTTTTTACCATTGCAGCTTCAAGCACATTTAATTCCTGGATTAAATCTGAATGCCTTGGGTCTGTTCCCACCCACTTCAGGGATGCCACCTCCCACCTCAGGGCCCCCTTCAGCTATGACTCCTCCTTACCCACAGTTTGAGGTAAGACAATGTGCCTTGGCTTTCTTTATGGTTGAGGGGGATGAAGTCAAAGGGACACAGACTTTGTTGCCCTCGAGTAGTGTGACATTAAATGCTAATTGGGAAAAATCTTAATGTAAAACCTGGTCCCCGTGTGATCTCTCATCAGTTAGGAGCCCGCACAGGCTTTTCAATTCTTGTCACTAGAACCTTCTTATCTTTGTAGAGTAGACCCGTGAGTTACTTCTTTTGAAGTTCTTGAGTGGTAGGGTTGTCAATGTATGTTTTCAGATATCAAAAGAAAAGTTTGAGACTTTGAGGAGGGGGAAAGAGGTTAGTTATTTTTAAATGTTGAAGGAAAGGATTTTTAAAAGGCTTCCTTCATCTTGAACTTCACCTGAAAGTTTACTGCTTTGAAAGGTCAGTAAAGACTAGACACGTTTTCCACTTTGAATGTTTTTACTTATTAAACAGCTCAGGCAGTCGTGCCCACAAATCTATTGTGCATGTGTGTGTTTGTGTGCAAACATTAAACAGCTTTTATTTGTTTTGTAAACAGGTGGATTATGAAGAAATAATACTTTTTATATTTGCTTTAAGAGTTGCATTTTTCCTGAGGTCAGAAGTAGGAGACCGGTGATAGTATGAAAATAAATGCAGCCTAGCAGACACTGTATACAATAATTTTTTTTGAAAGAAGTGCACAATTCAGTTGCATCAACAATAATAACTGGAGGTAGACAATCATGTGAAATAAAATTAACATTCTAGGATCTTCCTTCTTGAATTTGTTTTTACATCTCTCCCTTCCTGTTTGGCTCTCGTATCACATAAAGTTGTGAGTGGTACCTGCTACACCAAATTTAGGGAAATGTCCAGGGAGAAAAGGTGGGGGACTCCATTCCCTCAGTGCCTAGAATACATGTAGAGTAAAATGCGACTGGAGTTCTACAGAGAACACAGATCGCTGAGATTGTTCATATTTTATCCCTATGAGAATGAGAATTTCCTTTGCCCGTTCTTGAAGCTACCAGGCTGTCAGGTGTGCTTAGCTTTTGCCGTGGTCTTGCAGTGTGTGTGTTTCTGCCTTTGCTGTCGGCGACGTTTGCATCTTCCCCTGCCCCTCATCTGCCACTTCAAACCTCTTTGGGCCTAAAAACCATGTAACAAAGCCCATTAATCTAAAGATAGACATCAGAATTTCACATCAAGTGTGAATAGATTGATGATTTGTTTTATAAAGCTTTGCACCGCAGCTAAAGGTGATGTGAAGTGGCTGACGTGTTTGTACCTTGGTGCTAAAGGAGAAGGGTGGAAAGAGAGAAGAGCCAGCTCTGTTTGTGTTAGTCTCCTCTTCGCTCTGGGTTTCTTTTCTTACCCACGCAGTGAAGAAACCGAGATAAATGAATTATCTCTAAGGACTCTTCTTTCAGGTCAAACATTACTAGTTTTTACAGAGTTCGATTTTGTTTCTTACAAATTGAAGGTTGCAGCAACCTGCATTGAGCAAATCTATTGGCGCCATTTTCCCAATAGCATTATTTTTAATTAAGTATGTACATTTTTTAGACATAATGCTACTGCACACTTAATAGATGACAGTTGTATACAGTATAAACATAATTTATATGCACTGGGAAACAACAGAATTTGTGCCACTCACTTTATTGTGATACTCGCTTTAATGCAGTGGTCTGGAACTGAGCCTGCAATGTCTCTGAGGTATGGCTGTATTTAAAAACTGGGTTAGAGAATTAAAGGTTGGCAGGTGTTTGCTCTCAGCACTTTATGATACTCCTCCATTGCATTTACAGCTGCTGCTGAGAAGCTTACTGTTCTGCAGAAGCTCTCACAGAGAAGTCAGGTTACTCACTAAGATAGTCTCTTTATCCTTGATTCCTGTAGGTTAGCAGCAAATCTCTGCTTTTACTTTAAATATATATTGCCTGGCAAGGAGTAGGTTTTGATGACTAAATGGTTCAAAGACTATTTTCATGTATTGCTTCCTCTTTTAGAGTTTCATTTTTTTTTTCTACACGTTTTCTCACTTCTGCTTTGTAACGTGAAAGTAGAATTGATGCATCCTGTCTTTGGATAAATCCCTTGTCGCTGTGCTAGTCCCGAATTTTGCCCATCCCTCCTCCTAAAACATACTCTTCTTCCTGGAACCTGCCAGGTTGATTTTTCCCACAGAGCCAAAGAGTTGGTTCTTCCAACAGACAAAAGTCTCTACTTCCTGCCTAGCAGCTGGCTTACGCAGTACTTCATTGGCAAACTTTGAGTTTATAAATGACAGGAAATGCTCCTTTCAGAAATGCTCAAACAGTAGGGAAGAGGCACTTGGCAGCTAGTGAGCAGAGTAAGAGCTGGAATTGGCATTGCACACAGCAACATCTATAGCTGGATGGTCTTGGCAGCTTGCGTTGGGGTTGGGAGACGTTAGTTCAGGCGCCGTTGTCTCCATAATTCTGATAGCGTCTTCGGAGTCTCCCCAAGTCTCTAGAACAACAGTGTAATCTGAAAATTGCTAACTTGGCTGCTTATGGTAGAGGCAAGAAAGGGGAACACTTCTTCTTAGGTCTTACCTAGTTTGAACTGCTCTTTAAGAAACAAAATATAATTTGAAAGGGACTGTTAGATCAAATGACTCTCATGGAGTCTCGTAGTCCTACTCTTTAGGATTTCTTACTGTGGGTGCAGCTCTTTTGTTAGTAAACAACTTCAAAGTAAATAACTCGTTACATATATTTATTATCTCTCAGAGGTCTTGGTTACTTAGTTATAGGGAGAAACTTTCTTTGCCTTTTTTTTTTTTTTTTTTTAAACTTAAACATTCTGTTCAGGTCATGAAGTTGAGTAAACCCAATTTCAGTTCCAGACCAAAATCCATTAAAACAAAACAAACAAAACAAAACAAAAAAACCCCAGGAGTATGTATTTTACAAGCCAAAGGGAGACACTGGCATTCTTCCAGATTCCTGGAGGCTGGTCTTGTTGGCTGGCATGCATGTCGCCGTGCCTTTGTGATGTCTTAGATTCTGTTCCCCACAAAGTAAATACACTTAACCTTACTGTTTGCTCATTCTTGTATTTCCTCATGATAGATGATTAGGAATTACTCATTGGCAGCCTTCACCAGTTATGCAAACTTTCAGTTGAGCAGCTTTGTTCTTCTATTATTTCAAGCTATAGCGTAGGGTCTGCCAAGAAGTCCAAAGGAAGTTTTGCCAATAGGCATCTGGCAGAAATCCACTGGGAAACAGCTTGTGACCTGAATATCTTTCACCTCTGAAAGTTTAGGAAGAAGGGTTCAGGATAATGCAGCTGAACATTAACTTACATGCAAAGAATGTGTAACGCCATAGGGTAATGCTGATGCGTTTTTTTTAAGCTCATCTCAGAGTCTTAGATTCACAGGTGAAAGAGACTTAACATAACCCATTGTTCTGGCTTCTTAGTTTTATATGTAAAAATCATGTTTATCTGGGTGTTCTAATCCTGAAAACATGGCTTACTACACAGAATCCCATATAAGAATGGGCCAGTTTAATGACTGTCCAGTAGACAGGATGTTTATGCGAGGTGCCTTATATTCCCAGAAGAAAGTTTCCTTGAAAAGAAATTTATGGTCAGGGATGTGCTTGGTGGATATAGAACTGGAACAAAGGGATTTGGGTGGCGTTTAGAAACGTCTTCATCAGGCTTCAGACACCCGATGAGCCACCTTTTCATTAAGGTGCTATTGCCAATAGTACACACCGCGGTCTGTCAGTCCAGGACACCGCCTCCTGGCATGCTTCATTTACTTCCCTCTAACCTCCCAGTGTGGAACTTTTTTCTGTCTGCATACTGATGCTTCCTTTATGTCTTTGCCCCTTCTTTCCATTATAGTTTGGTCCTTTTAGCCCTTCTCTACTGTCCACCATTCCTTTTCCAAATCTTCACTCAACTTTTAAATTCACTCTTAATCTCCGTACTGGATTTGTTACCTCCTACCCCACCTCCCCAAAATCAGTAAAACAAAAGCATCTATAGCCTCTCATCCATGACTGTATCAGAAAGATGATTTTGCTTTTGTTCAACTTTTGAGACTACAGCACACTTTCTGCCCGTGAGCTTTTCTCGTAGCCATGGTCCTCGGTATCTTCTAGGCGGAGACGTGCTCAGGCTACATTTGTGAGGCTCCGGGACTTTTGCTCTGAGGATGATGCCTGTTACATTAGGCCTCTGAGGACATTCAGAAGTTGCTCTCTGGGGTCAGTCCCAGGAAAAGTAGTTTTTACTAAACAAATAGTTTTTCTCAAGATGTGGTAAATCATGTAACTAATTGTTTTCTTTAATCAGCTGCTATGAAGCTTAGAGCCAAATTTGTATAATAACAGCATTTCTGGTTTTATCTTTTCTGTTGAGGTCCCTATGCTCATATTTCTTCACCTCCCTTGTCTTAACTTTCTAGATTTTGTGTATTTTGTAAGCAGCATAAACTATTTCTGGAACATGGCCCAGAAAGCAAATAATTATATAGTCATGGCAAAATACAATGGGGCAGACCTGGGTGAGTTACACATTAGATTTAGTCTGATCCTTAGGTCTTTATTACTGCCAGCCCCCTGACTCCTCCCACCCCCCTAAAAAAAAGTTTATTATTCAGAAGAACATTACATGGATGTTCTCAGTGAGATAAAATAGTTAGATCCTATCTTTACTTTAAAAAATTGGTTCAGATTAACATACCAGTTTTAATATAAGGACCAGAATGACAAAATAAATTGATACTAACCTTGAGCACAGTTTATGGGCAATGTCAGCATTAATTCATTTCTGTCCAGTTATTAAAATAAGAGAGGCCTTAAAGTGTCCCTCTGCAATAAATGGTATGTGGTAATTGCATAACACCCTAGCAGGCTGTGAGGTACAGTGCTTTCAAAAGAGAGGCGTTGTTCTTATGACTTAAAATTATTTCATTCTTCAGTATTTCCATTTGGTTGTTCTTCGCTGATGAATAGCAGTAGAAGTTGACTTGGCCAAGCTGTGCCGGATAGGCCTCTTTCACAAATATCCACAGTCAAGAGTTCAGTGGGAAGGCAAAACCTCTTCTGATATGTGTGTTCCAAGAATGCTTACAGAGCCCCAAGGGAATCTTCATTAGACTGACAGCTGTATTAAGGCCTGCAGTGTGTTACAACATCCTAGGAAACATACCAAAGATATACCAATTTGTAAAGAATATAGCATGCACATCTATTTATACAGATGCTGAAGAAACAAAATGTACAATGGTTTTTGTCAAGAATATTTTCTGGAGTTGAATTTTAGATTAACTTGTATAGGAAATAAGGAGGTACGTGGTGGGGTGTGGTTACAGATAAAGGAAGAGACTTAGAAGAGCAGAGTTCAGATGATTTTTATGTGTGGGAAATGAGACATGGGGTCTAGAACCACACACTGCTTAATATTTGTAAGTGTGAAAGGCATGTTTCGAACCAAAATGACTTCCCCTGTCTTTTACACATTTATTCACCCTAAGATAAATTAATTAGCATGAGAATTTGGAAATATCAATTTTAAATGTTCGTCCTCTGATCTAGCATTTTTATTACATAAAACCTTAGAATTATTTGTACAAGGGCACAAGATTTATGTTTAAAGATTTGATTGCAGCATTAGACAAATTGGTGAAAAATTGGAAACCAAACTTTCTAAAGGTCTTTAAAATAGCATCCTCAGATACAGCAAAATAACTGTCAGGGAAAGATGAAGGAATTGGGGATTTTTTTTGGACAACTTTTCTGTGATGTGGTTATTTTATTCTCATAGTGGAAACAAACATTGAAACCCTTAAGTTTCAGTTAAAAGTGTCTTACACATGCTTAAGATGGATGTATTGCAGGTGAGACAACAAACCTGTTGATTTCTTTTCCTTGGTCTAGTAGAGCATCTTGTCCTCTTTTTTGGTGATTCAATTAAACTCATCTTTTTTGGTAAATTTTTAAATAGAGGTATAATTGATGTACAACATTTTCAGGTGATCCAATATTTGTATACACTGCAAAATGATCACCACAGTAAGTATAGTTAGTTAACATCCATCACCGCACAGTTACAAACATTTTCTTAACTGTGATGAGAACTTTTAAGATCTACTCTTAGCAACTTTAAAATGTGCGATACAGTATTAACTGTAGTCACCATGCTGTACATTACATCCCCAGGACTTATTTTGTAACTGGAAGTTCGTACCTTTTGCCCTTCTTTATATCATTCTTTGGTTTTTTTTAACATCTTTATTGGAGGATAATCGCTTTACAATGGTGTTAGTTTCTGCTGTATAACAAAGTGAATCAGCTATATATATACATATATCCCCATATCTCCTCCCACCCTCCCTATCCCACCCCTCTAGGTGGTCACAAGGCACCCAGCTGATCTCCCTGTGCTATGCGGCTGCTTCCCACTAGCTATCTATTTTACATTTAGTACTTTACATCATTCTTAATCTTTAGTTTTCCTTATTCTTCAAAATAAAAATGTTCATGGACTGTCTCTGATGCCCCTTTCAGCATGTTGATGATCAAAGGCTTAAGCTTTTACCACCTACACATTAACAAATTTTTTTGACTCACAGAAGTCAAACCAACACAGATGGAGAGAAGAGTGATACAACCAGGGAAGGGAGCACTTCCCTGAGAGCTCTACTGGATTTTTTTCTTAACAGTCATTCCTGCAGCTCTATGTATATTGCAAAGTACACCCATAGCTGTTGGAATTGGGGTATATACTCATTTTTTGTGAACATGGCTTAGGAGATAGAGAAGCCCAGGTTTAAATCTTGGCTCCAACACCAGTCATTATATGACCTTGTGCAAGTAATCTCTCTGGCTCGGTTTTCTCATCTTTAAAATGGTAATGCTCTTAGTTTCTATCAGTTGGATCAGTTGTGAGGTGTAAATGAGGAAACTCACAAACTCTCACCACAAAGGATTGCTATGCACACCTGCCCCCGATCACAGTTATCTTCCTCTTAAGCCTGAGTTTACCTCAGCATGCTTTTTACCCATCTTCCACTACTCATAAAAGACACAAAGGTAGCATTCAAATGTTCCATGAATGTCTTAACTGGAATTCCATCATTCTGTGTGGACTGAGTGGGAACCTTTCTGTATGATAATTCGATAATATTTATCAGTTTTAAGTGTTCAGGCCCTTTGACTCAGTAGTGCTAAGAATTTATGCAGTAGAGGTATTTGTACAAGGGCACAAAATTTTTTTGTACAAAGATTTGATTGCAGCCTTACATGCGTTAGTTGACAATTGAAAACTATACACATACATAACAGGGATGAGATCGATCCGCTGTTGTGTCTCCCTCTGAAGGAATACAGTTCATAGAATGAGGTAGGGACATAGGAATGACACAGGAAGATATCCAAGGTTATATTAAAGTAAAAAAGCAAATGAGAACATGTTATTTGCAGTAGGCACCCGTTTATTAATTTATTTCATACACTTTCCTCCATGAAACAAGTCTGCCTGTCCTTTTCTAGTTTCCTATTTTCCTTTCACTGGGTTTTTGTCATTCTTCCTGTCTGGCTTGAAAACAAAAAATCAAATCTATTTGGGCTTGGCACTTTATTTAGGTAACTAGTTGATTGCAGGGTTAACAGTTATTTGGTCAATGTAAGTTTTTCTGATTGATTTTGGTAATTCTAAGCAAGTCGTGGACATGTTCAGATTTATTGACATTGTTCTATCTTAGTTTTGTCTTGTGTGATATCCTTTCCTTTTTCTCATTCCATGTTTATAATTGGTAAATTGGCAAAAGGTTTTCCTTTTATTTAAAGAACCAGACCAGCCTTCTGTTATTACTAGTGTTTTTATTTACTAAAAAAAAACAACTTTGCTTCAGAGGAAGGAAACTAAAGACATAGAAAAAATTCCTACCGAATAGTGTGAGTAAACCACGTCATATGGAACAGCCTCTGCTAAGGAGGGACAAGTAAGTGGAATGGCCCCTGCCGCTGAGCATCAGGGTCCCTCTGGAGGGCTGTGGCGCTCAGGGCTCCGTGCTCTCTGCCTCCACGCTGAGCTTACGGGGAGAAGAGGGAGCTGTTATTGCCACTAGGAATTGTTGTGTGGTAAGAGTGGTGGTGTCATTTGGTGGACCAATATTAAGTGGCACAAAATTTGTTCTAAATCTGTAAACTTGAGGAAAAATTGTAGAGAAAAGTGATGTTTTAAATGCTAACACTTCCAGGATGAATGTGAGATCTTCTCGACCTGTTAGGTAAACTCATACCAACTTACTGTGGTGGTTTTTCCTAAAACTCTCCTCATATTTCTAACAGTATGAGAATGCCCCTATCCCTATGCCAGTGATACAGCCTGATTTGTATCCAGTAAGCATGTATGTCCTGTCTTTCTTTTCCAACAGCAGTCAGAAACAGAGACTGTTCATCTGTTCATCCCAGCCCTGTCTGTCGGCGCCATCATCGGCAAGCAGGGACAACACATCAAACAGCTTTCTCGCTTTGCAGGAGCTTCTATTAAGGTACTGTTCTGCCAGCTGTGGCTCTCCTGGTGCTTTAAGGACAGCAAGTTACAGAAATGTGAGTCTTCCTGCCACTCTGTAATTTGAATTGAATGTGGCAGTCTATACTGGGGTTACGTAAGTGTGTGACAAAAAACTCCAAACAAACAACACTAGCTTAAACAAGGTAAGTTAAATTCTCCAGAAAAAGTAGTCTGCAGATATGCAATTCAGCGTTAGAATGGTGGTTCTGCCCCATCACATCCCTGGATATATATTCCTTCTAGCTCATCTTCCCTGGGCGTGGCTTTGGTCCCTCACACTTCCAAATGACGCTATTTACTGCTCGATCAATCAAGGCTGTGGTCCTTTTAAGGAATATACAAATTGACAAAGGCTTGATAGGAAAACATCAGTCTATTGGGGGGTTTATTTTGGTTATATTTTATAAATATATATGTAAATAATTTTTTATTTTTGCCTGCGTTGGGTCTTTGTTGCTGCGCACAGGCTTTCTCTAGTTGCAGCAAGTGGGAGCTACTCTTTGTTGCGGTGCGCGGGCTTCTCATTGCAGTGGCTTCTCTTGTTGCGGAGCACAGGCTCCAGGCGCGCGGGCTTCAGTAGTTGCGGCACACAGGCTCAGTAAGTTGTGGCGCACGTGCTTAGTTGCTCCGCGGCGTGTGGGATCTTCCTGGACCAAGGCTTGAACCCGTGTCCCCTGCATTGGCAGGTGGATTCTTAACCACTGTGCCACCAGGGAAGTCCAATTTTATAAATATTTTATGAAATTTTTAATTTGAATATAGTACCAAAAAAACCACACTGCACTCAAATGTTTATAGTATCTTTATTTATAACTGGGACAAATGTTCATCAGCTGGCAAATGCATAAACTGTGGCCCATCTATATAATAAATATTACTTAGCAGTAAAAGGGAGGGAACTATCGATACCTACAACAACTTGAGTGAATCACATGTATTATGCTAAGAGAAAGAAGACTCAAAAAGGCCACATACTGTATGATCCCACTTATATGAAAATTCTGGAAAAGACAGAACTATGGAAATGGAGAAAAAAAAATTAGTGGTTGCCAAGAGTTTGAGGTGGAGGGGTTGAAAACAAAGGCAGCATGAGGAAATTTTGAGTGACAGAATTTGTTACCAAAGGAGTGAGCTTTACTGTATGTAAACTACACAGTTAATAAAAAAGCAAAACACACAGGAAAGCCCTCATATTCTCTCTTGTAGCAAAAGATAACAAAATACGTGAGCAGAAAATGTAGCCAAAATAAATAAATGGGTAAAGGAAAAGACGTGATAAAAGACCAAGCAGTGAACTAACTTTACCATCCTGTTAAGTTTCCTGATTACTGAGTTAATCTTTAAAACATGCTCACACATGCAAAAAGAACCTAGCAGCTTTGTTTTGGAAAAACTGCAACAAACATTTCATGAACAAGAAGAATTGGGTATTTAGACATTCGGCTCTTTTTCTTTCTGGCTTTAATGAAGGTTTTATGATGAGGTTAAAATATTTTTGTTTCCAGGAAGTCTGAAACATGCATAATCTGAAAGATTCATCAGCGCTCCTAACACTTTGCTAGATTTCCATAATGTACATTTCCATGTATGTACTTACTTTAATAGGCATATATTTGGTATTACCAAACCATAATCATTTGTGTTAACTTACTGGACATTAAGATTGTTCCTTAATTTATCCTGCACAGGGGTAGACAAAGTTCTTTTGGTCAAATTGTCATTTATAACCTCATCCTTTAAAAGTGGATTTGGTGAGTCACAGGGCATGTGCTTTTTTTCAGTCTTTTGAGAGATTATAGCAATTTGTACTCCTAACCTCAGTGTACGAGTGCCCTCAGCCCCAGCCCTCTATCACCAGTGTTGACAAAGATCCTTTTTAAAAAAACCAAACCTTAGTCAGAAAGATGAAGAATACCACCTTCTTTTTGGGGTTTCCTGTGACTAATTCTAAGAGTGTGGTCTAAAAGGAAGTAATTATTGGCTTGTTTTACAGACTCAAAATTAGTGCCCAGCATAAAGTAGGAATAGTATTAATTTGGGTCTAAGTAACAGAAATGTTAGCTTTATTTTGAGGGAGGGAGAAAGCATGAGTCTATTAAAAGTAAAAAAACATTGTTTTGATTATAAACGTGTGTGGAAGGGCCTATACTAGACTATAAGTAATTGACAGTGATCATACTGAGTGGTAGTTGGGATGGCTTTTATTGTATTTTTTGCTTCCTATTCTCATTATTTACTATAGGGAATTGCTTCTTGCACAGCAAATATCTAGCAAAATTTTTTCTTTTAAAACAATTCCTACCAGCCAACTCCCCAAATTCTTTCTTACTAGGGGAATGCTGGTTTCCTCTCCCTTCAACAGTCTCTGCAACATTTCCCCAGCCCAGGCTTTTTGTGTGATTTCACACGCTCTGCCAAAATAGAAAAGTCTGAGTTTACTTTTCTTCTGCCAAATTAATGTTAGTTTATTCCATATGTTACTCCAGCGAGCGTACTTTGGGGGAATGTACCAGTAGTCTTAGACTGGGGAACCTAGCAGTTTTGTGCACATACAGGAGGCCCAGGGTGTTGTGATGCGCATGGGCCAAGGACCACCCTTTGAGCACCCACTGGTGTAGTGACGAGGAATGTGACGGCGGAGCCAGACCCAGCTCTCCCTCCAGCTCCACTGGCCTGTGTGATCATGGGCCAGGTGACTCACCTTCTCCAGCCTCCGGTCTCTCCACGAGGCAGTACCTCATCAGGAAATAGTGAGGGTTAGGTAGAGGTTGCATCTGGACTTTTACATTAGGGCCAGGCACAGTGTAAGTACACAGTATATAGCAGGAGCCATAACTAATGAATCCACATTAATCACTGCCTCTTTGTAAACTACCTTCCAGAAGGCTTTCATTCTACATTTCAGTAAGTCATGTGCAAAATGACAGGCTGGTTGGTGTAACGTTTCTATTAGTGGCACCTGAAAGTGTCATAACCCATTACTGGGTCTGTTACAGATCGCTCCAGCTGAAGCACCAGATGCTAAAGTGAGGATGGTGATTATCACTGGGCCACCAGAGGCTCAGTTCAAGGTATGTGCTCTGGAGTGTGTGCACAGGTAACAAACGAATGGATGTCTTCTTTTCGGAAACTCCGTAACCTGGCTTCTCCTGTAAATAAATCTAATAATCAGTAGAAAGAATCTCTCAATGGAAATTTCTAAGACTAAGAACAGAGTAGAAACATACCGCAAATTACACTTTAAAAATAAACCAAAGCCTTTGTTCAATTTTGAGAGTTCTGTAATGGTTGTTGGTTTTGCCTGTCTCCCAAAGGAGAATTTGCTCAATGTCCTGTTAGCATGTGTGAAGGTGAGACCTTAAGACTGAAATTTACAAGTCTGATTCACATGCCTTGTTGTTCTCAAGTTTTTCCTCTTGTCCCAGAGAGGCCTCAACCTTGAATTAAAATGTCCCCGTTTGCTCTTACCCTTGGGTTAACTGTTAGCCCTTGTCCACAGTTGGTCAACAAGCCACTCTAATCTTTTGAATTTTAGAGGTAGAAATGGCAGGAACTCTTACGGGATTTGTCCTGGTGTGAACCATTGGTCATACTGGGGTTTGGGGCCTTTGGGGCTGGAATGCCTCCCACCGTGTCCTGAGAGGTGCTGTAGCAGGGTGGTGAAGAGCAGAGACTCGGTAGCCAGGCTGCTGGTTCAAATCCCAGCTCTACCATTTACCAGTGGTGTGACCTTGGGCGAGTTACTTAACCTTTCTCCGCCTAGTTCCTTATCTATAAAATCGGGGTTAAAAACACCCACAAAGTTTAAACAAGGTTCTAAGGTTTAAACAATATATAAGGTTTAAACAATATGTGAATTACTTAGAATAGTGCCTGACACATAGTAAGTACAACATAAATGTGCTGGTGGTGGTGCCGAGCAGACTCGGGATGAATCAGACTAAGACCCTGCCAGATCCTCAAATTCACAAATATACCTTTGAGTATGTGATTTCTCTCATAAAACTCCGTAGGGTGTCTTGTTTGTCACAGGTAAAAGCAGCTACTCAATTCAGTGTAATTTATCCAAAACCCCTGCCTTGTTCCTACCACTTAGCAGCTGTGTTAACAGGGTAACTCTTTAACCTTAAGCCTTACTTCTCTTAAGTTAACAAGTGCCCACCTCTTCCCTCCTTTTAAACCATCACTTTCTTTGACCTCTATTTTTCCATGGGCCATTTTTCACTAAAAATCCAAAGCTTTTTTCACTTCATTTATAGGAAGAACAGGAAACAAAAGGAGGTGCTTTGAGATGTGGGGTACAGTTGGCTAGACTCAAACTTGGGTCAAGGAATGTACTTCCTCATACCAGCCCTGTGGTTCCAGGCAGTTCAGATCAAAACTCAGAGATGCTGACAACTGCTTCCTATCCCAGACTTACAGAGCCAGTCACTTTTAGTTTGAAATACTAAAAGATAAATACAAACATCAATTATGGTCTTATTATCCTATAAATGGAATTAACTGTCTAGCAATTTTCATAATGCTTGTATGCTGGGGAATTCAGAGTTTGTTTCCCTGTATCCTCCTATGCCTGTGTTGTTCAGTTGTCTTAAATGGGATGTTTAAGAAAAGCTATAATGCTTAAATGTCATTTATGTGATCAGTGATAATTACAAATAAATTATTTTATTTTAGACATCTAAGTAATAGTAAACCTCCTAACCCATATTTTTTCTTATGAATTCAAGAGCTTGTTTCGGAGGACAATGTATATCCGTTGCGTCCTTTGACTGTGTTGATAGCTACATCTGTGGCCTGAGACTTTGAGGATGAATGGAAGATAGGGTACAAGATGGATTTTTTTTTGCTGTAACCCCCTAAAATGAGCTTATCATTTCTGCACCAATGAAAACGTGTTGGGTACTTTTGTTTTTGTTCTCTGCTGTGGCAGCTTGTCAGATGAAACCAACTCTGACTTCTTTTTCCTTTGGTGTATACCAGAGCAAATTAATGGTTGTACATAATAGGAGAGGTATACTATGTATAACTTCTAGTTGTATGCAGCAAGTGACAGGATATGTTTGACTGTAACTGTCAGATGTGCATGTTAACTTGATTTTGTAGCCTTAGTCGAAGTAGAAACCATCTGGCTAAGATGAAGAAATGTTTAAACTAGAAAATTCCTTGCTGGCCCATTTAGACATCGGCTTGGCTTCTTGTGAGCCTCAAATAGGTGGCTCTGTAGTTCCTCTGAAGTCTCTTACTCAAGAAAAATGCAGTTACTATCTTACTGCCAGCAGGAGAGGTTTTACCTTTCAAGTCTGGAAAGCAAATGGTCATTTGCAAAAATTTATTTATTTTAGTTAGGCTGACTGCTAACTTATTGCCTTTAACCGTTTTTGTCAGAAGAATATGGTTTAATCTTATTTCATCAATCATTCAATTGCCTCATCTGTGATGTATATCTGTGATGTATAGTTATTATTGTTGTCAACCTCTTCTAGGACTTCCTTACTTTTCCACCTCTTGTGCAACGTTCCACAATCTATCAAATGCAGATGTATCACTGCAAAGGTCTGTTCCAGTGGATCCGGGCCATCTTTAAAGTTAATGGACCTTTTTGCGTTTCCTACATGAATGACACTGATGAGATATGTTCTCATCTGTAGGCTCAGGGAAGAATTTATGGAAAAATTAAAGAAGAAAACTTTGTTAGTCCTAAAGAAGAGGTGAAACTTGAAGCTCACATCAGAGTGCCATCCTTTGCTGCTGGCAGAGTTATTGGAAAAGGAGGCAAAACGGCAAGTACTTCAGCAAAACCTGTGCAGTGGTATGAAAGGGAAAGCGTTGAAAGGTACTTAGGAGTTCCAAGTCCCTAAATTTTGGCTAACTTATAAAAAGCAGGACCGCCCGGGCCAAGGTTTGGAGAAGATTGCCTTTTGTTCCTCCTGAGTGTTGGTGTCAGCTACCAGTGAAAGCAGTGCCTCTCTTTCAGACCACTTTGTATGGGAGAACTGTCTCATATTTATAAGGGGCATTTTGCATTTCTGTTGATATGCATCAGCTTTTTACTTTTATTGTGCAAACAAGGACATGAAAAGAAACTTTAAAAAATTTCATCTACATTTATAACTTACACCTCTGTAACTGAAAAAAGCAAATGGTTTCCAGTTTCTCTTTAACACATAAAACTTCCAAGTCATTTGCAAAGCTATTTACAATTCTGAAGTGATTGAAAGTGTGTATTTTGGAATCAGATTTTCAGGGGTTAAATCTGGTTTTGTCATTAACTTATGCAACTGTGGGCGAGTCAGTTTCTTTCACTAAGGCTTAGTTTTAATTATCTTGAAATGGGGACAATACTAATAAACGGATAGAATTATTAGTATTATTAGATGAGATTATAAAGCCAAAGCTCAGTATTTTGGTACATAGTAAGGAAATGGTAATTTAAAAAAAAAAGAACAACTCCACTTAACATGATTTGTATTTATCTCCTTCAGGTGAATGAGCTCCAGAATTTGTCAAGCGCAGAAGTTGTTGTCCCTCGTGACCAGACGCCTGATGAGAACGACCAAGTGGTCGTCAAAATAACTGGTCACTTCTATGCTTGCCAGGCAAGTGGGCTCTAGTGTGATAAGTGAGCTCTCCTGCTGCTTTCTTCTTCCTGAGGGATCCTCCTCCCATGCGTGTCCCCATGTCATATAAATATTTCAGGCTGCTTGGTGCTTAACACTTTTAATCCCCCTTTTAGCAGGTGATTTCAGAGACTCTGCTAGGAAACTATTAAGTATGTATCTTCTAATCTTCAAATAAATTTCAATTTGAAGTTGTTGAAATGGAAGAGTAAATTAACTTTTGGTCATACTTGATCAGGCAGAAATTTCAAAGCTCTCTCCTACTGCAGGTTGCCCAGAGAAAAATTCAGGAAATTCTGACTCAGGTAAAGCAGCACCAACAGCAGAAAGCTCTGCAAAGTGGACCACCTCAGTCAAGACGGAAGTGAAGGCTCAGGAGACAGCCCACCACAGAGGCAGATGCCAAACCAAAGACAGATTGCTTAACCAACAGACGGGCGCTGAACCCCTATCCAGAATCACATGCACAAGTTTTTACCTAGCCGGTTGTTTCTGTGGACCAGGCAACTTTCGAACTCCTGTCTCTGTGAGAATGTATACTTTATGCTCTCTGAAATGTATGACACCCAGCTTTAAAAAAAGAAAAAAATTAGGGGGTGAGGGAGGGAAAGAGAGGAGCTCTGCACTTCCCTTTTGTTGTATTCTCAGTATAACAAATATTCTAATTTTTCTTAATATTCATTCCCCCATAATGCCAGAAATTGGCTTAATGGTGCATTTACTAAATTCATCAAATAAATAAAAATAGATTGCTCCTATGTCCAATTGTTAAAATTGGATCAGAATAGAATTATTACAAGAACTTAAATGTTAAGCTATTAGCATAGAAAAACTGTTCTCAGTTTTATGTAACACTAACACAAATAACCTAAGGGAAGTGCTGAATGGTGTTGGCAGGGGTATTAAATGTGCATTTTTACTCAACTACCTCAGGTATTCAGTAATGCAATGAAAGCAAAATTGTTTTGTTTTTTTCTGAAAATTTTATATACTTTATAAAGGTAAGTCCAACTGTTTTTTAAAAAATAAAATTAGCTAACAGGCAAATAACTGAGAAAAAAATTTTACTTCTGGCTGGTGACAGTAAAGCTGGAAAATTAATTTCAGGTTTTTTGAGGCTTTTGACAGTTATTAGTTGGAAAATCCAGTAAATGTTCAGTGATACGGAGCAGTGCCTATATTTGGAGAGCAGCAAATACCATTTATTTTTTTGTTTATGGTAGGGAAGTTTTTGATGGTACTAACAGAGCAAAGTGGCTGCAGGAGGTTTTGGAACGGCTAGTTTTAATAAATGGCTTCAGGAGACTTCAGGGTTTTTTTGTTTGGCTATGTGATTGAATGCATAAATGCTTTGTGCTTTTGACTATCACTACCTAAAGCAAGTGTATCTACGGAGACATGCAGCTCCTGTGAACTTTAAATTGATTGGTAAGAAGAAAGCTTCAGCTTGCCTTACAGGATGCTTAGTTTGCCAATATATTTCAGATCAGTTGGTCTATGCTTGGAGCAGACCCCAAAAGAATTGCTTTGTGAAGACCAATGGGGCAGTCAGACGGTGTGACAGTGTTTAAAGGCAATAAAAAGGCTACATCTGCCCGTGCCAGGCACTGTCATGAGCCTCACACTAAGCTATTTTGAAGATTTTAAGCAATGATAAATCAAGAAGAATGAAAGGCCACCTAGAATATTACATAAATTGCAGCAGGATTTCTGCATTCTCTGCAACCAGTTATTTGAAAATAAGTCAAAAGGTAGAAAAATACAAGAACAACTTTTGGAATATAATTTGAGTGACTGTGATACAATACATTTGACCTTTGATACTGAACGCACTCACCCATTCCCTAACTTGATGGCAAAGCCTGGTGTGTACAGTCATGTGGGTGTGGGTGGTCTCCAAGGCCACACTGCTCTCAGAATTGTTTCTTTTGTTCATTAAATGATCACAGTCGTCATACTATACTAATCTGAAGGGCATATATAATAACCCTTAAATCATTTTGCTTCATTTGTATTTCAAGATGAATTTCTACAGACTAGGTATAAGTTTTTCTGAAGATCACTGTATCATTTAAACATTTTGAAAATGACTTGAAATGTTTTCCTAAATGTTTTCAGAAAATCAGTTTATTTTGTAGTTTTAGCCAAAAAGTGCCCTTTTTGTCACTGAATTCATCTAGCATTCATCATTTTCTTCCATACAATGAATTGCTTTAAAAAAAAGTAATGGACTGGCTTTCTGGTTGGATTTTGGGTAAAATGTGCTTAAGGCCAGAGCTCTTCCTCAGTATTTGATTTTTCCAACTTTTTTTTTTTTTTAAATACAGATAGGTGCTACATTTATATCTGCCTGTTTAAATTCTGTCATGTTTCACTTCTAGCCTTCTAGTGTGGCAAATCATGTTTTACTTTCAATTAAGCATTGGTAATGGAGTATCTGGTAATACTAGGAAATAATTCTGTTGTAATTGAGTTTTGTACTCACCACATATGGATCATTCCTCATCTGTAATGTGCCCCAAATGCAGCTTCATTTTCCAGATACCTTGATGCAGAATAAAGTGTTTCATTATCAGGTGCAGCCTGCTGTGTAGTATGTTTTATTTTTGGCTTTTCAAATTAATGTGAATGTCCTGAATTTGGTCAAAGTGTAAACTTAGATTTTTAGTAATGCTATGTCAATCTCAAGGTAGGCACCAGTATCTACCAATGTCCTTACTGTGAACCTAGATAATACTGTTGCATATGAACTGAGAATTAAAGGTTTTACGTTACAGGACCAGTGGGGTGGCTATGTTTTCTGCTTTATTGTTTTAAAATTTTTGGCTATACTATTCTACAGAATAAGATTTAAACTTAAACTCTGAAAACACTTTGCTAGGCCTGGGAACGAGCATTCCTAGCACTGTGGAATGAAATGGTCATGAAATGCCCCCCAAACCATGGTCAAATTTATGACCACGAAGGAGCCCTGCTGACTGGAAATTGGCGCTCGCCATTGGCACTTGCTGTCTGCCTCTACAAAGATTAAATCATGAGCTGCTGCAGCTGCTGACCTTCAACACCCCCTGAAAAGGAGTTCAGAGTGGAGAACAGGAATGAGGCACTCTGTGCTCTGGGAAAAACTGGCAGAACAGGTCTTCAGATAGATATAGATAGATATTTTCAGGAGAAGATTTTATGGGCCCAGATTCTTGCATCTTCTCATACCTAGAGAAACACTAACATCATTAATGGCGACATCTGCTTTGGCTATATTAAGGGGAATATTACAATTAAAAGTCAAAATGGAGTAGCTATGGTTTAGACATCCAAGAAAATAACTAGATGACACTGTGGGTGTGATTTCAGGCAAGTCCCTGTATTGCTAAGAACTTGAGTTTTCTGAGCTGTGTCAGACTTGGATGCCACCAGCCGTTCTCAAAATAATGTCTGCTGGCAGCTGGTAACTGCAACCTTACTTTTTAAAGGTCTCCTCTTATAACTACTACATTTTTAGACAACGGAATTGCTTTAGATCATACATTAACAAAAAGAAGAGACATGTTTGATGACCAATAGCACCTGTTATCTATGTGTTAATACCACATTAAAAGTTAAAACCTACCTCAAACTAGGCAACTGGCTACGTGGCTACAAGTCTCCCCAAAGCACCAGGTCCAGACTGTGTTTCAGGCTTATTCTCCTGAAAAGAAATGACGTTTATTTTGCCTATTAAAATCCCGTTGTCACTCCTCCAACTACTTCTCATTGGGTCTGTTACACCAAAATGGCAGACCAAGGGATTGAGATTTTAATCATACAAGACTCAGATCCAGGACTCGGGAATCAGAAATATTTCCAGTCCAGTGTCTATTCTCCAAATTGAGGCAGGACTATGCCCTATTGTAGCACGAAGTGGCCAGCACTGTTGTCGCCCAGTTCCCTGAACTGGAACTGGGCAGGACTCTGGGGGGCTCCAGAGTACAAAACCTTTCTCTGTCCCCTGTTTCTTGTTTGTAGGATATAGGCTTCACTCAGCCTCCTTGACCTTCCCTGAGTTCCAAAGGGCAGATTCAAACAGTTGCTAATCAGGGAAGGGAGGGGATGCAAAAACGGGAGGAGCAGTCAAGTAGTGGTACAGCCTAGGAGCAGGGTCCTGGTTCCACCTCAAGGACTATGCATAACAATATCTTTGAGTTCTGCAGGAACTAAGGCCCCCACCCAGGTGCAGGATGTTAACTTCAGGCTGAGGGCAAGATTCCTGGAGCACTGCCCTGTTACCTCACTACCAATCGATCAGAAGAAAGTCACACACCCTGCAGCCCTCACCCCAAATTTTGCCTGCCTTTTCTGGGCCTGGCGATGACCGTCCTGTTAGGCCTCCTGTTTGGCCCTTGTCTGTTTCAACTGCTTAAAAGGTTCATCCCCCACAGGGTCCAACAGTTTCAGCTAAACTGCTGTTACTACAAGGATGAACGCCAGTTTCGGGCACAGAATACCTCAATTTACATCAGGTAGAGAGAGACTTCTACTCGGACTTCTACTCTACAGGACTACGCCAACTCTCAGCAGGAAGTAGTTACAGAAGAAAGTGACCTCCGCTCCAATTCCCAAGAATTATCTTGAGTATGAAGTCTCTCATGGAGGAGATGTTAGGGGAAACACTGAAACTGCCTGCCCTGGCCAGGCAACATAGTAACCACTTGCATGAGTTATCTTAAACAGGAGGTCCTGGTAAGGAATGCAGAACTAACAAGCTACTACCAACTGGAAGAACTCAGGAAAGGTCAAAAGGAGAGAGGAGACTCCAGTCTATATGTCCTGCCAACCTCCCAGAATCCCTCTCACTGGAATCCACCTTGGCTGAGCCATGCGTGCGCCACCGGGAAGGACCCCGAGCCAGAATGACTGGCCAGAGACAACCCAGAAACTGACCCCATTCCCATAAAACACGAGACTGTGAGCCATGTGGTGGAGCAGTCCTCCTGGGTTCCTTTACCCTCCTGCTCTCCACCTGGGTGCCCCTTCCCAATAAAGTCTCTTGCTTTGTCAGCAAAAAATAAAATAAAAATAAACTCTTAGCAGAGAGCTCAAGTAAAACACAGGGGCCAATGCAACTTCCAGGAAATCCTGCTGAGATCTCAGGAACAAAGATAATATATTAATTTTAGTTTGAATGTACTGATTCATGGTGTGAGAATTAGCTCACTTACCTACAATTTCCATGTGTCAGTTAGGATTAGTGTCCATAGATAAGACTTGTTTTGACAACAACCAGCTAGGCAGGGTTTAGGAGTTATAAGTGACTCAATCCAAATCTGAAATGACTAAAGCAGTTCATATCATTTTATTCACATTTAAACTCCACAGGAGCCAGAGATGAAGTGTCATCTTCTATTCCAAGAATGAAGTCTTCAGGTAAGGTCTCAGGTGCTATCTGAGCTAACTGGTCATCATAAGAACGAAGGGTCCATAATTTCTCTAATTCATAGGTTTCTCTGGTTTCTGGAAGCATCAAATGAATCACCATGCTGCCTATCAAGGACAGATAAGACTTACAATGAAGAAGCAGTTCATTTGCCTTTACCCTTGTGATCTCATAAACCTCTGTGACAGTAAGAACAGTGGTTCTCAAAGTGTGAAACCCAGATTAGCATTATCTGAGAACTTGTTAGAAATGCAAATTGTGGACACCATCCAGCAAAAATACCACAGAAGTGATGCTGTGCTTTTCTCAGTGCATCATACAGGAGGTATATGATATCAATTTGTAACATTACTCGTGATGGGTTTCGCTTGGGAGACAGTCCTCCAAGGGTATCATCACATTTCTGCACAGCCTGTGAGCAAAGCACCGACAGGCTTTTGTTCTGGACTATTATTTTTAAGGATGTTGGCAAATATTCTCAGAACTACTGTCTCCCTCTGGATCAAAGCGCAAGTGTGCTTACAGCAGTGGTTTTCAATCAGAGACATTTTTGATTTTCACAGTTGGGGGGGTGGAGAGGAGAAGGAGAACATCCTACAATACACAGAATATTCCTCTGCACCTGAATTACCTGGCCGAAAATGTTATTAGTGGCAAGGCTGAGAAACCCTGACATACAGCCTTGGCCGAAAAAGTGTTTTCCACCAGAGCAAATGCAGGCCTGCTTCCTGCCCATTACAAAAGATGTGGATACCCCAATCTCAGGGTTCTTCTCGTGGAACTTTGTGTGCAGGTGCCATCTGGTCTTGTGTTGCTCAGGGACCCTGGTGCAAAAATGCTGCTTGATGCTGGCTACTGCTATTGCTGAGTAACAAACTGTGCTTCATCAAACCTTGACTAACTTGTTAGCTTACAGGTAAGATAAAATCTCAGACCCTTCACAGTTCTTCAGTTACTGTTTTTCCCTTTGTATTAACTATCTTTTGGGGAAATAATTTGAAACTATGCATGCATTAATACCCAAATTTGTTAAATCTTTTCAAAATTCTAGTCCTCTGCTCTTGTCCTTCCCTGTGACTAGAATGCCCTTCACCTTATCTGAGTTATTTACGGCCAAGATTATGTGTACCCCAAGGTGCCTTCCACCACCACTAGGGGATCTCTCCCATGTTATCCATCCTGTTCTCCACCAGCTTTCTGACCTGTATGACAACTCACATACATACCATGTGAGATGAGGATTTCACATGTGAATAAGACCAACTAAGTTATAAGAAAACTTATTTTAGACACACTTCAAAAATTGTATGCGGAGATAAGAACCTGCTGTATAAAAAAATAAAATTCTAAAGTTAAAAAAAAATGTATGTGGAGAAACACTCAGATCTCAATCCTTTTACAACTGAAAATAGTTCAAGATTAGTGCAATATCAAATATTTATCTGTAAAATGTGCCAAAATAACTTACCAAAGTCCACACAGAGCCAGTCATCAGTGTCCTTCCCTTCGATCTTAACATGAGGCTCACTTTTACATTTCAGATATTTGTACTGAAAAAAACCAGACCACATATTAAAGGGGAAGAGAATAGGGAAAATCTCTGTTCTTACTGAGGGTCTGGGGATATTTTTCTTGGTCTTAATTTGGCAACTAGCTTATTCATTCCTCACAGCTACACCATGCCCCTTAATAACACAGGGAAACTATTTTCCCCCTTAAATCCTACCCACCTCCTACACCTCTCTCCTGAATCCTCCTGCCCAAACCCTTCTGACAGGGCCACCTCATTCATTTACCAAGGTGCCTCAGAGGCAGGCCTAAACTCTCTCAATATCCACTTCTCACATACATCATCCTTTCTGTCCATCCCAGCTTCCTTTCCCTCTCAGGGGAGACAGATGCTGCCTTCCTGTTTTAAGGCTAGGTCTTCTCAGTTCTAATGATTCCATCTCATCTACTTTCATGACAATGTTAATGGGATTTTATCATCCCATAATCTCTATTCCCAGCAAATTCCATGAATAGTCTAAAACAACAAATACACTGTTAGAAAAAATACTATTACAAGACAAAGACATTATATAATGATAAAAGGGTCAACCAACCAAGATGACATAACAATTAGAAACATGCACCAAAAACCAGAGCTCCTAAATATATGAAACAAACACTGACAAAATTAAAGGGAGAAACAGATAGCAACCCAGTAATATAGGAGAGTCAATACCCCATTTGCATTAATGGATGGAAGATCAATAAGGAAATAGAGAACTTGAACAACACTACAGACCAAGTGAACCTAATGGACATTAACAGAACATTCTACCCAACAACAGCAGAATACACATTTTTCTCAAGTGCACATGGAACATTCTCCAGGACAGATCATACGTTAGGCAACAAAACAAGTCTTAATAAATTCAAAGATTAAACTCATATAAAGTATATTTTCTGATCACAATGAAATGAACTAGAAATCAACAGAAGTAAAACTAGAAAATCCACAAATATGCGGAAATCAAACAATTATTTTATTACCTTAAACAACTGATCAAAGAAGAAATCACAAGGGAAATTAGAAAATATCTTGAGACAAATGAAATTATAGAACGCAGTGAGAGCAGCAGTAAGAAGAAAGTTTGTAGCTGTATATGCTTACATGAAAAAAATAGTTCCCAAATCAACAACATGAATTTATACCTTAAAGAACTAGGAAATGCACCATCAAAAAATCGACAAATAATAAATGCTAGAAAGGGTGTGGAGAAAAGGGAACCCTCTTGCACCATTGGTGGGAATGTAAATTGATACAACCACTATGGAGAACAATATGGAGGTTCCTTAAAACACTAAAAATAGAATTACCATATGACCCAGCAATCCCACTCCTGGGCATATATCCAGAGAAAACCATAATTCAAAAAGACAGATGCACCCCAATGTTCACTGCAGCACTATTTACAACAGCCAAGACATGGAAGCAACTGAAATGTCCATAGAGGAGTGGATAAAAATGTAGTACATATATACAATGGAATATTACTCAGCCATAAAAAAAGAATGAAATAATGCCGTTTGCAGGAACATGGACCTAGAGATTATCATACTGAGTGAAGTAAATGAGACAAATATCATATGATATCAGTTATATGTGGAATCTAAAAAAATGGTACAAATGAGCTTATTTACAAAACAAATAAAGTCACAGATACAGAAAACAAACTTATGGTTATCGAGGGGGGAGGAGGGATAAACTGGGAGATTGGGATAGACATATACTGTAGATACTACTATATATAAAATATATAACTAATAAGAACCGACTGTAAGAATTAATAAGAGTATTGAGGGAACTCTACTCAATACTCTGTAATGACCTATATGAGAAAAGAATCTAAAAAAGAGTGGATAAATGTATATGTATAACTGATTCACTTTGCTGTACAGCAGAAACTAACAACACTGTAATTGAACTATACTCCAATAAAAATTAATTTAAATAAATAAATAAATGCTAGAGAGGGTGTGGAGAAAAGGGAACTCTCCTACAGTGTTGGTGGGAATGTAAATTGGTACAGCCACTATGGAGAACAGTATGGAGGTTCCTCAAAAAACTAAATACAGAACTACCATATGAGGGACTTCCCTGGCAGTCCAGTGGTTAACACTATGCAGGGGTGTGGCTTCAATCCCTGGGTGGGGAACTAAGATCCTGCACACCATGCGGCATGGTCAAAAAACCTACCTTAAGAGATATAGATAGATCTAGATACAGATACAGATATAGATAGATATATAGATATAGATGTATATAGAACTACCATATGATCCAGCAAGCCCACTCCTGGCCATATATCCAGAGAAAACCATAATTCAAGAAGACACATACATCCCAATGTTCACTGCAGCACTATTTACAATAGCCAAGACATGGAAGCAACCTAAATGTCCTTTGACAGAGGAGTGGATAAAGAAGATGTGGTACATATATACAACAGAATATTACTCAGCCATAAAAAAGAAAGAAATAATGCCATTTGCAGCCACATGGATGGACCTAGAGATTATCATACTAAGTGAAGTCAGACAGACAAAGACAAGTATCATGGTATTGCTTATATGTGGACTCTAAAAAAAATGGTACAAATCAACTTATTTACAAAGCAGAAATAGAGTCACAGATGTAGAAAACAAACTTATGGTTACCAGGGGGGAAAAGCGGGGGAGGCGGGTGGAGGTGGACAAATTGGGAGATTGGGATTGATACATACACACTACAATATATAAAATAGATAACTAATAAGGACCTACTGTATAGCACAGGGAACTCTACACAATACTCTGTAATGATCTATATGGGAAAAAAATCTAAAAAAGAGTGGATATATGTATAACTGATTCACTTTGCTGAACACCTGAAACTAACACAACACTGTAAATCAACTATAGTCCAATAAATATTATAAAATAAAAAGAACCAGGAAATGAAGAACTAATTAAACTTAAAGCTGGCAGAAGGAAGAAGTCAATGACCAAATTAAAACAAAATAGACAAAAATCAATGAAACCAAGATTTCGTTTTTCAAAAAGATCAACAAAATTGACCAATAAGCCCCCAAATAACTAAAATCAGAAATGAGTGAGGAGACATTAGAGACAAAACAAACTGGAAAACCCAGAATAAATGGACAAATTCCTAGAAACACACAACCTACCAAGACTGCATCATGAAGAAACAGAAAGTATGAATAGCCCTATTCAATAATAGCAACAGGATTAAGTCATTAATCAAAAACCTCCCAACACAATTGTATCTCAAAAGAAAGGGTCGGGTATGGAGAAAAGAACACACAGAGAAGAAGGAAGGAAAAAACCTCCCAACAAAGAAAAGACCTGGACCACACAGCTTCTTCACTGGTGAATTCTACCAAATACTTAAACATAAGCTGACATCAAATTTTGCTAAAACTCTTCCAAAAAAACTGAAGAGGAGGGAACACTTCCTAACTTATTCTATGGGAGTAGCATTAACCTGATACCAAGACCAGACAAAGACCCTATAAGAAAAAACTACAGACCAATATCCTTGATGAATACTGATAGAAAAATCCTGAACGAAATACTAGCAAACCTAATTCAATACCGCATTCAAAGAATTATATATCAACACCACATGGGATTTATTCCTGGAATGTAAGGATGATTCCACATGAAAAAAATCAATGTAGGGACTTCCCTGGTGGCACAGTGGTTAGGAATCCACCTGCCAATGCAGGGGACATGTGTTCGAGCCCTGGTCTGGCAAGATCCCACATGCCATGGAGCAACTAACCCCGAGCGCCACAACTACTAGAGTCTGTCTGTGCTCTAGAGCCCATGAGCCACAACTGCTGAGCCCACGTGCCACAATTACTGAAGCCCATGTGCCTAGAGCCTGTGCTCCGCAACGAGAGAAGCCACTGCAATGAGAAGCCTGCACACTGCAACAAAGAGTAGCCCCCACTTGCCACTACTAGAAACAGCCCGCGCACAGCAACGAAGACCCAACACAGCCAAGAATAAATTAATTGAAAAAACCAATGTAATAAACCACATTAACAAAATGAAAGACGAAAACCATAGGATCATCTCAAATTTATGCAGAAAAAGCATTTGACAAAGTTCAATACCCTTTCATGATAAAAACTCAACACAGATAAGGAAAAAAAAAACAAACCTACCTTAAGGTAATAAAGGCCATACATGAAGAGCCCACGGCGATTAGATATCATCATACTTGATGGCAAAAAACTGAAAGTTTTTCCTCTCAGATCAGGAAAAACACAAGAATGCCCACTTTTGCCACCTTCTATTCAACACACTACTGGAAGTTCTAGCCATGGCAATTAGAGCAAGGGAAAAGAAAAGAAAAAAGTAACAAAATTGGAAAGGAAGAAATAAAATTGTCTCAGTTTGCAGATGACATGATCTTTATACATAGAAAACCCTAGGGCTTCCCTGGTGGCGCAGTGGTTAAGAATCTGCCTGCCAACGCAAGGGACACGGGTTCGAGCCCTGGCCCAGGAAGATCCCACATGCTGCAGAGCAACTAAGCCCGTGCGCCACAACTACTGCGCCTGCACTCTAGAGCCTGCGAGCCACAACTACTGAAGCCTGCACGCCTAGAGCCCGTGCTCCGCGACAAGAGAAGCCACCGCAGTGAGAAGCCTGCGCACAACAAAGAGTAGCCCCTGCTCGCTGCAACTAGAGAAAGCCTGCATGCAGCAACGAAGACCCAACACAGCCCAAAATAAATAAATAAATTTATTTATTTATTTTTTTAAAAAAGAAAAGAAAACCCTAAAGATTGCACCCAAAAAAACCTGTTAGAAAAAATGAATTCAGCAAAGTTGTAGGATATTAGATCAAAACCCCAAAATCAGTTGCGTTTCTGTACACTTAATAAGCAACCTGAAAAGAAAATTAAGAAAGCAATTAGGGAACTTCCCTGGTGGCACAATGGTTAAGAATCCTCCTGCCAATGCAGGGGACATGGGTTCGAGCCCTGGTCTCAGAAGGTTCCACATACCGCGGAGCAGCTACGTCCATGCACCACAACTACTGAGCCTGTGAGCCACAACTACTGAGCCTGCATGCCACAGCCACTGAAGCCCGTGCACCTAGAGCCTGTGCTCCACAACAAGAGAAGCCACCGCAATGAGAAGCCTGCACACCACAACGAAGAGTAGCCCACTCACTGCAACCAGAGGAAGCCCGCGTGCAGCAACGAAGACCCAACTCAGCCATCAATAAATAAATTTTTTTTAAAAAGAAAATATTTCTATTTACAATAGAATCAAAACGGATAAAATACTTAGAAATAAACATAACCATGGAAGCAAAACTTGCACAATGAAAACTAGAAAGCATTGCAAAGGTGCCACCAATAAGCAGACACTCTCTATCCATGAATTGGAACACAATATTGTTAAGACTTTACCTACAGATTCAATACAATCAATCTCTATCAAAATCCCAGTGACATTTTTTTGTACAAATAGAAAAATCCATCCTAAAATTTATATGTAATCTAAAGAGACCCCAAATAGCCAAAAACAATCTTGAAAGGGAAGAGCACAGTTGAAGATCTCAAGCTTCCTGATTTAAAAACTTACTACAAAGCTACAGTAATCAAAACAGTGATTAAGATAAACTTATAGACCACTGGAATAAAATAAAGAGCCCATATGGTCAAATGATTTTTCAACAAGGGTGCCAAGTCAATTCAATAGGGAAAGGCAGTCCTTTCAACAAATGGTGCTGGGAAAACTAGATTATCTATATGCAAGAGAATGAAGTTGGAGTCTTTATCTGACACCATCTACAAAAACTAACTGAATACCAAAGACCTAAACATGAAACCTAAAACTATAAAACTCTTAGAAGAAAACACAGTGGATGAGATTGGTTCAAGATGGCGTAGAAGGACGTGCGCTCACTTCCTCTTGCGAGAGCACCAGAATCACAACTAACTGCTGAACAATCATCGCCGGGAAGACACTGGAACTCACCAAAAAAGATACCCCACATCCAAAGACAAAGGAGAAGCCACAATGAGACGGTGGGAGGGGCACACTCACAATAAAATCAAATCCCATAACTGCTGGGTGGGTGACTCACAAACTGGATAACACTTATACCACAGAAGTCCACCCACTGGAGTGAAGGTTCTGAGCCCCATGTCAGGCTTCCCAACCTGGGGGTCCAGCAACGGGAGGAGGAACTCCTAGAGAACCAGACTTTGAAGGCTAGTGGGATTTGATTGCAGGACTCCAACAGGACTGAGGGGAACAGAGACTCCACTCTTGGAGGACACACACAAAGTAGTGTGTGCATCGGGACCCAGGGGAAGGAGCAGTGACCCCATAGGACACTGAATCAGACCTACCTGCCAGTGTTGGAGGGTCCCCTGCAGAGGCGGGGGGCGGCTGTGTCTCACCATGAGGACAAGGACACTGGCAGCAGAAGTTCTGGGAAGTACTCCTTGGTGTGAGCCCTCCCAGAGTCGGCCATTAGCCCCACCAAAGAGCTGGGTAGGCTCCAGTGTTGGGTCACCTCAGGCCAAAGAACCAACAGGGAGGGAAACCAGCCCCACCCATCAGCAGACAAACGGATTAAAGTTTTACTGAGCTCTGCCTACCAGAGCAACCCCCAGCTCTACCCACCACCAGTCCCTCCCATCAGGAAACTTGCACAAGCCTCTTAGATAGCCTCATCCACCAGAGGGCAGACAGCAGAAGCAAGAAGAACTACAATCCTGCAGCTTGTGGAACAAAAACCACATTCACAGAAAGAAAGACAAGATGAAAAGGCAGAGGGCTATGTACCAAATGAAGGAACAAGATAAAACCGCAGAAAAACAACTAAATGAAGTGGAGATAGGCAACCTTCCAGAAAAAGAATTCAGAATAATGATAGTGAAGATGATCCAGGACCTCGGAATAAGAATGGAGGCAAAGATTGAGAAGATGCAAGAAATGATTAACAAAGACCTAGAAGAATTAAAGAACAAACAAACAGAGATGACCAATACAATAACTGAAATGAAAACTACACTAGAAGGAATCAATAGCAGAATAACTGAGGCAGAAGAATGGATAAGTGACCTGGAAGACAGAATGGTGGAATTCACTGCTGCGGAACAGACTAAAGAAAAAAGAATGAAAAGAAATGAAGACAGCCTAAGAGACCTCTGGGACAACATTAAATGCAACAACATTCGCATTATAGGGGTCCCAGAAGGAGAAGAGAGAGAGAAAGGACCAGAGAAAATATCTGAAGAGATTATAGTCGAAAACTTCCCTAACATGGGAAGGAAATAGCCACCCAAGTCCAGGAAGCGCAGAGAGTCCCATACAGGATAAACCCAAGGAGAAACACGCTGAGACACATAGTAATCAAACTGGCAAAAATTAAAGACAAAGAAAAATTATTGAAAGCAGCAAGGGAAAAACGACAAATAACATACAAGGGAACTCCCATAAGGTTAACAGCTGATTTCTCAGCAGAAACTCTTCAAGCCAGAAGGGAGTGGCATGATATACTTAAAGTGATGAAAGGGAAGAACCTACAACCAAGATTACTCTACCGAGCAAGGATCTCATTTAGATTTGATGGAGAAATCAAAAGCTTTAGAGACAAGCAAAAGCTAAGAGAATTCAGCACCACCAAACCAGCTCTACAACAAATGCTAAAGGAACTTCTCTAAGTGGGAAACACAAGAGAAGTAAAGGACCTACAAAAACAAACCCAAAACAATTAAGAAAATGGTCATAGGAATATACATATCGATAATTACCTTAAACGTGAATTGATTAAATGCCCCAACCAAAAGACATAGACTGGCTGAATGGATACAAAAACAAGACCCATATATATGCTGTCTACAAGAGACCCACTTTAGACCTAGGGACACATACAGACTGAAAGTGAGGGGATGGAAAAAGATATTCCATGCAAATGGAAATCAAAAGAAAGCTGGAGTAGCAATTCTCATATCAGATAAAATAGACCTTAAATAAAGAATGTTACAAGAGACAAGGAAGGACACTACATCATGATCCAGGGATCAATCCAAGAAGAAGATATAACAATTATAAATATATATGCTCCCAACATAGGAGCACCTCAATACATAAGGCAAATGCTAACAGATATAAAAGAGGAAATCGACAGTAACACAATAATAGTGGGGGACTTTAACACCTCACTTACACCAATGGACAGATCATCCAAAATGAAAATAAATAAGGAAACAGAAGCTTTAAATGACACAATAGACCAGATAGATTTAATTGATATATATAGGACATTCCATCCCAAAACAGCAGATTACACGTTCTTCTCAAGTGCGCACGGAACATTCTCCAGGATAGATCACATCTTGGGTCACAAATCAAGGCTCAGTAAATTTAAGAAAACTGAAATCATATCAAGCATCTTTTCTGACCACAACGCTATGAGATTAGAAATGAATTACAGGGGAAAAAACGTAAAAAAGACAAACACATGGAGGCTAAAGAATACGTTACTAAATAACCAAGAGATCACTGAAGGAAATAAAAAAATACCTAGAGACAAATGACAATGAAAACACGACAACCCAAAACCTATGGGATGCAGCAAAAGCGGTTCTAAGAGGGAAGTTTCTGGCTATACAAGCCTACCTAAAGAAACAAGAAAAATCTCAAGTAAACAATCTAACCTTACACCTAAAGAAACTAGAGAAAGAAGAACAAACAAAACCCAAAGTTAGCAGAAGGAAAGAAATCATAAAGATCAGAGCAGAAATAAATGAAATAGAAACAAAGAAAACAATAGCAAAGATCAATAAAACTAAAATTTGGTTCTTTGAGAAGATAAACAAAATTGATAAGCCATTAGCCAGACTCATCAAGAAAAAGAGGGAGAGGACTCAAATCAATAAAATCAGAAATGAAAAAGGAGAAGTTACAACAGACACCGCAGAAATACAAAGCATCCTAAGAGACTACTACAGGCAACTTTATGCCAATAAAATGGACAACCTGGAAGAAATGGACAAATTCTTAGAAAGGTATAACCTTCCAAGACTGAATCAGGAAGAAACAGAAAATATGAACAGACCAATCACAAGTAATGAAATTGAAACTGTGATTAAAAATCTTCCAACAAACAAAAGTCCAGGACCAGATGGCTTCACAGGTGAATTCTATCAAACATCTAGAGAAGACCTAACACCCATCCTTCTCAAACTCTTCCAAAAAATTGCAGAGGAAGGAACACTCCCAAACTCATTCTATGAGGCCACCATCACCCTGATACCAAAACCAGACAAAGATACTACAAAAAAAGAAAATTACAGACCAATATCACTGATGAATATAGATGCCAAAATCCTCAACAAAATACTAGCAAACAGAATCCAACAGCACATTAAAAGGATCATACACCATGATCAAGTGGGATTTATCCCAGGGATGCAAGGATTCTTCAATATACGCAAATCAATCAATGTGATACACCACATTAACAAACTGAAGAATAAAAACCATATGATCATCTCAGTAGATGCAGAAAAAGCTTTTGACAAAATTCAACACCCATTTCTGATAAAAACTCTCCAGAAAGTGGGCATAGAGGGAACCTACCTCAACATAATACAGGCCATATATGACAAACCCACAGCAAACATCATTCTCAATGGTGAAAAACTGAAAGCATTTCCTCTAAGATCAGGAATGAGACAAGGATGTCCACTCTCACCACTATTATTCAACATAGTTCTGGAAGTCCTAGCCACGGCAATCAGAGAAGAAAAAGAAATAAAAGGAATACAAATTGGAAAACAAGAAGTAAAACTGTCACTGTTTGCGGATGACATGATACTATACATAGAGAATCCTAAAACTGCCACCAGAAAACTGCTAGAGCTAATTAATGAATATGGGAAAGTTGCAGGATACAAAATTAATGCACAGAAATCTCTTGCATTCCTATACACTAATGATGAAAAATCTGAAAGAGAAATTATGGAAACACTCCCATTTACCATTGCAACAAAAAGAATAAAATACCTAGGAATAAACCTACCTAGGGAGACAAAAGACCTGTATGCAGAAAACTATAAGACACTGATGAAAGAAATTAAAGATGATACCAACAGATGGAGAGATATACCATGTTCTTGGATTGGAAGAATCAACATTGTGAAAATGAGTATACTACCCAAAGCAATCTACAGATTCAATGCAATCCCTATCAAATTACCAATGGCATTTTTTACGGAGCTAGAACAAATCATCTTAAAATTTGTATGGAGACACAAAAGACCCCGAATAGCCAAAGCAGTCTTGAGGGAAAAACACGGAGCTGGAGGAATCAGACTCCCTGACTTCAGACTCTACTACAAAGCTACAGTAATCAAGACAATATGGTACTGGCACAAAAACAGAAACATAGATCAATGGAACAAGATAGAAAGCCCAGAGATTAACCCACGTACCTATGGTCAACTAATCTATGACAAAGGAGGCAAAGATATACAATGGAGAAAAGACAGTCTCTTCAATAAGTGGTGCTGGGAAAACTGGACAGCTACATGTAAAAGAATGAAATTAGAATACTCCCTAACACCATACACAAAAATAAACTCAAAATGGATTAGAGACCTAAATATAAGCCTGGACACTATAAAACTCTTAGAGGAACACATAGGAAGAACACTCTTTGACATAAATTACAGCAAGATCTTTTTGGATCCACCTCCTAGAGTAATGGAAATAAAAACAAAAATAAACAAGTGGGACCTAATGAAACTTCAAAGCTTTTGCACAGCAAAGGAAACCATAAACAAGACGAAAAGACAACCCTCAGAATGGGAGAAAGTATTTGCAAATGAATCAACGGACAAAGGATTAATCTCCAAAATATATAAACAGCTCATTCAGCTCAATATCAAAGAAACAAACACCCCAATCCAAAAATGGGCAGAAGACCTAAATAGACATTTCTCCAAAGAAGACATACAGACGGCCACGAAGCACATGAAAAGATGCTCAACATCAATAATTATTAGAGAAATGCAAATCAAAACTACAATGAGGTATCACCTCACTCCTGTTAGAATGGGCATCATCCGAAAATCTACAAACAACAAATGCTGGAGAGGGTGTGGAGAAAACGGAAACCTCTTGCACTGTTGGTGGGAATGTAAATTGATACAGCCACTATGGAGAACAATATGGAGGTTCCTTAAAAAACTAAAAATAGAATTACCATATGACCCAGCAATCCCACTACTGGGCATATACCCAGAGAAAACCGTAATTCAAAAAGACACATGCACCCGAATGTTCATTGCAGCACTATTTACAATAGCCAGGTCATGGAAGCAACCTAAAGGCCCATCCACAGACGAATGGATAAAGAAGTTGTGGTACATATATACAATGGAATATTACTCAGCCATAAAAAGGAACGAAATTGAGTCATTTGTTGAGACGTGGATGGATCTAGAGACTGTCATACAGAGTGAAGTAAGTCAGAAAGAGAAAAACAAATATCGTATATTAATGCATGTATGTGGAACCTAGAAAAATGGTACAGATGAGCCAGTTTGTAGGGCAGAAGTTGAGACACAGATGTAGAGAATGGACATATGGACACCAAGGGGGGAAAACTGCGGTGAGGTGGGGATGGTGGTGTGCTGAATTGGGCGATTGGGATTGACATGTATACACTGATGTGTATAAAATTGATGGCTAATAAGAACCTGCAGTATAAAAAAACAAACAAAACAACTAATACTAAACTTTCATTGGGTTATTTGTATGGAAATATGTTAATATAAATGTTTCAGACATTACATGAAATTTCTAAAAATCTTATATTTGTATTTGTATGGAAATATGTATGGAAATATGTTAATATAAATGTTTCAGACATTACATGAAATTTCTAAAAATCTTATATGTTCTGGTATAATGTTATAAGTAATAATCCTAGTTATTACTTTAAAATGTATATCTCAGAAATACCTAATTTTCTTGTCAACTGCATTATTATGAACTCTCATCAAATCTTTAACCGTGGTCATTTTTAAGTCTTTTGTCATTTACAGACAGTTCTGGGTGTACTCTGATGATTTTGCAAATATGTTCCTATAAAAGGGTTTCATCTTCAAGAAATTCATGGAAAAGACTCTGACAAGTACAGGTTTCTGGTAACTGACTGTACTGCTGAACTGAATGAATAAGCATTTTCAGAACTCTAATGAAAAACTGATGAACTCATAAAAGTGCTAACAAAAGATCAAGATGAAAAAAAAAATTAATTACATGGGACTGAGTGAACTGATGAGGATGAGTATAATTTTTGTGACTTTCTGTCTGAATTTAAAAAAAAAAAAAATCCCACAAGGACTCAGAGGCAAAGAATATACAAATCAATTTTCACTGCAAAGTAAAGGAGCTGATACAGTGGAGGATTACTGGACTGAATGTCAATATTATGACATAGTATGAGTGTGTTTCATGTTTGGTAATTGCAATCATTGTTGCTTTTGTTGTGGTCATCCATGTACAATGCTTGGTGTCAGTCTATCTCTTGTAAAAATAAAATACAGTGTGTGTGTGTGTGAAAAAAAAAAAAGAAATAAATGAAACAGAAACAAAGAAAACAATAGCAAAGATCAATAAAACTGAAAGCTGGTTCTTTGAGAAGATAAACAAAATTGATAAACCATTAGCCAGACTCATCAAGAAAAAGAGGGAGAGGACTCAAATCAATAAAATTAGAAACAAAAAGGAGAAGTTACAACAGACACCGCAGAATTACAAACCACCCTGAGAAACTACTACAAGCAAAACTCTATGCCAATAAATTGGACAACCTGGAAGAAATGGACAAATTCTTGGAAAGGTATAACCTTCCAACACTGAACCAGGAAGAAATAGAAAATATGAATAGATCCATCACAAGTAATGAAATTGAAACTGTGATTAAAAATCTTCCAACAAACAAAAGTCCAGGGCCACATGACTTCACAGGTGAATTCTATCAAACATTTAGAGAAGAGCTAACATCCATCCTTCTCAAACTCTTCCAAAAAATTGCAGAGGAAGGAACACTCCCAAACTCATTCTATGAGGCCACCATCACCCTGATACCAAAACCAGACAAAGATACTACAAAAAAAGAAAATTACAGACCAATATCACTGATGAATATAGATGCCAAAATCCTCAACAAAATACTAGCAAACAGAATCCAACAACACATTAAAAGGATCATACACCACGATCAAGTGGGATTTATCCCAGGGATGCAAGGATTCTTCAGTATATGCAAATCAATCAATGTGATATACCATATTAACAAATTGAAGAATAAAAACCGTATGATCATCACAATAGATGCACAAAAAGCTTTTGACAAAATTCAACACCCATTTATGATAAAAACTCTCCAGAAAGTGGGCACAGAGGGAATCTACCTCAACATAATACAGGCCATATATGACAAACCCACAGCAAACATCATTCTCAATGGTGAAAAACTGAAAGCATTTCCTCTAAGATCAGGAACAAGACAAGGATGTCCACTCTCGCCACTATTATTCAACATAGTTTTGGAAGTCCTAGCCATGACAATCAAAGAAAAAGACATAAAAGGAATACAAATTGGAAAAGAAGAAGTAAAACTGTCACTGTTTGCAGATGACGTGACACTATACATAGAGAATCCTAAAGATGCCACCAGAAAACTACTAGAGCTAATCAATGAATTCGGTAAAGTTGCAGGACACAAAATCAATGCACAGAAATCTCTTGCATTCCTATACACTAATGATGAAAAATCTGAAAGAGAAATTAAGGAAACACTCCCATTTACCATTGCAACAAAACGAATAAAATACCTAGGAATAAACCTAACTAGGGAGATAAAAGACCTGTATGCAGAAAACTATACAACACTGATGAAAGAAATTAAAGATGATACCAACAGATGGAGAGATATACCATGTTCTTGGATTGGAAGAATCAGTATTGTGAAAATGACTATACTACCCAAAGCAATCTACAGATTCAATGCAATCCCTATCAAATTACCAATGGCATTTTTTACAGAACTAGAACAAAAAATCTTAAAATTTGTATGGAGACACAAAAGACCCAGAATAGCCAAAGCAGTCTTGAGGGAAAAAAATGGAGCTGAAGGAATCAGACTCCCTTCAGACTATACTACAAAGCTACAGTAATCAAAACCATATGGTACTGGCACAAAGACAGAAATATAGATCAATGGAACAGTATAGAAAGCCCAGAGATAAACCCACACACCTATGGTCAACAATCTATGACAAAGGAGGCAAGGATATACAATGGAGAAAAGACAGTCTCTTCAATAAGTGGTGCTGGGAAAATTGGACAGGTACATGTAAAAGTATGAAATTAGAACACTCCGTAACACCATACACAAAAATAAACTCAAAATGGATTAGAGACCTAAATGTAAGACTGGACAGTATAAGACTCTTAGAGGGGGCTTCCCTGGTGGTGCAGTGGTTAAGAATCCACCTGCCAATGCAGGGGACACGGGTTCGAGCCCTGGGCCGGGAAGATCCCACATGCCGCGGAGCAACTAAGTCCATGCGCCACAACTACTGAGCCTGCGCTCTAGAGCCCACAAGCCACAACTACTGAAGCCTGTGTGCCTAGAGCCCATGCTCAGCAACCAAAGAAGCCACCGCAATGAGAAGCCCACGCACCGCAACACCGCAACTAGAGAACGCCAGCAAGCAGCCATAAATAAATAAATTAATTTAAAAAAACAAAAACAAAAAAAAACTCTTAGAGGAAAACATAGGAAGAACGCTCTTTGACATAAATCACAACAAGATCTTTTTTGATCCACCTCCTAAAGTAATGGAAATAAAAACAAAAATAAACACATAGGACTTAATGAAACTTAAAAACTTTTGCAAAGCAAAGAAAACTACAAACAAGATGAAAAGACAACCCTCAGAATGGGAAAAAATATTTGCAAACGAATCAACGGACAAAGGACTAATCTCCAAAATATATAAACAGCTCATGCAGCTCAATATTAAAATACAAACAACCCAATCCAAAAATGGGCAGAAGACCTCAATAGACATTTCTCCAAAGAAGACATACAGATGGCCAAGAAGCACATGAAAAGCTGCTCAGCATCACTAATTATTAGAGAAATGCAAATCAAAACTACAATGAGGTATCACCTCACATTGGTTATAATGGGCATTATCAGAAAATCTACAAACAACAAATGCTGGAGAGGGTGTGGAGAAAAGGGAACCCTCTTGCACTGTTGGTGGGAATGTAAATTGATACAGGCACTATGGAGAACAGTATGGAGGTTCCTTAAAAAACTAAAAATAGAATTACCATATGACCCAGCAATTCCACTACCGGGCATATACCCAAAGAAAACCGTAATTCAAAAAAGACACATGCACCCCAATGTTCATTACAGCACTACTGACAATAGCCAAGACATGGAAGCAACCTAAATGCCCATCGACAGACGAATGCATAAAGAAGATGTGGTACATACATACAATGGAATATTACTCAGCCATAAAAAGGAACGAAATTGAGTCATTTGTTGAGACGTGGATGGATCTAGAGACTGTCATACAGAGTGAAGTAAGTCAGAAAGAGAAAAACAAATATCGTATATTAATGCACGTATGTGGAACCTAGAAAAATGGTACAGATGAACTGGTTTGCAGGGCAGAAACAGAGACACAGATGTAGAGAACAAACGTATGGACACGAAGGAGGGAAAGTGGCGGGGGCAGGTGGTGGTGTGATGAATTGGGAGATTGGGATTGACATATATACACTAATATGTATAAAATGGATAACATAAGAACCTGCTGTATAAAAATATAAAATTCAAAAAAATAAAAATGAAAAAATAAAGTAATTCCTCCCCCCCCCCCCAAAAAAAGAAGAAAACACAGTGGAAAAGCTTCATGACATTGGATTTGGCAATGATTTCTTGGATATGAGACCAAAAGCAAAAGCAGAAAAATTTAAAACTTTGGTGCATCAAAGGACACAATCAACAGAGTAAGAAGGCACCTACAGAATGGGAGAAAATATTTGCACATCACATAGATGATACGGGATTTATATCCAGAATATACAGAGAACTCCTACAACCTCACAATAAAAAAACAAACTCGATTAAAACATGGGCAAAGGACCTGAATAGGCATTTCTCCAAATGTACACAAATGGTTAATAATCATGACAAAAGATGCTCAACATCACTAATTTAGGGAAATGCAAATCAAAACCACAACAAGGTACCACTTCACGCTCATTAGGATTATTATCAATATTATCAACAAACCAGAAAATAACAAAAATAACAAGTGGTGAGCATGTGGAGAAACTGGAACACTTGTGCACTGCTGGTGGGAATGTAAAGTGGTGCAGCTACTGTGTAAAAGTGTGATGGTTCCTCAAAAAATTAAACACAGAATTACCATGATCTGGCAATTCCACTTATGAAATTAAAAGCAGGGATCTGAACAGATATTTCTACACTCATGTTTATAGCAGCATTATTCACAATGGCCAAAAGGTGGAAGCAACCCAAATGCCCACCAATGGGTGAATAAGATAAAATGTGGTATATACATACATTAAAATATTCAGTCTTAAAAAGAAGGAAATTCTGACACATGCTACAACACAGATGAACCTTGAAAAATATTATGCTAAGTGAAATAAGCCAGTCACAAAAGGAAAATTAGAGTATGATTCTGCTCAAGGAGATACATATTGGTGTAGTGAAATTCACAGAGACAGAAAGCAGTATGGTGGACGCCAGAGGCTGGGGGAAGGAAGAATGGGAAGTTATTGTTTAATGTGTACAGTTTTTTGCAAGATGAAAAAAGAAAAACGTTCTGGAGATGGATAGTGGTAATGGTTGCACAGCAATGTGAATGTAATTAACATCACTTAACTGAACACCTAAAAATGGCTAAAATGTTCAGTTTTGTCATGTATATTTTACCACAAACAAGAACAAAACTTTCTTGACCTTGCATTTTTCTCCCTCATCTAAAATTTTTGCAAAAGGAATTTCTGTTCCCCTCCCTTGCTCTTCCACAGAAACTTTCTCTGAAAAATCTCTCATTCTTTTTATATCTCCAAGTCCAATGGTCACTTCTAAGTCTTACTTACTCTGTCTTACTATTACATCTGACAGAGACCCTAGGATCCTGCCTTTTAACTTCTCCATGCCCTCCTAGTTCTCTTAGTCTCTCCAACTACCCCCTCTTTTTGAATCTTCCTTTGTTCTGCCATGTTGCACCAGGGTTTTGTTCTCAGTCCCCTATTTTACCACCCTTCTCTAGGCAATCCCAGCTATTCTTTTCGTCTTAACTGTCCCCTCTCTGACCAATTTTCAACAGGGTGAAAGAAGTATGTTCCCCTCTAGAGTGGTATCAGAATCAGCTTCCAAGTACACTTTCTTCCTCATTCTGATTCCTATTCAGTCTAGTTGGAAAATGAACTGCCTTCTGTTTCCTCAACTAGACCTGTGAATTTGGAGGGCAAGAACTGATCTTTTTCATTTTTGTCTTCCCAATACCCAGCACCGTGCCTGGGAACACTGGACATGCTCAAACATTTGAATTAAACTCTAGGCCAGCACTACCCAATAGAAGTTTCTGCAACTATGGAAATGTTTTATATTTGTGTCCAGTATGGTAGCCATTAGCCACATGTGGCCACCAAGCACCTGAAATGTGGCTAGTACAACTGAAGACCTGAATTTTTAGTTTTATTTTATAATTACACAGCCACATGGTGCTAGTGGGTGTCACACTGGACAGTTTTGCTCTAGAAATCCCTCTGGGTTATACTGTCTTCTAGCCTGCCTCAGGTAGTTTTTTTTTGTATTATTTTTCTTGTCACAAGAGACAAGAATGTAAAATATCCTGACCCACTAAGGCTAGATATTGGTCCCCATAACTTTCACTATCAAAGAACATAAAACACTCATGCAAATTCTAAAAATCTGGGCTTCTTATATAATCTTATGTGAAGGGTTTACTTTTTAAATGTTGCTCTTCCACCTGATGCATTGACACTATTCCATTAAGTTAAAGGTTCCAAAGAAAAAGAAAGCATCCTACCATTTTCACAATGTAGTAGGCCATGGCATGTAAGTGTCGAGTAGAAGTTCCACTACCAATTACAAAGTAATCTGTATATTCCATTTCTGGAGGAACCTTGATGACACAAATGTCTCTTGCATTTTCTTGCCTCAGAAGTGAAACCAGCATATCGATGTCAAACTTGGGACCAGTATGATCTGAAATGCATAAAGATTTGCTTGTGTCAGATGGCCAAGTAAAGACAGACACAATATGCACCCAGAGATGCGGGCAGCTGACAGCGAAACTGCTCCTCCATGAAGGTGTTCAGGCCTCCTGGAAGTTGAAGCTGGGCACTGCTTTCATAGAGCACTGCTCAACTTATGGGAAGGGTGCGCAGGTCACAGACAGCCACCACACACATCCTTTCCCATTAGCACATGCAAGAACCACCAGACATCAGCAACGATGGCTTTCTGTTCTAGTACCTGAGGAAATGAGTAACACAGCTCAAGCAGAGAACTGCTATACAGAGAGAGGAAAACGGGAATTCCCTGGTGGCGCAGTAGTGGGGAGTCCACCTGCCAATGCAGGGGACACGGGTTCGAGCCCTGGTCCAGGAAGATCCCACACGCCGCGGAGCAACTAAGCCCGTGCACCACAACTGCTGAGCCTACGCTCTAGAGCCTGCGAGCCACGGCTGCTGAGCCCATGCGCCACAGCTACTGAGGGCCGCGTGCCTAGAGCCCGTGCTCTGCAACAAGAGAAGCCACAGCAGTGAGAAGGCCGCGCACCCCAGCAAAGAGTATCCCCCGCTCGCCGCAACTAGAGAAAGCCCATGCGGAGCAACAAAGACCCAACACAGCCAAAAAAAAAAAAAAGGTTAATAATAGTAATTTAAAAAAAAGAGAGGAAAACATGAGCACCATTTGGGGAGGTGGTAATATCTTGGGGCATATTAAATTGAATTCCAGCCATAAAGGGTCACAGAATTAGAACTGTGAACTGGAAGGGCTCTTGGGTAGTATTTGTCCACAACCTTCATTTGAGAGAGAAGCTCAGAACTAGCTGAGTTAAGTGTGTGGCCCCAAATCTACCAATCCGAGGGTTAAAATTTTAACAGCAGTTCTCATTTTGAAATCTCAAGGTTTTCTTACGATGCCAGTTGGGTTATGTAACAACTGTTATCTGTGAAAACCGTTTTTTGTTTTTTTTTTTCCTCTAGAGATTTAGATATTCAGCTCTTCACCGTGGTGTATTAGAGCCTGTGGACTTAACAGCTCTCTCCAGTTCTAAAGCTCACTCCCAGGGCCCTAGTAGCTAACCTCTCCCTCTCATACTTTATCCTTTCACAGGTGTGATCTATTTACCACCTCTCAAGTTTCTAAAAGCTTACAATACTTAGAGGCTCTTAAATTGGTCCCATCTCCTATTAGCGCTTCTTACGCACCCCTGAGCCCCCAGACCCTGGCTCTTCCTCAGAATCCTCACGCCCCAACACTCCCGACAAGTCCATTTCTCGGAACCCTAGACAGAGTGGGAAGGGGGATGAGGACGGTGAGGTTGTGATGCCAAGGGTCCGACGTGGCCGTTCGGACAGACGCCTGGGGTTTGGGAGACTTCAGTCCATCTCTTGATCTCACTGTGAAATGCAAAATTGGTGCCGACAACCTTTGCAGTCCCTTCCAGTTCTGCTCTGTAGGAGTTTTGTGACCCCACGAGAAATGCAAAAAGAGAGGAACTCATTCTCCTTAGCTGGGACCCGGCTCCCTCCTCCTCGCCCGTACCTGCGGTGCATGACTCCGGGCGCCCCTCGCCGGCGGTTCCCTCAGCCCCCTCCTCCAGGCCCGGCCCGCCGTGCAGGCCGCGCGCTCGGTCGGGGGCCGGGCAGACCCTGCCGAGCGTCGGTCCCACCGGAAGCCGCCCCACGGACAGCAGCCGAACCCGGAGCCCCGCGGCCGCCGCGGGCCACACTCCCGGGGAGAAAGCCCGGCGCCACAGCAGCGCCCCGAGCCGCAGCGCCACGCAACCCCACGGCCCCATCGCCGTCGCCACGCGTCGACTCACGAGGCGGGGCTTAATGGGGCTCGAGCGGGCCTGCGGCTTTCCATAGGCCAGGTCGACGCGCCAGGGCTTGGAAAATTGACGTCAGGAGCGTGGGCGTGGCCAGGGCCCGAAGGTGGGGCCGTGGGCGGAGAGGGAGGAGGAGGGTAACCTGACAGTGACCCGGAAGAATTTAGGGATTAGGGATTAGGTTTTGTAGGCGTCAGAGGACTGGGATTTCACTACTTACCTTGCGTTTCCCTGCACCGTACTGACGCACTGTGTCTTCCTTGAATTGTTCTTATTTTTCCTTGATGGTTCCGTTCACTGGAATGTAAACAGCATGAAGGCAGAAATTTTTGTTTTTATCTGTTCTCTCCACAGCATCTAAAGCGGAAAGTACGGAAGTTGCTTCTGTTGATTAGACTGGAATTAAGACATAGCCCATTACCAAAGAAGTTGTCAAGATTCCCTTGCAAATTTGAAATCCCATGAGGAACATCTGTTATCCTGGGCGGGGGTTGGGTGGGAGGCAGAGATTAAGGACCATATGGAAAACGTTCTTAGTAGGTCAGGCCTTCAGGGACACTCCCCGAATGGAGTTATTTTATGCTAATGTACTGCGCTGTGGCGCTCACCTCGGTGAGAATAAGGAATGCTGAGTTGCAGTTGCAGTATTGAATCCTAGGATGTGAGAGCTGAAAGAGACCCAGGGAGGGAAAATGACTTGGCCTGTGGCCAAGCTGGAACCAGAAGCTGTTTCTGAACTCCAGCCTGGTAACTTCTGAAAGGAAGAGGCTAGTAGAAGGGGGCAAATACCTCGGATGCCTGGAGCAGTGCCAAGCACATAGTAGGTACTCCAAATGCTTGACACATTAATTTCTTTTAAAGAAATAACTCCAAGCTTAATTTTTAAAATTAAAAACCACAGAAACTAATACAAGCACCTGTGTGTACCACCCTGAATATTCACAATTGCTTCAAGTTATTTTTGAAAATAAGAATAAAGTGTTACAGATAAAGTTAAGTCTCATCCTTTTCACTTCCATTTCCCCATAGGCATGGATTTGGTGCTTCTCCCAGCATTTGCCATCAGTTCTGCGTTTCCACTATTTTTTCTGAACACCCCAAACCTGCTTTACCACCTGTATTTGCCATCTCGTTTAATGGGTCATCATCCCCCCCAAATCTCCTAAATTCTGGACTGCAATCACTGCAGGATCTTCCTGCAACAACTAGTCCATTCTCAAATCCTGCTTATGCTACCTTCAAAATATTTTTTGAATCCAACTTCTCGTCTACATTCCCACTGTTCCTTCCTTAGTCTGAACCCTCAACAGCTTTTGGCGAATTACTGGGACAGCCTCCTACCTGGCTCTCCTGTCTCCAATCTGTCTCAACTCTTTCCATCCTCCATGCTGCCGGCTAAAATTATTTTAGCGTCATCTGCTTTTTGCTGTTTTCCAAACACACCATAACCTTTCCATGCTGAGTTTTGCACATACTATTCCATTCCATTTTTTTACAGTGCCCTTCTTCCACCTTTGCACATGACAAACTCAGAAACTCCTTCAGAAGCCCTTCATCCCTTTGTTCATAAATGTCTTTAACATTGACCATGTTCGATTGGATGATAACCCATTGGAAAAGACTTAGATTTATTTCCAGCTCTTCTGTTCACTAGCAGTGTAAGACTGAAGTGACTCAATCTCCCTGCGCCTTATATTTATCACTTCCTCTCAGCTCCTTCTCCAGCTCCTACAGAACTGCTGATGTGACCCCACAATATTTTGGACTTTCAAATACAAATATATGATACCGATGACATTTACTCTAATCATCATCTCTCCTGTCTGGAAGCTCCCAGTGGGCAGGGACTATTCACTTTTCCCTTCCCTGCCTTAGCCCAGTACCTGGCACTGGAATGTTTGTTGGCCTTGGTGAGGGTCCTTGGGGAGGTCGTGAATCACAAGTCTACTCAGAATGACCCATTGTATGCAAACTGCACATCAATGTGAGAAGAAAGTACACCCTTCATTGTGAAGATGAGTACAAGTAGGGCTGGTAGCCTTCAGGTCCCTACCAATTCCTGTAGGCTGTGGGAGAAATGATAGCCTGGGTGCCCAGAGGCCCAGCTCCGGATTGAGCAATGGTTCTGAGATCTGAGGAAACAATGCTGCAAGAGGTGGGAATGTGAGCTTGCACTTTGGTCCAACAAACAGGCTCATTGCAGAAATGGTGGAGGAGGTTCTTCCCACATAGGAGCCTCCTACTTGAGAGGCCCCTGGCGGGGCTCTGGGATGCCCTCAAACCACAGGCTCCATGCTTCCTGGGACACCAAGAATTCATCGCATTTTAGACCTCAATGCCCACTCCAGGTTGGACCCCCTGTCCTTACAGCACAGAGGGCATGACTGACAAGCCAACAGAAAATATATGAGCAGGCAGGCAATGCAGACTCCACGCTCCACTGGGAGCTTGGGGTAAAGAGAGACAGACAGTGCCTACCCCTAGGGTTATAAAACAATGAGTCCCTGTTGCTGAACTTCTACTTAAAAGGATTTTCCCTCTTCCAACTAGGAGATCTACAAACAGGAGGGCAAAATAATTTTTAAATAGAAATACACAAACTTAGCATATCTAGAATTAATTAGATTTATAAAAGAGGTAATTTTAATCCTAACTCTTCCCTCTGCAAGGTCTCCTGAGGGCAGAAACAGTACAAAGAGAATGGAAATCCGAGAAAAAGGATGAAACTTAAACGAGGCAGGGATATTCACCAACGGCTGCAACTGCCCAGTTGTGGAAGGAGCTGCCGTGTGAGGTTGGGAAGGGTGGCTGAGCTGGAGAGAAGTGGTCCCCACCTATTTAACGATAATGAATAACTAAAAACTGTGGCTCTCTGAATATTAGTCATTGAACACAGGCATGACAAAAAGGTGTTGTGAATGAAACATTTTTAAATAAAATTATATTGAATTGCAGTACATTCTTTGCAACCAAAAGGTCCAGAGACTAGGAAACACAGATACAAAGTAAACCCATGCATGGGGTAAGCAAAGGTTGGACTTGATAAACTTCCTAGTCCCCAAACTATATGCATTTAATCATTCATTTATTAAACAATGACGTGCCAGTTGCAGTGTTACGAGCCCCAGAGTCAAGTGTGGGAACACCAGGAAAGCTTGCTCAGCCTTTCTCTAGTTCAGCCTGCTCTGTTCTTCCTCTCTGTTCTCTTTGAAGCACGTCCCTGAGGTACCTCTAGTGTCATCTCCCAAAGCAGCACCCCTGCCCTCTCCGCAGTCCCTGGGGCTAGCTGAAGAGGACATTTCTGATTGCAGCTTCCCACCTTCCTACCTTCCCATGAAGCTCCAGGAAACAAGTTCGGGAACCTCTTGGCTTTGCTACTAACAGAACAAACAGGAGGCTCCTCAACTAACACACCAAGGATGTTATTAAGATCCACTGACTTAAAAGTCCTTGTATGGCCTTCCCTGGTGGCACAGTGGTGAAGAATCTGCCTGCCAATGCAGGGGACACAGGTTCGAGCCCTGGTCCAGGAAGATCCCACATGCCACGGAGCAACTAAGCCCGTGAGCCACAACTACTGAGCCTGTGCTCTAGAGCCCGCGAGCCGCAACTCCTGAGCCTGCGCTCCAGAGCCCACAAGCCACAACTCCTGAAGCCCAGGTGCCTAGAGCCCGTGCTCCGCAACAAGAGAAGCCACCGCAATGAGAAGCCCGCTCACCGCGACCAGAGAAAAGCCCGGGCACAGCAACAAAGACCCAATGCAGCCAAAAATAAATTAATTAATAAATTAAAAAAAAAAAATCAACCAAGGACTGAAAACAAAGTCCACGCTCAACAGCAGATGGCTCTGTTTTCAAGCGGGGGTATTTTGCATTTCTGAGAACCTCTCTAATGGGTCTTTTCCCCAGAGTCTTCTTTTTTTAAATATTTATTTATTTGGCTGCTCAGGGTCTTAATTGCAGCCTGCAGGATCTTTAGTTGCGGCATGCAAACTCTTAGTTGCGGCCTGCAGAATCTAGTTCCCTGACCAGGGATCTATCCCAGGCCCCCTGCACTGGGAACGCGGAGTCTTACCCACTGGACTGCCAGGGAAATCCCTCCCCTGAGTCTTTACCAGGTTGGAAGGAAGACCTGTAAAAACTGCTTTTGTTAATTAACTTTAAGGACTTGGTGCTGACAAGCCTGGTCTCCAGAATCAGAGATCATGAGAAACTGCTGTTTTGGAATCATTTCAATGAGAAAGGAACATCCCACTCATGCCTGAAGAATGGGAGGCATGTGGGTCATTCCACACTGAGAGCGGTTTTGGTATCTCACCTTCTCTAGGAGCAGCACTTCAGATAAAGGGCTTTCAGAGACAACGCTCCGCATTTATCTCAGCTTTGCGTGTCTACTGAGCAACGCCACAAGTCTGCTTCTCAGCCCTTCTGGTAATCAGACGGTGAAGTTCCTAAAGGAACCTGAAGCAGTATTAACACCAGTACGTGCTTCTCCCAGACTACACAACCCTCTTGAATGAGTGACCAATGACACCCCCAGCCCCGTGAACCTCCTCCGTGGTATTAAATAATGACCAGAGGCTCTGTGGCCCTCCTGACCCCCAAAACCAAATCAGAGCCCCGCCACTCCACCCCGCTGACAAGACCTTGGGTTGTTTTCTTTCAGCCCAAACCTGATTTTTGATGAGCCTCTGATTTCTTCTGATCAGATGCGTTGACGACCCAGTAAAGAATCGGCTCGGCTTTTCCTTTTTTTGATCCCAGTTTTATGAGTTTCCTCCCTTTTGTTTATTCCAAGACTTGAGTAAATCGGAAGAGCAGATAAGTGTAACCCCTGACGGCTAACCTCCCAAGGGGTGGTTCAGAGCAAACAAGCTCAGCCTCCTCAGCAGTAGCTCCCTTCCTCTGATTGGATCCCCAACTTGGGTTGCTTTCAGTCTGGCTCCAAGTCACCACGGCAGACGGGTGCCTGGAGGAGCTGAGGGGACACCTCACAGAGTGGTCAGGTTTGAACCTGAGACCTCACCTTTACAATAGCGCACCTTTGGGCCACACCTGAGGACAGCAAGTGACAATACACATTCATTCCCACTGTTGCAGCAGATCAATCCTCCTGTCTCCTTGGTGGCTTCATAAATTCATGCCACAAAAAATTCTGAGAAGTGTAACCTTGAGTTTAGGAGCACTCCAGGCTGATCCATTCAGGCTTCTTAAAATGCAGAGGGGCTTTCTCAGCTCCCTGGGAGTCCAGTCATCGTGTGAGTGGTTTTTGGGGATCCTGCATTTCCTTCTGGCTCTCTTGGTCGTTACTTGCTACTGATGCAGCTGCTGCTGTCAGGATCAAGGTGACAACATCAAATGCATAGTCTTTTAGGGACCAATAACATTTCTAGCATTTGCAAGGCTTTATTATATTCATTTATTTATTCTAAACATACTTTTCAGTACCTACTATATTCCAGGCACTGTTCTAGGTGCTGCAGACAGGATCCTTGGCCTCAAGAGGTTTCCTTTCTAGTTGGGGAGACAAATAAACAACAGCAATAACAACAAAAGCCAGGCAATTACCATCTGGTGGGATAAGTGCTATGATGGGTATAAATACAGGCTGCGATGGGAGCACTTAGTAGAATTACCTAACCCAGACTGGGTGGGTGAGGTCAGGGAAAGCTTCCCATCTTGAAAGCAAACAAACAAACAAAAACCCAAGGTTGAAAAATCGTTGAAGCTAGATTAAGTCTTTAGAGTGGTTTCTCTCTCCTTTTGTATGCACTTGAAACTTGCTACTTACAAAAGTAAACAAACAAAAAAGTAAACAAACAAAACAACAGTAACAAACTCTGCTCACTGTTTCTGACTATAAGTATTATGATTCTCATTTCTAGAAGCTTTTGCGAAGAAGTCCGTTTAGCCAATGTTGATTGTTTCTTATTCCCTTAACACGCTTTCAATTTCCTGTTCTATAGCATTAAGTGTATGACACATAATAAATTTATGTTTTGTATCTGATCATTCCAATATCTTCAGTGGTTGCCAGCCCGACTCTTTTATCATTTCTGCTGACTCATTCATGAAGGATTGTTTGCACATGTGTTTAGCGAGTTACTGTTTTCTTTTGGTTTGGTTTGGTTTTTAAATTTTTATTTATTTATTTTTGGCTGCGTTGGGTCTTCGTTGCTGCGCGCAGGCTTTCTCTAGTTGCGGTGAGGGAGGGATACTCTTTGTTGCCATGCTCGGGCTTCTCATGGCGGTGGCTTCTCTTGTTGCGGAGCACGGGCTCTACGTGTGCGGGCTTCAGTAGTTGTGGCACATGGGCTCAGTCGTTTTGCCTCGCGGGCTCTAGAGCACAGGCTCAGTAGTTGTGGTGCACAGACTTAGTTGCTCCACAGCATGTGGGATCTTCCCGGACCAGGGCTCGAACCCGTGTCCCCTGCATTGGCAGGCAGATTCTCAACCACTGCGCCACCAGGGAAGCCCCGGGGCCACTTTAATTGAAATGTTTAACTACGAGTTGTTTTCGGTGTGAATACCAATTCTAAAACCACATGAGTACAGGCTTGTGGTTAGGAACTCTCTGGGGGGACTGTTCATTTCATTCCTCACCTCCACGCCCACCACCAGAGTTGCTAGCCAGCTTGACCAAACATCCCCACTCTCTACCTCAATGGGGTAGATTTTTCTCTATTTCACCCATCAAGGATATCATTCCAGAATTCTGGCTTTATGCACGAATGTGGGGGAGGAGAGTGTCCTCCCATCCTGCCCCGGTCTTCATTTGTTTATCTTTAACCCAAAGAGCAAGTCTTTAAACCCAAGCTCTAGCTCCCTAGGGGTGTGGGCGTACCCCCGGAAAGAACTCTGGTTTCACTGCTTGATTTCTACTGTTTTCTCTAGATCTGCATTTTTTGAGATAGGTTCTGGTCATGAAAGCATCTCCTTAGTTTCCTGCCAGCTCGATCATACATTAAAAACATGTTTTTATATCTTATTCAATATTTTCAGTTGAGTTGTAGTGGGAGGAATTTCTTTGAGCATCTGGTCCATCTTATTGCTGGGAACAGAATTGACAATTGAGATTTTATCTTTTTTAGTCCCCCAAAGAGTCACTTTCGGCTGACACTAAAGATTCCCCATTACATGGGGAATAGCAGGTAACCCCTCTCGATTTGTCCTACCTCGATTTCAGCCGCGCTGTGCTGAGGAGAGGCCTTCTGAAGAAGGAACCTGGGCCCTGCACCCTCAGACAGTTCCGGCTCCTGTAAAAGTCCCCTTGTTGTAGGACCAGTCAAAGGTCTTGGAATCATTTGAAGAGCCGTAGTGCACTGAGTTGTTGTTATTGTTCTAACTCGATAAATTGTGATTTTCTTCCAGAAAGAAAAACTTTCAAATTGCCAAATGTTAATCCCCATTTCCAAGGATAAAGTTGCCCTGATTGCTTGCGAAAAACAAGAACTTAAGGAGTACAGATGTTTTTATGGCTCTAGATTAATTCATTATTCTTCTTTCCAATACTTTACCAACGCTTAGAAAAAAACCTTTTTCTTTTGGAAAATCAAGTGTATATGGTGTCTGAAAGTTAAAAAAAATATATATCAAGTTTACATGCATAGTAAAACAGGAATGCAGCGGATGACCTTGACATTGAGGAAATTAGACCATTTTCTACACTTAGAGAATCATCCAAAGTCCAGAACTAAAACCCAATGTCTAATAGTAAGGGTATACTTTTTAACTCTTTTTCTTTAAACTTAAGGAGGTACCAGGCAAACAGGATGATTCTTAAATAATCAAGAAGAATCTTACACCCTGAGAAAACCATAATTCAAAAAGATACATGTACCACAATGTTCATCTCAGCACTATTTACAATAGCCAGGACATGGAAACAACCTAAATGTCCATCAACAGATGAATCAATAAAGAAGATGTGGCACATATATACAATGGAATATTACTCAGCTATAAAAGGGAACGAAACTGCGTTATTTGTAGTGAGGTGGATGGACCTAGAGTCTGTCATACAGAGTGAAGTAAGTCAGAAAGAGAAAAACAAATACCATATGCTAACACATATATATGGAATCTAGAAAAATGGTACTGATGAACCTAGTCGTAGGGCAGGAATAAAGATGCAGACGTTGAGAACAGACTTGAGGACGTGGGTGGGGGAAGGGTAAGCTGGGACAAAGTGAGAGAGTGGCATGGACATATATACACTACCAGATGTAAAATAGATAGCTAGTGGGAAGCAGCTGCATAGCACAGGGAGAGCAGCTTGGTGCTTTGTGACCACCTAGAGGGGTGGTATAGGGAAGGAGGGGATATGGGGATATACGTATGCATATATGCATATATCTGATTCACTTTGCTATACAACAGAAGCTAACACAGCATTGTGAAGCAATTATACTCCAATAAAGATGTATAAAAAAATTAAAATGTTGAAAATAAAAAATAAAAAAAAAGGGCTTCCCTGGTGGCGCAGTGGTTGAGAATCTGCCTGCCAATGCAGGGGACATGGGTTCGAGCCCTGGTGTGGGAAGATCCCACATGCCGCGGAGCGACTAGGCCCGTGAGCCACAATTGCTGAGCCTGCGCGTCTGGAGCTTGTGCTCCGCAACAAGAGAGGCCACGATAGTGAGAGGCCCGCGCACCGCGATGAAGAGTGGCCCCCACTTGCCGCAACTAGAGAAAGCCCTCACACAGAAACGAAGACCCAACACAGCCATAAATAAATAAATAAATAAATAAATAAACAAAAATTAAAAAAAAAATAAAATAAAAAAATAAAATAAAATAAAAGAATCTTAATCTACCTCATGTCAGTATGTAGGAGTTTTGTTTAAAAAAAAATCGGAGGGGGGCTTCCCCGGTGGCGCAGTGGTTGAGAATCTGCCTGCCAATGCAGGGGACACGGGTTCGAGCCCTGGTCTGGGAGGATCCCACATGCCGCGGAGCAACTAGGCCCGTGAGCCACAACGACTGAGCCTGCGCCTCTGGAGCCTGTGCTCTGCAACAAGAGAGGCCGCGACAGCGAGAGACCCGCGCAACGCGATGAAGAGTGGCCCCCACTCGCCACAACTAGAGAAAGCCCTCGCACAGAAACGAAGACCCAACACAGCCAAAATAAATAAATAAATAAATAACTTTCCCTTAAAAAAAAAAAAATCGGAGTGTTTACTTTGCTCTTCGTTTTCTACAAAATATGATTCCTAGGAAGACGGCTTCCCCTGTGAGGGGCTTCCTGACTTAAGCCACAGTGGGGATCTTTGCTTCCTTCTTTTTGCTCCCATTTGCTCTCTTTAGGGCTCTGAAATAACATGGTTATGATCAAATTAAGACCGAAACACTTCTCTCGGGGATACATTGCAAAAATGTTAGAGTAGCTACAGCTGTGACAAGACGTCCTCATGTTGGGCAAATCAGAGTGGCCTGGATTGACCGTAAGACAATAAATTTAAGGCAACAATCCTAAACTGAAAGGATCCCAGTTGAGAAGCATTCTAAGCCTGTGTTCTCTTTCACAGAGCACCCCCTGCCTCCACTTTTTTCTCCCTGAAATGTCCAGGCTCTAGGCTGCACACGCAATGACCACGGGAAAAACACTCAACAACACGGTGCTTTCAGCTGCCTGAAACACCCACGCTTTTCACGCTGAAAAGCCACACAAAGGCTCTTCCCTTGATGGAAGACAAAATGAGACTTGAACTCTGCTTTGCTTTTGTTTTCACACTGGGTCTGCTCTCCTCTGCCAGATGACCACATCAAAAGTGGTTCCTCTGGAGAAAGCAGAGGCAGAACAGTCTTTGACAAAAATCGAAGCTCTTTTTCGATCCACCTCCTACAGTAATGAAAATAAAAACAAAAATAAACAAATTAGACTTAATAAACTTAAAAGCTTCTGCAAAGCAAAGGAAACCATCAACAAAACGAAAAGACAACCTACAGAATGTGAGAAAATACTTGCAAACAATGCGACCAACAAGGATTAATCTCCAAATATGCAAACAGCTCATACAGCTCAATATCAAAAAAACAAACAACCCAATCAAAAAATGGGAATAAGATCTAAACAGACATTTCTCCAAAGAAAACATACAGATGGCCAAAAAGCACATGAAAAGATGCTCAACATCCCTAATTATTAGAGAAATGCAAATCAAAACTACAATGAGGTATCACCTCACACCTGTCACAATGGCCAACATCAAAAAGTCTACAAACAATAAATGCTGGAGAGCGTGTGGAGAAAAGGGAACCCTCATGCACTGTTGGTAGGAATGTAAATTAGTACAATCATTATGGAGAACAGTATGGAGGTTCCTCATACAACTAAAAATGGGACTACCATATGATTAAGCAATCCCACTGCTGGGCATATATCAAGAGAAAACCACGGTTCAAAAGGATACATGCACCCCAGTGTTCATTGCAGTGTTATTTACAATATCCAGAATATGGAAACAACCTAGCTGAATTTAACTGAATCACTTTGCTGTTCACCTGAAAGTAACACAACATTGTAAACCAACTATAGTCCAATATAAAATAAGACTTAAAAAAGAAAGAAAAAGAGGGAATTCCCTGGCGGTCCAGTGGTTAGGACTCCACACTTCCACTGCAGGGGGCACAGGTTTGATCCCTGTTTGGGGAACTAAGATCCTGAATGTCACCTGGTGAAGCCAAAAAAGAAGAAAAAAAGAAAAAGACACATGCACCCCAGTGTTCATAGCAGCACTATTTACAATAGCCAAGACATGGAAGCAACATAAATGTTCATTGACGAGGAATGGATAAAGAAGATGTGGTACATATATACAATGGAATATTATTCAGCCATTAAAAAGAATGAAATAATACCATTTGCAGCAACATGGATGGACCTAGAAATTATCATACTAAGTGAAGTAAGCCAGAGAAAGACAAATAACATATGATATCACTTATATGTGGAATCTAAAAAAACGATACAAATGAACTTATTTACAAAACAGAAACAGACTCACAGACTTAGAAAATGAACTTATGGTTACCAAAGGGGAAGGGGGGGGAGAGGGATAAATTAGGAGTTTGGGATTAACATATACACACTACTATATATAAAATAGATAACCAACAAGGACCTACTGTATAGCACAGGGTACTCTACTCAATATTCTGTAATAACCTATATGAGAAAAGAATTTGAAAAAGAATAGATACATGTATAACTGAATCACTTTGCTGTACACCTGAAACTAACACAACATTGTAAATCAACTATACTTCAATATAAAATAAAAGTTAAATTAAAAAAAACCAAAAACTTAAACCAAACCAAACCAAGAGTGGTTCTTCTGGGAGTGACAGAGTTGAAATGTGGGGTTCTATTTTCTTTTTTTTTTTTTTTTTTTTAAAAGGTCCACCTCGGACAACGCACTTTTTTTTTTTTTTTTTAAATTATTATTTATTTATTTATTCATTCTTGGCTGTGTTGGGTCTTCGTTTCTGTGCGAGGGCTTTCTCCAGTTGTGGCAAGAGGGGCCACTCTTCATCGCGGTGCGCGGGCCTCTCACTGTCGTGGCCTCTCTTGTTGCGGAGCACAGGCTCCAGACGCGCAGGCTCAGTAGCTGTGGCTCACGGGCCTAGTTGCTCTGTGGCATGTGGGATCTTCCCAGACCAGGGCTCGAACCCGTGTCCCCTGCATCGGCAGGCAGGTTCTCAACCACTGCGCCACCAGGGAAGCCCTCTATTTTCTTTTTAATAAATTTATTTATTTTTATTTATTTTATTTTTGGCTGCGTTGGGTCTTCACTGCTGCGTGTGGGTTTTCTCTAGCTGTGGAGAGCAGGGGCTACTCTTCATTGTGGTGTGCGGGCTTTTCATTGCAGTGGCTTCTCTTGTTGCAGAGCACGGGCTCTAGGCATGGGGGCTTCAGTAGTTGCAGCATGCAGGCTCAGTAGTTGTGGCTTGCAGGCCCAGTAGTTGTGGCACACGGGCTTAGTTGCTCTGCGGCATGTGGGATCTTCTCGGACCAGGGCTCAAACCCGTGTCCCCTGCATTGGCAAGTGGATTCTTAACCACTGCGCCACCAGGGAAGCCCGAAATGTGGGGTTCTTGAGCCTGTTTCTCTGAGGTCTGCTACCTACATGATGAGAAGATGGCTCATGGTGAAGCTCCCGTGGGTGTGGGTGGTAGGAGTTTTAACTAGGATAATCAGTCTATGTGTAGCCATAAGTCTCCAGCCATGCCATTGACACAGTGGCTGACCTTCTGCCTCTCATTCTGTGCTGAAAAAAAAAAAAATCTTAGCTAAAGCCCTGGAGTTTGTGGGATTTAAATAGTAGGCAGCCAGCAAGTTGCCTCAGAGCAGCCACCTAATGATTATTGATTTCCGTTAAACTGTCTCGAAGGGCTTTCTGTGTCAGGAAGGGATTGATGAAGCACTCCAGGAACGGTTCAGAGTCTAAGACCCAGTTTTGGGGACTTATCATGTAGTGGAAGAAAAAGATACAAATGTGTGAGATAGGAAAATAACAAGAAAGGATTTAACTAATAGTATATACTACAACAGCATGATGCCTTGTAGCTGTTTTAAGATATGACTCCAAATTCTTTGACACTTTTCCCATTGAGAGGTTGGATTTATGTCCCCTCCTCTTAAGTCTGGATGGGCTTGTGAGTGTTCCAACCAATAAAACATGGCTGAAGTGACACTATGTGACACATGAAGCTAGGTTAGAAAAGGCAATGCCGCTTCTGCCTGGCTCTCTTGAACGATCCCACTTGGGACATTCCCTCACAGAACACAAATGCCACATCATGAGGATACGTGCAGAGGCCACATGTATGTGCTCCTGTCCGTAGCTCCAGCTGAACTCAGCCTTCCAGTCATCCCAGTTGGGGCCCCAGACCTGTGAGTGGGTAAGCCTCCGGATGACTCCAGCCCCCAGCCCTCGAGTCTTCCCACCAAGGCTCCAGACATCATGGGTGAGAAGAAGGCCAACCTTGTAGTGCTCTGTCCAAATCCCTACGCCACAGGATCTATCAACACAATAAAGCACTTATCTGACACCACTAAGATGGGGCTGTTTGTTACTCAGCCACGGTAACTGGCACCCGCCTCAACTCCAAACAAACCATTCCAATTGTGTTAAAGAAGTTCAGGGGCTTCCCTGGTGGCGCAGTGGTTGAGAATCTGCCTGCCAGTGCAGGGGACACAGGTTCGAGCCCACATGCCGCAGAGCAACTAGGCCCGTGAGCCACAATTACTGAGCCTGCGCGTCTGGAGCCTGTGCTCCGCAACAAGAGAGGCCGCGATAATGAGAGGCCCGTGCACCGCGATGAAGAGAGGCCCCCACTTGCCACAGCTAGAGAAAGCCCTAGCACAGAAATGAAGACCCAACACAGCCATAAATAAATAAATAAATAAAGGTTAAAAAAAAAGAAGTTCAGCAGAGAGCCCAGCATAAACAGTGTACTCAAGGAACATTTTGTTGAGAACATGTTGAAAACAGAGGAGAAAGCACTTTACGCTGGGTGGGAGAGGAGAAGGGTGGAGAGGACAGTGCGAGCCCAGGGCTGGCTGGTTTGATTCTAGGTGGAGTGAATAAACCAAATGGCCAGCAGGGAGGATTCTGGCAGGAAGTAGTAGAGCGTCAGGGTGGAAAGGAAGGTTGGTGCCAGACTGCAGCACACCTGTACCCCTTTTTCAATCTTGACAAACACAGTGAGGGACCATCATA